>NC_135138.1:31236071-31543914 GCF_051014445.1 Colletes latitarsis
GAACATTTCCTAGTTCAGATTATGCAAATCTGACGAGCGGCCGAGTTACATTCATAAGCCCCGTTACAGGAAAAATCAAATTGCTCTCACGTTTCCGCGGAGTTCTCCTCGCGTTTCTTTCACTGCGCGCCGCCGTTGGCATTAAACATTCATATTCTCGCGGGCGTGAACTTTAAAATTCTCTCGTGAAAGTCGAACTTTCTTCCATCACTCCTTGCCCTCGAAACTTTCTTCTCGGGCTTAAGTATCGTCAGACCTGGCATCATCTGGGGAACCGCATCATCTTTCATGTAAGATTTAGAGCTTCTGAACGATTTAGAAACAAAAGAGTGTTTATAATTCAGTTATATAAATATCAAGGAATTATATTATATGTGTGGTGACACCTTCTGTACTCGCCACCAGAGAGCTATATGTTAATTAAAGTTAATTAGTTAATTAATGTTATAAATTTAGTAACGTACTACGAATATGTAAGTGTCTGATCATGAAAGCCACGACGACGAAGTGACATGCTGCGGGGCTTGTAAATTAGAAGTTCAGCAATATTTAACCGATGTTCGATCGTTGAACTTCTGATCGACAAGCCAAGCAACGTGTCATGTCGTCGTCACCGGCTCAACGATCAGACACCTACATTCATAGTACACCACTAGTTACGTAACTTTGATTAGCTATGTCACTGAAATTATCAAGTATTTACGGCTTTATGATATTAAGATCGAAGTGATACAGTTTGGATCCTCCCTTTAAAGGAAAATCAACAATACAAAAAAGTTTCTACAGCTTCATAACTCACGTAGAATATATTTGCATATTATTCTTCTAAGTTGAAAGTTTCTTTATTATTGCTGAAACTAAATTATCGTCATTAGTTGAAAGAAAGGAAACTTCGGAATTCGAGCTAGAGGCTTTTGATTTATTTCGTATACGGGCAAGTATTCTGCGCTTGAAAATATGAATAATAATACGTCGTTAGAGAAATGGCATGCGCAGGTTGTCGTTATACGTAATTTTCTATTACCCAAATTACTGCAAAATTCAAAGCGAGCAAACTATTTGAATTCCGAAAATAATTTCGCTGCGAGGTACACGTCTCAATTTTCACGATCTTGAACAATTTAATGAAAATTTGTCGCGGCAATGGGGACAAATAACGCGAGGAAAATGGCGCAGTCGTATTGCAAAGAGGAATCTGTCCTCGAATTTGGGATAGGAATTTAAAGGAAGAGGAATGGTCGCAGGAACGTCGCTTCGATAAATTTTATTTAAAAGAGAATCACCGTTTTCGCGTAAGAATCCATAAACCGGGAAACGATAATAATAAATAAGCGAATTACGTTATTTTTTGCGTCGACGATTGTATATTTCAAATTATTTATATTGAAAACGAATCAGTTGTGAGAAAATTCACTTAAAAGAAGTTAATTCTCTACATTTATAAAGAAACAATTATTAACTTGGAATATCGATTACATTATATCATAGTAATAATGACGAACTAATTATAATAAATACATTTTTCCGACCCCGTTTTACCCATTTATACAGTTATGAATGTCAAGTCTATAATTGTTGGAAATTGTATGACGATTGTACAAGAAATTGTCAATATTAATTATTCCGTTCTTCTTGTCCTAAATCCTTTATTCGCTTTTCTCCGTCGGAAAATAGTTATCGTCGGTTGCGTGTCACTGGCAAGTCGATATTCATCCAATTTATGAAAACAAGCTCCGATAAAGCGACCCACTCTTATGAAGGTCGTTCTTCGATCGGAATGCTTTAATAATTCCCATTAAGATTCCATGAACGTTTGTCGTGGAATCTGCGATTGAATGTTTTCTTCTCAGAGTTCTTCAATTTTGTTCTCTCAATTCACAATACGTTGACTTATTAATTCCCAAACTCAACAGCAATATAAATGGAATTTATATTTATGAGATTATTACCATTCAAATCGTGTGCCATAAACGTTTTTCATGTCATTGAAAACAAAGTAGATATTTAGATGGGTTCTAACTGAGATACTCTGTAAATGAATTTACCACAGTCGCTATTTTGCACAATTGGCTCGCATGCATTACAGTATTTAGAATAATTTATTTTGTTGTGGTCTGCCCAATGGATTGGATGTCCTCGTAATACGCTTTCCACAAACAGATAAACTATTCTATAAATCTTGTTTTATACGCGGTGTGTGTATGTGTACGTGAGTGTAGTTCTTCTTGCCGTAATATAATAATTCTCGTATAATACATATTTCTATTCTTTAGAATTTACTACCGCTACAAACCTTTTTGTACTAAAATAGACTGTACGCCAGCGTTTGCAGTATATTATATTATCATACATTTGAATCTCGAATAACGTAAAGTTAATGTTTCGACAAAGGTCCACGCCTATCCAAGCAAATTCACCGCGAAGAAGCGTCCGGAAAGACGTTCGGCAGTAACGAGTGTTATCTCTTAACACTCGCACGAACATACCGCTATCCTAGCGAGCTTTTATCGTTCGACGTAAGAATCGAAATTTCTGGAGAGTCGTGGCGGGAATTCAAATTAAAATGGGTCTTAGGTAATGGGCACAGCGTGTTGGAACTGTGTAATCTCTGTCCAAGAAGTACGCTACTACTCGGATATGGGAAAAGCTTTAACAGTATCTTAGAAGTTGTTCGTATTGGTGGGAGGGAACTCGGAAGTATCGTGAGAATCAATGTACAGAGTGAGAAAGTGTATCCGATACGGCTTTAGGAATAAATATACTTATCCGAATCGTTGAAAACATTTTAAAAATTATTTCATCAAATTTAATTTAACCCTCGTGTTAAAAGTAAATTTTTTAAATTATTTCGATATACTGAACTTATAAGAAGCACATAGGATTTTAAAGTAACTGTATTTTAGAAATAAACTATTCTTTTATAAATATATTTTACGAAAATAATTTTGTATCGCTTGTAACAATTATTCGTAGCTAAAAGCATTTTAGTTGAGTAAATAATTATTATCCTATAACCTTACTTTATCTTTTTTGAAATAAATAAAACAGTATTTTATAGTGGCGAATCCACAATGAAAATCGCTGTCTAATAGGGGGCACGACGAGATCTCGCGACGGCCATCGTACTTCATCAGAACGACTCGCGCGAACCTAATTTCGCGGATATTGAAACTCAATCGAGAGGAAGATTCTCAGAGCGTTTCGAACGGAAATAAAGGACCGTCGAGAAAATGTGTCGAAGCCAGGAATCGTTGGATCTGTTTTTGTTACATTTCGTCCATTGTCGAAAAATTCTGATTCCGTATTCGTATTCAACTTCATCGTCAATTACGTATATGATGATATCGATGCCAAACTAATGGTTTTCCAGTGTCAGAGAACGCGCAGTTAATGACATTGAAAAACATTTGTTTACAATCTCTGTTGAAGCTCGAGCATCCACTCGTTGTTGCTTTGAACTTCTTTCTGCTAGCTTGTTATCAGTTTTCTATTTCTTTGGAGGATTATACTCTTCCTTTGCTCTCTTATCTTCTTTGTTCTTTTATTTACCTTAGGATCGTTTAACCGCCAAGATAAACCGATCTTGACTCACCCCTATACATAGAGAGGCGGACTCTTATATTTTCTAAGATAAGTGTGCATTGTTTTATTTCTTTACTACTCTTTTATCTATTCGTTCTTCTCATTTTTTATATAACATTTCTTCTTTTCTACTCCCTATTGTTTATCTTTTCAGTTCCTATTAGTTTCTGTTTATTTCTGTTTTGAGTACTTTTTGTTATCGTACGTTACAAACTATCTATAATTTTAAGTGTTCGTTTCTTATATGAACCATT
Organism: Colletes latitarsis; assembly: GCF_051014445.1. Classification (NCBI taxonomy): domain Eukaryota; kingdom Metazoa; phylum Arthropoda; class Insecta; order Hymenoptera; family Colletidae; genus Colletes; species Colletes latitarsis. Next base: position 31,239,908 of record NC_135138.1, read on the forward strand.
CACACTGAAAGAACAAGTGATTAAGATTTTCATTTTTGATTTTATCATATGAGACACATCGGTGATGCTATAGCGTTTTTGCAGTGTTTCATTTATGGGCCCATAACTTATAAGAGTATGTATCATCCATCTTCCTGGTGTAAACCATTCATTCTCCAGTTGTAGATTTGACGTTTTTCAGGAATATAAATATCCCTCTGTCACGAGTTTCCAATTTCCACCCCGTTAACCATTCTTGCGTAGTTTCTGTTTTAAAGTTAATTATTTCATCTTGCGAAATTAGCGACAGACTGATTAGAACAAAAGCATCCTGGCGGTGGATTTTCATAGACCGGGGACTTCCTTTGCCGGAGGAAGCTGATAAAAGATATCTGCAGAGCGCTGCGGCGTCTTTGGCGGCTGTTTGCTCGTTGTATTGATAAATAGGAGAACGGATCGAACTTGGGATTGAACGCCGTATCAAAAGATTTGTGGTATTAAATATTCAAAGAATCCCTGGGTGGGGGTCGTATATTCCAACGACTCGATCGTTTCAACTTCTTTTTGCGGATATCAGACGCTGCGAAATAGGAAAATTGCAGAATGAGGTAGATGAAAGAGGACGTCGCCTTGATAAATGGCGAAGAAGATAAACGAAGAATAAGAAATGGGAGATTGAAAGAGCCTTTTCTACCTTGCGAAATTAATTCCTTGAATTGCTTACAAGTGTTTGAAAATTACACCGCCTTGGTGTACACGTGTCTATCGTGTTTTCGATCGCCTCTCTTCGTCGTCTACGATGTCCTCTTTGATTTCATGTTCATTCTTTAATTGAGAATTTCGTCTTTATTTCTCATGTACCAGCTTTGAACGTCATTGTGAATTTAGGGGAATTCTGTTTCAAATCCTTGCACAAAAAGATAATTGTTGAAGCCAGCAAACGGACCCGTACGAATGCAAGATTAAATATCGCGTCTGTTAAATTAGGCTCTTTGATTGATTCGGTTATATTTAAATCAGCCGCTGAGAGTCCAATTACTCGACGAGTCGGGCTAATTATCGGCACTACACTATAGTATATTAATAATGATATTAATAATTCTTTAATAGAAGAACGAAATCGCCAAATTATATATCGCCATGTATAATCGGATCACTCTAAAAGAAAAATATTAAATGGTAACAAGAAATGTTCGATTTTATTGTATCAATTTTCTCATGTATTTTCTTGATAAATATGTCTATTCTTCCAAATATCTTACGCATTATGGTAAAGCTTAGAATTCTTTTCCTGTAAAACTTTGTCATAAAACTCAAAAAAATATTTAAAATTGACATTCCCCATTTTTCCCCCGGACTCTTTACGTAATATAGTATAATATAATAGTCGTGCATTTAATACGTTACAATTGTTCAAAATTCGTACGTGCAAGAAGGACAATAACACTGATACTTTATCGCTTTACCACTTTCTTTGCGACACAGCTACGCAAGAATCTCGGTGCTTCGATTTCTCCTCGCCACGGTAATAATAGTTTAAAAAAATTTTCATTGGCAAAGCGCGTTGCAAAAACGGCAATAAACGGACCGCGGCGTCCCCGTAATACTAAAATCGACGACTGGAAAAAAAGCTGTCCGATATCCTTTCTGCCCCAGCTATTCGCACCTGAGCTTCCCTTATCGCGGCCCCCACCGTTCCGCCATTCTTTTTCTTTTCTTTGGCTCGGGCGCGCGCCGTTAAATCATTGTTAACTTTTTCTCAGGGAAGATTAACGCCGCCGAGCGGAGAAAATGGGGGGAAAAAGTCGCGTTTACACGCGTGCGAACGCGATACGTCGCGACGTTCACTCACGCTATCGGCCCTAACTCGCGCGCCAGCTCATGCGCGCTAACACACCGGCGAACGATGCAAGTAATGTTTACTCGCGATCACGATTATGCTTGTCGACCATCGACTGACAGCACGTTCATTAACGCTCGAATATTGACGTTCTTGTTTACCGATCCTGGCAATTAATTTCCAACGGTAATAAATATCTAGCAGTCAATCGAGGGAAGCACGATGAATGCAGAAGTGAATTACAGTTGAATCAAAATTCTAACTTCTCAGAATTAACGCGGTGATTCCTGTGTCATCTGGAGTAACGATTCTTAAAAAAAGTCCCAGACGCGATTCGTAAATTGAACACTTCTATTTCTTCCAAATTGAAGGATTCTTCTTAGAGTGGCGTGGTAGGTGCTGGTTAACATAGCAATGAACACGTTAACTAGAGATAACCAATCCTAACTGAAACGTAATGCGAATCGAACGTGATCTAACTCGAATCTGAGTGTTTGCTCCAATCAACTGCTAACACAATGCATTGGTATACTACACACTCTGATAGAGAGTGTGACTCGGTTAGTGCACCCATGAGAAAGGCATAAATACGTTGATGAAGAATGAGTTACCAATTTACATCGTTAGCAAATATATTTCAAAAAAATCGACTTCATCGCAAACCCATCCTTCCACAAGTAATAGAAATCAAAATATTGAACTCTCCCCAAAAAACCAAAACAACTACATAGCAATTTCCTGTGTAAAATGTACCCGTCTCGTACAAAAATGTAAATTCTTTTTGGCAAATTTTGCTCAAGGACTACTTGTGAACCAGTTAAAGAAGTTAATTACGTTTGAGCGTTTAATATTAAAAATAAACACTCAATAATTTTATGTTTGTAAATAACGTATCAAATTGGTTGTCAAAATTGTAAATCAAACTATATTCGCCAGACTAATCCGAAACTGGGTATCAGACTAAATGAACGCCAGCGCAATGTCGCTGATCAACAGTAATCAAACAACATCGTAACAAAAGCAAATAGAATATGATTTGAAAAGCGTTCGGAAATTGGATTTTGAAATGAATTATTTTAAACGAATCATATTAGAAATTATTTACTCTGAATATAATGAAAATAATTTGTTAAACTTGCAAACAGGTACTGAGAAAATAAGTTCGTTCCATACTTTAAAAAGAAAACAAGAGGGAGAAGAAAAATGTCCTTCATATAACAAGCCGCCATACTGTAAAGAGTCGAGGACATCTTTTCGATGAGCTTGGTCGGTCAATGTACTATCCTCGAACCTCAGCTTTTATATCTCCAAAACCAGTAAAACTATCAACTTCCAACGAAAAGTATATCGGGAGCTACGCTATTCCCCTTTATCTCGGAGAATTTGCCTTTAAAATTCCTGACGATCCACGCATTAATTCGAAGGTTCGCGAAAATCGATAACGCTCAATATTTACGACTTTTCTAGCTTGCCTTCGTGTCTAATACAAGATCTTTCCAACACTCCGTCGTAAGAAGCATCGGTGTCCGCGTCAACGTTTACTTTCCCGTCCTCATCCATCCTCCAAGTCGCGCATAAATTCCACACCACTAGCGTAATCTTGTTCTCCAACAAAGCTACGCCGCGCGGGGAGCGTGTCGTTCAGCAGGTAGCTTTCGCGCAAGCTTTCGTAAATACGCCGGCCCCCTGGTTGCCAAGAGAGCACGCGCCAAGAATATGCTGAAAACTTCGTCGAAAATTCAAGAGCCAGGCGACAAACAGGAGCGTGCACGCCGCGTGCTACAAAAATGCGGGTAAAATTTGTTTCCAAGTTCGTGCTCTCGTTGTCAACGAGATTTCACTTTAAAGGATACCGTATAAGAAATTCAAACAGTTGTTGCGCGAATGCTTGTTTTCGTACTCGCTACTGTACGGACAATAAAAAAGTCTGTACTAGTTGTTGACTATCGAAAAATAATAAGATTTCGTTTCGTTAATAATACGTTTTTATAAATAACTGTTATTTTTATACGGAGTAATTGTTTTTATGTGCAACACTGAATCAAAATATTGCCATAAAATTTCTTCCTACGGATGTTCGTTCTCAGTAAAAACGATTTTGAGTCGATGCATGCGTGCGCGTATGCTACGTAAATTCAAAATCGATATTCTCGAAAATGAGATTTGGTATAACAAAATAATAATTTATTTTTGCACGTAGAGTAACGCAGTACTCTATTTCACCACGCTTCTCGTTCTATATCATTTTCGATATATTTTTAAAGGATACGACTATTTTTAGCCTTTCATTACCGATAGAAACTCGCTGAGAAAACTTCGATAACGCCAAAAGGATCAATAATCTTCCTGTACGCGTTGAACCCGACAACGCGCACGGTAATTCCCGAATTTTTACGAATTTATTCCGCCATAGTCGATACACTCGGTTAGTCGATCATGCGGCGAAGATGAGTTTATAATGTGCAATAACGCATCCCAGGTTTATCCTTTCCGCTTGCAACGTATTAGCGAATATTTTAAGCTTTCAACTTTGTCGAACTTTTGAGAGGTGCGATCCGTGTTTCAAAATTCACCGGTAAAAGCGAATAATTTATTTGACGAAATTATTTTTCGTTTTTAATTTACAAAAAGAATACTATTTTTTTCCATTGAATCAAGTAAAGTGACAATCCTGTGAAATACAGTTTAAATTGCAATTTAGAATACTTCGTCTGCCGCTAAGAACAGACAATGATTTAGTCGGTGACTAAGCAAATAGCTGGAAGTTGAAGAAAAATCCTGATAGAATTCCGATTCGTTGAATGGTGACAACGGAAAGGAATCGTCGTTTGTCACCTGGAAGTCGATGGGTGCAGTGTTTTCCTAGGGAAACTCTTCATGATACGGCAGAGAGCCTCGATTAAGCCGGCTAATCAGGATCGGACTAAACCGATTAAATTGAGATCCATTGGGTAACCGAGGCTTAGGTAACGCGTAAACGAACATTGACAGAAAACTTCGTTGATGGTGAATATAGGATACGGGATTTACGGCAAAATTATATTTCAACAGATAATTGAATATGTCAATGAAGGTAGGAAAAGCGTGAGATGACGGTATTAATAGTTAAAGAGTATATAATACACGGTGATGCTTTCAAAAAAATATTGCAGAATTATAAAACTTCTATTTAAAGAACGAAATTATTCTTCAAAGTTTATGTGGTTCGCACTATCCTATTCTACTTGTCCTATCTCATTCTACTTGTCCAACCACGCCCAATCGTATTCCATCTGACTTGTCAGAAACAGGCACCATTCTACTTATTCACTACCCATTCGTTTGAAGGCGAAAAACGCTGCTCTACTTGTCTGGCCATACGTGATCCCTATCTACTTGTTTGCAATAGAGTCTGTTTGCCTGATTAAGCATTGCCACGTTGTATATTATATATTTGACAATAAATAATCACGTTCTACCGATCTGGTAACGTATTATATATCCGTATAGCGTACGTACGTTCATCATCCGATATATTCTACTTATTCTATTGTCATCGCGTATTTCTCGAACAATCGAGTACCTGGTTCGGATCCGTGACAAATCTTTTGCTCCGCTCGAGATTCAAACGACGAGTTTCTAGAACGGCTCTAGAGCGCGCGACAATGGAAGCGCGAAAAGCGGGTCGCGTATTGTCAGAATGACATTATACCTTTCTCTTAATGCAGAAGATAATTGAAGCCGCGGATAATAGACGGGCGGATAATCGAGAACCCTGGCAACTCAAACTCTGTTAATCGAGATCCCACAGTATTGCTTTTACGTGTTTGCGACGGACGTGTTCGCGATGTAGATAGATACACACGCTCATTCTGATCGGCCTTTGCGAATATGCGGCGAATCATGGATACAAGAACTTCGTAGTTGAGCGTGAGTTTGAAATTCTGTCTTGTTAATTACGAATTTCAAAATCCTTGACACCTTATACCGTGCGAGTTACCCAAAGTTAAACTGTTCGTATTACAGAAAACTGAATATTATTCAGCACGAAAATTTGTTCGTTTGTTTCCCATTAGAATAAATGATAATTTGCAAAGAATTTGTTACAATTATCTGCTTGCTCATTTGACGAGAATTTGACGCTAATACAGCACGTATATTTATCTCGTTATTCGTTTTAATTATTCTTTCGAACATGTGACAGGAAGAGTGACGTTTATCAGAAAATTGTGTAGCATAGAACTTGTTGAGTTTATGCATGATGTTAAGATTTCTGACTAGCAAGATGATTGTAACAGCTCGATTATCGTTTTGATAGGTGGACCAACGTGACAGACGTAGTCCTTCCTTTATGTCGCCAAAAAGGGCGATAGTTAATTGCGACAAACCGTCGAAAGTTTACACGCCGTCGTGTAAAACACTCGCGGCATCGGCGCCGAGGGAGCCAGAGGCGACGGAGGTCGTACAGGTAGCATTCCCAATGCGCTTTCACGACTATCGTCCCTCTTAATCTTCCCGAGGGGTCAAGCTCGGCTCATGTATGAGAAGTTATTCGTCCGCACCGATTCAAGCGATGAACCCAACTCATGTACGACGAGCCTTCTGCGAATTTGCCTCGCATCCCTATAAAACCGTGCCTCCATCACTATTTTTAGACATGACATTTCAACGCATTTTTAGTAGGTTTTTTCTGATCGATAATTTTTTAAGGGAGTACACCACCACCAGATAGATTATAAAAAAAAGTGAATATGAATATCTGATATTAAATAATATCACAAAATCTTTTCAGTTCGTGTTAAATAAAATCTTACCTTCATTGTCGTGCAATATTTATTACTTTAACTTATATCGAGTTAAAAAAAAAAATGTTATATTAACGTTTTGCTATGTCTATCATCGTCTAAGCTAGTAAATGTTTTCTACCTGACGTTATGAAAAGTGGATCTGAAGGTTTAAAGAAATCGAAGACGTAGATGTTTACTTTTCATTTGGAATATGTGCTAATTTACATAGTCGCTGCATTCGAACTCTCATACGTGTATGTATCTTCGTAAATAAAATCGAAATACTCGTTGCTAGTCGGCTTCCATGGCGAAGGTTCGAGTAAACGGACTTTGAACTTTCTCCTTATCCTCTTCAAATTTCCCTTTGCCCATACGGTTGATTGAGCTTAATGGCCTGACTGAGTTCGAAAAGGTGTCGCCCTAATAGGAAGAGAGAGTCTGATGTGTGAATGAGTCTGTCGAAATATAGATGAAAGGTAACGGATAAAGGAGTTTCATCGACGTAAGTAAGCAAATGAAAATAAAACGAGAATTACAATTCTCAGACACTCTCAGACCGTGCACCGACCCGTGCGCATGCAAATTTGGCTAGAACGACGGGGCCGGGAAGGGTTTAAAGGGATTAAAAAGAGTTTAATCCGCTATCGTCGGTGAGAGATTAAGCGCTATTGTTAGTGGAACTTGTTAAAGGGATATTGTTCACGCGAATACAGGACGAGGTAATTTGCGATCAGATCAGTACCTGCGAATTGCTAGTTCGAGTTACGTTCACGATTGTTCAAACTATCTCTATGCGTGGGAAGAAACTAGGATTATATGTTCTAAATTTTACGCGTTATTTATTTTATATCGTGGATTGTTTAAATTTTTTACCGAACGAAAAAACCATATACCGTCTGTTATTCAACACAGTTGTAATTTGTATAAACAACGTTGTTCACCAGATAATATGATTTTCCGTCCTCTTGACAAATAATTGGATAACACGAATCAGAGAAATATTCAATTTGACGAAATAACCAAGCAGTTTCTGCTGTTCCAGGATTCACTCTTCCCATGTCGTCGGTGAGCCCGTTTGATTAATTAATCGTACGAATTGCATCAATTTACCGTTTCTCGGGTTTTAATACGATCTCTTTGCCGACGTTTCATTTCAAATTATAAAATATTCCTGTATACGATTATTCAAGGCATACGCTCGGTGCAAGTGGGATCAAGAGAGAGCACGTTTTCGCTGATACGGGTTAAATACGCTCGCTGATTACGCGCTACACCCTTGTTGATTATCAAACGAATTTGTCCACGTGAGGTAGTCAGAATGGTTATATCAGCGTTATCGAAATTTATTCGTACTGCATGCACGTCGCTATACCGTTTAATATGTGGATGCACATATCACGAAACAGCTCGTTCAATCGGAGTGCTTTTAGTAAGGGGACACCAAAATATAAGAATATGTAACGTTAATTATCGTTATTGCGAATCTAACTAAATCTGTTTCCCTCGGAAATTTGTATTTTTACTGAGAAATTTTGCTCTTAATACAATAGCACTCTTAACAACATAAATTATGTAAATACATACACTACATCATGCTTGCTGATACATCGGAATATACTCGAAAATGTATTATCGATAGACTTCAATCATTTATAATTTCGGGCAATCAAAGTTGTCCAATCGCGTACAGATATAAATTTGTGTATTAATATCTTTGCAAGCATGGTTTTCGATCAATAACTGTGCACATACAATATGTATGTACATTCAATCGCGAACAATATGGATGACTACTCGTATTTATTATCGATTCGATATCCGTGGTTGATCTTTCGGACTTTGCAAAAAGTGGACAAATATACTTCACTATAAGTATCTATATACAGTGCTGCTAATAAGTATCGACGTCGTAGAATATTTCTTTTTTACGTGTACCCATTACTTTCTCTTCGATGCGCGTCAGGACTAAATCCACAAACTGTAACGAACAATGGTCCGAACGCGATTGAGATTCACCAAAGGTGGACCGATTGCCGGGAGTAATTTTCATAACAAAGTGCGCAAACTTGTTGGCTCCCCGTTCGTTTCCGAACACGTGCTCTGAACTTTCGCGAAGCTCTCGAACGTCCCTCCAGGCCTCACGAAAACTCCGAGCGTACTCCGGACGCGGCGCGGAATCGCTATTTCCTCTTCCGCGCGTAACTTCGCCGATTCCGTGGCACAGCGTGCGAAAACAGCGCGTCTGCGCGCGGAAGACATAAATATTCGCGGCCATGCCGTTTGACTAACATTATTATGAGACCGGTGGCGGAATCGCAGCGCAAGAGCATCCGCTTTCCTCGGACCAGGAACTTTCACCATTAATCGTCCGCCGATCCACAAAACGTTTGTCGGCCGCTGGCCACGACTAATTAATAATAACCGCGTCATATTGTCGTCATTCTTCGTGCTAACCAGACACGACAAATTGTCTATATCGATGTGGCTCGGGTATCCGACGTTGGACGAGGAAAATAGGTTTCGACGATCCCTCGTCTTGCAAAGGGCTTGCAAAGGAAATATTTTTAATAAAACTTGCTTAGGAAAATACATCACTAATCAACAGACTTCACGAGGAGACAAAAATAGTCTATATAGATTTTATTTATTTCAAAATTAAGTAGATTGTCGATTCCAATAATACCAACAAGCTTGGCTTTCTTTTAATCCAATAATACGTAAACAAAATATTTAATTGTATTTTGGTAGCGAGAGTAACTGTGTTTCAAGTAAAAAGGCTGTTGCGAGGATCCATTACGATTTGATATGTTTGAATTATATCGGTGGACTAAAATGTCGTAGCAACTTGGAAATCGAAATTACCATCTTGATTTATACGATTCGTATAATACCCGGAAGCTTGTTACAAGCTTCCTAGGTTCCACGTAAATAATATGTGGCCCAAACAAAGTGTTACGAGCTCTTTTCTCAGAAACCAATAAAGATATCAATTTCATTTATCTTTTAATTAAATGGTTCAGGAGGGCTGATCTGAACACGCGCAAGAAATTTATTGGGGAATCGTTCGGAGAAAGAAAGCGATTTTTAATTGGAATGTTGCGTTATTCTTGTATTATTTAGTTGGTTTTTATCAAAGTAAATTTATGTAACACGTGTACAAGTACGTTTAGGGACAAGTACTCTAAGCAATTTTGATTCGTAATAGGCGAAGTTCAACCAAATTACTGTTATTGATGCGTCATCATCACGATCAGGCACGAACAAATTATATTTGTACGGCTATCCGATTCTCATTACATACTCTGTATTTACTTTTGTAAAATGATGCGAAAGTTTGATTGCATTGCGTTCACGAAAACCTTCTTGAGCAGTTCCGCGAGTCGTTTGAAGTTCCTCAACGGGGCTACGTTGCTCTTGGTTTCACTACCAATTAATAACGCGAAAGAGCACAAGTTTAATTAGTATAACTTACATTCGTTGAGATGCTTCTTCCAAAGGCTCATTTCATCTCTTCTAATTACTCTAGTTTGATCCGTCTCAACTTCAGGATTAACTTCTAAATTTACAATGGAGGCAGACACTCAAATTTCACACGAAAATTACACGAAAGCTAATCGATCAAAATTGACTATTGGGATTTTAGTTCCCTGCTCTGTTAATGATAAATTATTAACAAACTTTTACAAAAAGTAAATGGGATAATATTCTTGTCCAGTGGCGCGATTTATTCTTTATATTAAACATTGTAAATATTCTAAGGATTCAATGTCTGTACCTCGAATAGAAATGAAAAATATATTTGGCATCGAATTAAATATCATTCTGTTGTCTAGTTATCTAAATGCTTGTTTATTACGCGCAACAGTACATGTGGAGAGTGCAGTTGCACTATTGTTGAATGAAATCGTGTATAATTTGTTAAATTAAAAATCGATAAATAATTTCAAATATTTTAGACATTTCAATTTTAATCTTTCGATAGGTTATTGTCAGCCGAATCGTAGACATTCTCAAGCGACATCCCATCTCGCGTGTGCCTGGTGTACAATTTTTACCATTTTTCGTACTTAAATTCTGACTGAATTTTAAACATTAAGAGAACGCAAAAAATTGTACAACAACGCTTACTGATTGTATCGCAATTCAGAATAAAAGCAGTGTATTCGAAGTTTTACGCGAACGAAATGTTTCGCGTCGATGAACTTATCCGGGAATGTGCAATACGAGCGAGAAATAATAGCTCCGACGATATACGAGAACGGTGACATTAAATCCGCTTTCGTCTCTCGGTTAGGATCGAAAATAAAAATTTGATAAACCGCAGATTCGTGCAATGGAAATTCAGATTCCTTGATTGCATCGTTTTCATTGAGCTGAAAGTATCTTTAAAGATACATAGATGCGCAGTCAAATAAAGTTTTCATCGCAATGTACCACCGTTTATTTAAATTTATCTACTCCAGAGAAGGTGAAGTAATGGGAGTAGAAAATAACTTTTCAATCACCTTTATAAAAAATATGTAGCGCTGCCTGTCCAGTTATTGCCATAACTCGAACACTTAATTTCTTTGATCTCTTATTTTTTACAAATGAAAACATGTCATGTAGGTTTATTGGTCATTCGTTATTATAACTATAATTATTATCATTTTAATCGATTCACGGGTACGATATTGTATCGTTTAATTAGTACTATAATTAGTAACAAAAATTGCAGAACGGAAACTTACCACGAATTTCAAGAAACCGTTGTAACGATCGAATGGAACGATCGCAATTATCGTGAGGCTCGCGCACCACTCGTTCTCGCGATTGCGCGATCGCGGCGAAATTATCAGGAATTACGGAAACCGCAAGAAAGTGCGACCGACGCAATTAAGGACGAGATCGTTTCCCACCTGGCGCGAATTAAGATTTACAAGAAGTCGCGAGTCGTGGGACGCCAAGACGGACGAAAAAAGTCATTGGGCGAGAACGTCGTCGTCGTCGTCGTCGTCGTCGTCGTTAGGTTCCCGACGGGTCATTAGAGAACTTAACGCGGCGTGTATAAATTTTCATCGCGCGTGTACGACAACTCGACAGGCAACGATAAAAGTCGCGCGCCCGTGACAGACCTGCCACGCTTCGGACAACGAATAATTTCGTTTCGTTCCGCGCCACGATATTCCGTTCTCGGTTAGTTTAGCGGCAAATCGATCGCATTCCGCTGTCGACGCAAATTTCGTTAAAATTAAAATATCATAAGGTATACATACAAAATTACGGGTTATTTATGTCATCATATTGCTGGTTTCAAATTTATTCGAGGAGCAATTGCAATTTCTGTGTGGTTTATGAAGTCCTTTTAAAAGTGCATTTAGTTTAAATTCATTCTGACATTCCATCTTAGTTAAAATAACCTAAGCTTTATTATTGAAATTTCAAGTCAACATTCGTTTGGGGAGATCTAAGAAAATTTGACCGTGTGTCGTGAAACTCCCTTTACAAAGTGAGGTTATTTCTAGAGCCGGTGTATGATTATTCACATCATAATGAGGTGTTAAAAACCGCATTGTGGGCCGTTTTAGGTAACCGAGTAACACGCTGGGCTGCTACGGTCGGCTGCTCATACCGCTTTCACGCTATATTACTCGAATAAATTTTACAAACGAAGTTGGTATTTGTATGCTTAGGAGAGTTTTACCGATCTCATTCTTCGTTAATAGTATTTTTTAAAGTGAAGTATGAAAATAGGTTAAACGTTTTCGAATCCCTTAACCGCAGTACAGCGTGTAATCTCGTCGTTAAAATACCATACGGATCGGACGAACATCTGGCCTTGCATAAATTATAATTGCACGGGACTGTAACGAGGGTTGGAATTTCAGCCGTGCGACGAACCCGAGGCCCGCTGCGCTATCGTCGAAGCAATTTACAAAACCGCGACCCGGGACGTGCAACTTTTCTTTCGCCAAGACGAACCTTCTCGCCGAAGAATGCAATTCCTTCCCGCGTCTGTTGTCGCGTTCCATTTCACTAACTGTCCACAGCATGTTAAGGACACAACGTTGGAACGATAAAACGACGAAATAATGCCAACTGCGGTAGAGGACAAAAATTTGAGAGAAAAAGCGAACGCAGAAAAACAGCAATGCACTAGAAGGTGAACGTGAAAAATGAGAAGGAAAGGAAGGTGCCAAAACAAACAGCGGATTATTCAGAAAAGAAAGTCAGTAGAAGAAAGTTATGTAGGGTGAACCACGAAATAACTAGAAGCATTTTATTAGAAATAATTTAATATGGAATATTTATTTTTTCTCTTTTCACTCCGTTTCACGGGCGTTTTATCTGTTACGGATAAAAACCGTTCGAGTTTTAAACTTTTTTTTTAGTGGGTGACATTATTTATGACACTACTATAAGAACAGTGATAAAACCCGCGATGGAACTTCAGCATTACCTTACGACGTGCCCTCCACGGAAATTTCTTCCCAGACGGTTCTCTCCGCTAGTGGCTTTCGCCACCAATAATCCTCCTCTTTTCAACTCGTTTACTACCATCAAGGAAATGACCATTTTATGACTTGAGAACCATATAGAATCCGGTAACAAAATGTGTCTGACATCTTTTGTAATCATTTCGTAACAGAAAATAAAATTAAATATTCCTGTGATTCTTCAACTAAGTTTTTGTAAGTAATTCGCGATTCTTTCAATGTTTATGACCATCGTGAAATTTAGATTTCCTTATTTGGAAAGTAAAATATGGTGCTATAAATGCTGATTATATGACTCACCAACAAATAAAAAGGAAAGACGAATGAACTTGTACGGAAATTCAAAGGGGAAACATACATTTTCGGGGCTTAATTAAATTCATTCGTATTTGGTCGTGGAAACGTTTAATAGTCACGGAGAACGCTGCTTTCCTCCTCTAATTGCCCTCCAGGAACAAGTCTCATAGTAATGGTCTCGCGGAAAAAGTTTCACAGGCAGTAAATCCTGCGCAAACGATAAAAATGCAAGAGAAAAGTAGTCCTCGAACTCGGTACGACAATACGAACGGAGAAACAAAAAGAAAGAAAAGCGACTCGAGATTTACTCAAATAAGATATAATTGAAATTACCGAATACATTGAAATCATTTCTTATCCTTTGCATATAATGCAACTTTGTTTGAAAAATCTTCGCCAATAATTATCCAGGCAATGTTTAGTTGTTGAATTCTTGAGAGACAATAGAACTGCGCGGAGGAATAGGTGAATCGTGCGGGTTAAACGAACAGAGACGATTTACGTCGAAAAACGGGCGAGAAAGAACATGAAGAGCAAAGATACAGGTAAATAAACAAACATCTTTATTGGAGGTAGATGAGATAGTAATGTGTTTCAACCGTACGTTTTCAAGATAAGAAAAATATTGTGCTAGATACCGTGGCGGTGGTTCGAGGTCGACGCAAAACCACCTTCCTTGGAAATTGCCTCATATAAAGGGAAATTTATCTCAGGAACGTTCGAGAATGAACAGTGATGTATCCCGATCGATGTAGTTCGTTTAAGAAACAAAATTCGCTGCACGGATACCGTAATTTGACCGGTCCTAGTTAAGCAATGGAATTTACGTGGGGCGGTAATTTATTCTGAAAAAGAGGCGGCGAATTATATTCACCGACGGTGACTAAATTGTATTTTATAATGCTATTAACATTATGGAAATGCTGCGCTCAAAGAATGTATTTTTTAAGGCAGTCGTAATTTTATTTAACTTTTACTTACCATTCTGCAGAAATTACAATTACATTTAAATATTGCTAATTTAAATCACCCAACAATGAGGATCACCCTTAGTCAGACAAATAAAAGAGAGTAAAATTTTTACATTTCACTATGCGGAACCGTCATACCATCATTTTGCAATAATTGATTGTCATTAATTAAATTTGTAGAGATAATATAAACGAATCTTCTATATCATAATATATCGCAGTATAAGCTTGAAATTTATTAATAATACGCATTGTTTAATAATTGGAAAAATTATTACAATGAAACTCATGGAACCTATACAATATGCACATACTGCACAATCGCGCTGCATTACTGTTTAATCTGTGAACTATCCAAAATATTTCATCGGATAAGTTGCATGTAACTTAATTATTTTCGTCGTCCTGTAATTACATTTCCCGGGAACTAACGTTACAAAGGCTGCAACTCATGCTGGAGACAAACAGCACTCTCATTAAGTTCATCAGCTTGGCCGCGATTACGACGCTGCTATCTGCAATGTATGTCTACGCTTCGAAATTCCTTGTAGTCAAACTTGAATGAAGTTAGTCCTGATTTGTCGATCAACGGATCAGTCGACAAAGTTCTGATATTTACGAGAATTTTCGAACATTCGTGAGATCGATTACTGTTCGCAAACGACTTTGAAAGGTACGCTCTACTTTGAGAAGTATAAAACGTTACATTAAAAATCAATTACGTCGTCGCACATTATAGAATAATTTATCACACTGGACAGCAATTATTTGAATCAGAAAATTAAAAAAATATTTCAACTAAGTACTACCTGCATGTACGAGTATGTATGAATACAAGTATATGAAAATAACTCTTGATTAAATAGAATAGTTATTTTCATAATGTTTTATTTGCATAGTGTCTATTATAAATATTTAAATAATAAATTTTAAATGATGTAGAACGGGAAATTAATGCTGTGACTTAATATTTAGATAGATATTAGCGAAAATAGTAATAATTTAGAAGCTTGCAATTTATCGCTACAGCATAAACGCAAAATATTTAATATCTAATATTCATTGCATATATTATAGATTACGAAAACTAGAAGAAAAATAGAATGAAATTTGCATCATTGAAAACAACTATCGTTGAACTACATTTTCGAATAATGAATTTAAAATATTCTCTTTCACTCTTTTAAAATAATAACTTCCATTGAAAGGAAGTTATGAAAGCGATTCGGTGCTATAGAGGTAATCGTTACGAATTTGCGTTATATTTTAAATTATAATTAAGCTTTTGAAACATGTACCAGAGTTATTTGCATTTTACGCTTTCATGACATACAAATTGTTAAAACGTGTACTCATCTTTTGTGGAACAGGTTTGAAAAACACTTTTTTGCGTTCAAAAGTGACGACAGTTGTAATAATTATCAACAATTCCACACATGAAACTCATTGAACAATTTGTTACCGAATAACGTGCATTGCGACCAGTTCATATTTGTTCGGGAACGAAATTTTCGCAGGTGATCGTTTTCCCATGGATTCGAAAAGTTTCCCGATAAATTTTGGTCCAGCGTGCCATTACTTTATGCAAAACTGTTTCATCCGGCGCTCTGTTATTCGCGACACTGCTAATATACGCGATGAAAGACGAAACTTTGGTTCGTTAGAATGAGTTGTCGCGGAAGAAATGATTATCTCTTCGCTATTAATGAGATTATTAAACTACTTAGAAAAGTTAGGGCGACAAAAGGCTCTTCGGTGTTTCCGACGAAGCCACAGATTGTTCAAAGAAACGAGGCTTTCCTGAGTAAATACTAAATAATACTAAAACGTAATATGTTATAATACGAATCACGAAAATTACACCATTTGCATAATAGGTCGATCGTATAGTTAACACAAATTATAAATGAAATTTCATCAATATTCATCTCAGAATAAATCAATACATTAATATAATTAAATTATATTTCAATACATATTTCTATTTCAATCGACCCGTCATGCTGTGTAATTAAAGAGGCGGTTTTTAGCTTGACAGCGTTATGCTTTCAGCCATCTTTTCAGCTATATTTGAGAGAAGTAGGCATTGATTGAGGCGTAAACTACGTTCTACGGGTTTTTATTACCCTTTCTTCCTGCGCAAATTACAATTACTTGGGCCTTCTGAAACGCTGTGTCAGCCACACTAATTAATGCACGTAAAAAGCAGCGTTTAAACGAACGTCAAGCACCAACGCGGGAACACAATGCCTTTCGTCGCGAACCGATAAATTCTCGTAGAAATATTTCGAAAATCCGTTCGTACCACGCCGGCGCCATTCGCCCACAATTCTGCATCAACCACTTTCGCGATAAAACGAAAGAAAGGGGGCGCGAGTAACGTTTCAAATACAAATTACGCGAAACAAGCTTTCGCGACGTTCCTTTCAAAACCGGAATTACAACGTCGCTCTTGACTATTCAAGTGCGGCACATTAATTAAAACAAAGGGAAACTGTCGAATAAAGGGAGAGTACCAGGGATAATCGGGTCTAGGCTGGTTCGATAAAACCAGATTATACCGTGATATCAATTCGGCAAATTGAAATTCATTAATCAAGTAGATTTTTTAATAAAATAAATGACGAGCAAAGTTAGACACGGGAGAGAAGCAAGGCTTCGCGTGATTGGATGTATAGAGTAGTGAAAATTTAAATAGACACTACTCACATATGTTACACTGGCAATGGATCTGGAGTACTCGCGTTCCTATCATAAAAGCTTCCCTCGCATCTATCGTTCGCACATTTTTGTTTTGTACGCTCGTATACATCGCGCACCAAGAAAAGGAATGACCCACTCGTTTCAATCTCAACGCCAACAGTTCTGTCTATTTCTATTTAAGCATGCTTCCGGTCCATATTCTTCTCAAACGCTCTTCGAACCGTCCGCGCATTCTTTCTTTATTATTTCGCCGGGGCTTTTCTTCCCGTGGTTCGTTCGCACCGAGTTATTTCACGAGGAACTTTTTCATAATACGCTCTCCGGGGAAAGAGTAAGATTGCACCGGAATTCAGAGAAACTGTTATTCGGGAATGGAAACTTTTCGGCAGTTTCTTTTTATGAGAAAGTAAATACGGAAGATAAGGTTAAGTAGCAGATGTTTGGCTACGAAAATAGGCGACCGGAAAAGCGAGGACCTATGTACATATAGAAATGTCAACGTTCAAATCTCACTGACACAAAATTATTCTGACATTTTAGTATTTAGTACAGTAAATAATTCAGTATACTATTAAGAAGAATAAATCTAGGCCACAGCAACAGTCTTAATTACACGGTAATTAGGAGAAAAGAGGTTCGGGTGAAAATCTAGAGAATCCTGTGGATCTTTCAAGAAATTTATTGGTCATCGAATTGGAGGAATGGTTTTGATTCTTTCAACGCGAATTAAAGGAAAACGCCTTCGTCGATGAGCGTCGGGGAATCACCAATGGAAAGGCGGAGAAAGAATGATCATGACGCGCTGATAAATAGCGTTCAGCGTTCGAATAAAGCGTGCTCGCAGAGCTTTACGGTTAGTAAAGCGTGTACAAGCTACTCGAGGATTTTTCTGCGAGCGGCAAGGTGAATTCCCCTCGAGCGAAATCGTGTCACTGAACATGGGAGAGGAGATCTGCAACCGGAAGCATTTCGGCGGCTCTGCCGAGGCGAAAAATCAAGGTGGATCTGGAGGGAGCGTGATTGGCTCAATCGTGTCTCGGCCCAGCTAGAACGTGACCTGTTCCGACCGAACGAAGTTACCGGAAGTTTTCCTAACCTAATAACGCGAGCTGGGGTTCACCATTGGCCCACGAATGGATCTTAACGAAATTTCAAACGAACGTCGCGAGATCGATGAACACTTCGACCGTGTGTGGACGTAGACCCGAACAAGTAGTGCGTCGATACACGTGTTAGAATTACTATTTCGCTGCTACGATTATCGAGAGTTTTGTATTGGTTCGTTCGACGCTAAAATCCACCGTCTTTCAATGTCACACATAAGTATTAAGACGCTTGGTCGAAGCGTTAGTCTGTGTTAATACCGAAGACATGCATTTCTGAATTTTTAAGAAGGTCACTGTAAAAAGATGCTTTAATCTTAAAATTCCTTGATGGTTTAGATGCGTAAACAAATTTTTTAACTTCGGCGAAACTTCACTTTCTCATTCATTTTTTAGTGTAAATGAACTTTTGAAGAAAAACCATTTAAAGTAAAAGTAGAGAGTTCAACCTTTGAAGTGTCCTCAGGATAATTATTCTACGACTTCTTTTCACAAAACTTTTGTTTTTAAGTTTAAGGTCACAACCACCTGTTGGGTTATTAGTGAATACAATTAGATTATTCGATGCTGGTAGTATGAATGAAATAGGAACTACTTACATTAAGATTTTTTTGTATGTTTTATAATTCTTTTTGTAGAATTGGATATATTATATCGACTTCTTTTTGAAGAAAGTGAGTCAGTATAAAATAAAAATAAAAATAAAAGACAGTAGTTCCAAGCATGGCAATAAATAACTCAAAAATTCACTGAACTTGTACTTTCGACCAGTAATATATAAGATATTAACAATAAGTCTGGCGAGTAGAATACGATCGCTGCTGGCCAGGCAACGAGAACATGACCACTCTTAACCAAGCAAGGAGAATATGAACGTTTCTGACTACACTAGTGGAACGAGAATGTTCCTGTCTAGACATGTGGAGTACGACCGTTTCTGGCGCGACAAGGAGAATATGAACATTCCTGGTCGAACAAATGGAATCTGAATGTCCCTGGTCATGCAAGAGGAACATAGATGCTCCTAACCAATCGAAAAGAACACGAAGACTTCGGATCAGCCAATATGAATGTTTCTAGCCAAATCAGCGGAAAAAGAATGTAGCTTGCAAGATAACCTGGATGGAATTCTAATTAATCGATCGTGCGTTACGTTGCCACCTCTGACGGAGCAAGTGGATTAAAATCGTTTGTGGTCAGACGTCAAGTATGCAGTCATTTGGAAGGTGAAATACACCACTGTGTTCATCCATTTAAGAAAAATAACCAAACGATATTGTTGAAATAATTTTTGTTCAGTGGTAACTATTACAATGAATCAAAACGATAACAAAGTACAATATAGATGCTGTTAATATAGATAAGTTTCACTTTTACGTGAATTTAACTTTCCCGAAGAAGTATTTCAGTTCGTGGCATTTTTCCGTCCTTTCTGCTCGTTAACTTTGTACGCTTTAAATATCGCATCGAGAGTTTTCGGGAATGGATTCCGTGTACGTCGATACGTACGACGGACGAAATTTCCGGCTAAAGTCGAAAGTGTGTGGCCGCGTGTGTGAATGCGCGCAACGTGAAATAGGTAAACGGCGAACCACCTTTTCGACTGCGTTTGCTCTTTCCGCGTGAAAGCAACTTTGTTAAACAGTCCATTAAAGTGCGATGTCGGAGATTTACGTCCAACTTTGGCTGTTGCGTTTCTGGCACATGAGCAGCCGACAATTTATATTCCGGGTTCGGATTATCCGGTTTCATCGCAACGTCGGTAACCGGAAACCAGGATTAATCCGCGATGATTTGTCCAGGATATATTGAACATGGACAGACATAAGTTATTATAAATAGGCGTAAAAATACAATTTGCACTGCTTCAATTTTTTCGCCACTTATCTCAGAATTATCCATAATGCATGAGAAGATATAAATTCTACGGGAGTACGTACAGCGGAATTTAGAATGGTGAGCATAGTGAAATATTACTTTTTTGTTCATCAACCTTATCGGAAATTTGAAGTAAACCGATAAGTGGTCGAAAGCTTGCTTTTCCAATATTATTTTAATGCTTAAACTTGAATACAAAGTATTTATGAATCGACGCTACGATATTTTGTACATCGGTATAATTATTAACGGTAGCGATTTTATTCGACTGATCACCAGAATTCCAGTAGAATTGCAGTGAAAATTAATCCACTGCTATTACGATGCAGATTAAATTAAATGACAAATTGCAAATTAATTTTGTGCCGCTCCCTAATACGAAGAAAAATAACGTTTCGAGCGTTGCATTCTGAAAAGAAAATTTCTCGTTTGACGAATAAATATTTAATTTTAAAACACGGTATCGTTACTCGTAATGATCATTCGTGAATTCAATTTTCAAAAAGAAACGAACAAATCGATTCCTAAAAGACCCGACTGTTCATCAAATTTTCATTAATTTATCCCCGATGGGTTGTTCCCAACTGGAGCATGCTTAATTGATGAATTTACCGGATTTCAATGTAGTATTAAATTTCTCGAACGAGTGTATCATTACGCGAGCCACAGTTTTCGCTGTTACTAACAAACAATGCTCAAAATACGTTTAAATTTCGCGAGCTGTTTCTACCGGTGCGACACGATTTCGCGAACATTCTTGACAGATTCTTTTGACTTTGGCGAACAAAGACAAACGAACGTACGCCGACGAGTTGTTTCTTTCATTTCCTTTGCATTCCCCTTTTCGAGTACAAAATACGCGTACCGTCGTTCGTAGAGAACTCGCATAAGTGCACACTGTTTGTTCGCGAAGTTACTCGAAAGACTCGTGCGGCGTAGCGAGCAAACCAAATATTCTTTGGCAAACAATAACTTGACAATCGTTGCGGAGATCAGAGTCGGAGTCCAGGCATCGCCGATTCTAGGTGGGCTCTAATTGGCGCGACATTGTTGTGCAAATAACGCGGCGGCGCATGCTACAAAACGCCTCGGGTACAAATCGCATTAGTTTCGCGTCGATCGAGTCAATCGTCAAACGACGAAACCAATATTCAAATTCGTTCGTGTTGACAAACGGATTTACATACAAACCTCGTCTACGCAGCTGGAATCGATTAACGACGCGCTCGTTCGTCGTTGATTGAGCCGAATCGATTCTATTCTGCCTCTTAAGCAGTCTTCCTTAACGATTTCGTTCGTTGCATCGAATTCGTCTGGCGACTGACATTGTGTTACTCACGAATCGCAGAAAGATATAGTCGTTTTGTGGAACTAGACACTCAAGCTATTGGCTACGGACTGTGAATAATACTAATCACCACGTATACTTTGCATGAAAAACATCCCCAAACAAACACTGTTCCTCCACCATGCTTTATCGTTGGCGCAACACACTCTGGTATCATGTGTCCGTGGACCAATCGGTGTATATGAACACTTTTTCATATATCGAGTGTTTTGTTTTGCATACTGCTTTGTCCATTTTAAACCTTTCTTTTCATTTCGTGATTTCAAAAATGGTATTCGAGCTGCTATTCTGCCCTTTAATCCCACTTCTGTCATCTGCTGTTTTACAGATTTTGCAGATACAGATTCCTGGTTTCATTCAATTCACGTGGAATTTCCGGGACTGTTAATCTTCTGTCCTTTATTTCACTGGTCGCTTTTGAACGTCCAGAGCATTTTCTAGTCTTTAAAGAGCCAGTATCGCGGTATCGTTCCAAATTACTTTACACTGCACGATAGCTTTAAATACCTTTCTTTGTGTAAAGTAACGATAGCACTTTTATCCTGAATGCTAATTCCTTTGCCTCTGGTCATCTTTTCCTTCCTGACATTTTATATTTCCTTTCAAAATTGGATCTGACGATTCTTTTAGTAATACCTCTTGACTCTATCGGTATTAGAGCCAAACCGGAGTACTAAAATAACATTCGCTGGGATTACAGACCGCCTCGAAGGAACAAATACATGTAAAATTTTTCCATCGCCATTAAACGTTCTCCTCCAAACGAGGATCGGTCAACGACATTCCGTACTGAAGGGCACCCTTCGAATATCCATTTTTGTATCTATTACCGTCGAAGTACGCGAATGGTGCAGCATCGATGTTATACTCCAAGACAAAGTTTCCTGTTTGAAACCACATCCTTTTGTATCCACATCTCGATAACGTTCTCGAATAAACAATGGCTACTGAACCTCAATATCGCTGTTTGATACGACTATACCGTGATAGATACAATCATGAGAGGATTCTAGGCATCGTGTAATCGAACCTGCACACATTTCTTGAATGCCTAATAGCATAGTACGACTAATCACAGTCCCTTCCGTGACTTTGATGTCTGCTAAGAGATCCTAAATTCCTCGTCGAACGAGATCGCGCACAATTTGAAAACTGCGGGCAAAGGCTTTACGATCAGTGAAAATATTATTAATAACCGGGCGAAAGAATCGTGGGTGGCGACGAGTTCTGCCGGTCTGCTATCGCGTATCGCGGCCCAATTATTATCGGTCGCTAATTAAAACGTCATTTACTGACCGCGTGGCTTCAGCAGATAAGCAACTTTACGGCCCTGAAAGGGCTGGGTGTCTCGTCGTAACAAATCCTTTCATCGACGATTCCTTTTTCCGCTCTTTCGCTTTTCAGTGATTTATCGTTCGTAACGATACAACGAATCGGCTAAAGTAATACTCGACGCGCAACAAATTAGTTTCAGTCCACGTTATTACAGGTTGTTTGGATTTCAACGAGCTACGTTTTACGCACACGTCGTTCGTATTAACAGAATAGGGAAGTTTACGTAAACAGGCGGTTTAAACGAATTTATTAAAAGCTTGTGTCTAGAATTCCGCGTTGGCAAAGAGAAAGAAAAAATATGTCAAACGCGTCGAACGTATTTTCTCGTACAGCACTCGCTTTGATCGTTTGTCACAAACAGTTTCTAAAATAATAACCGATGTATCGAATCGCATGCTGGAATTGCTTTTCCTTAGTATTTACTGTGAAAATACATTCCTGTAATATTATGCAAACATATTATTCAAGCATTGTTTGTTCAGACTGCAAAGCTTGTGTCTATTGCGCGGAAGAATGGTTAAAAGTCATGTTCGCAACAATATTCTTGCATTTAATATTTGAAAACAAATACTCTAGAAAACGTTCACAAAAGTACAATTATATTGACAGAAAAACAAGATTCCCAACAATTCTTCGTTGATAAAAGAAATTTGTCTGCAAAGAAATACTTTTGTTTCATTGTTGTTATCCATTTCTGTATATCGCGTATAATTAATGCAAATGGTAATTTCAGTTAAACTAACCTAGGAAACCCTTTACATCTTTAACACGTAACAGTCGACGTACAATTGTTATCAGACGATTTTCCTCGAGCATTGCGCCTGAGTAAGCGCGGAAATTTCGTTCGCGAATTCGACGTCACCCTAACGCAATTTCGTATAACGTGAGAATGATTGAAGCAGCAACGAAACCACGAAATTGCCGAAGCCATTCCGCGCGAAAATTCCTTAATAACGCAACGCTTGTGCACATGTCACCGGAATGGATCGAAGATGGCTTCAACCGACGCTTCGAGCTCAAGATTGACGGAAAATTAATGAAGTGTATTTCGGTAATAATTGAATTTTAAATAATACGCGCGAAATTTACATTGAAAATCTGATATTTACTCTATGAATACCTGTGTTCACATAAAATATGGATTATGTCTTTCAGTAGCCGGTATGCTTACAATTTTCACAATTTCACAAAGTATTTGTTGTGTTGTAAGATTTTTTTAAGGTCCCTAACTTTTTCGGCGAAAAAAAATTTTTTCAAATCGTTCTGAAAAAATTATTTTCGGTTGCAGGGGTCAATTACTATCATTTTTGGTCAATAGACATACCCACGAATTCCTACGCACTTTCGAGAAAAAAATTCCTTACCGAAAATATCATGTCTGACCATATCGTTAATATGTTCTACTGAAATTTCATGCGTATGTTTGAAATATCATAACTTCTGAACGGATTGGACGATTTTAATTTTTCAAACGGCAAACAACGCGTATTTTAGTCTAGAATATGTAGAAATTTTAACAATATTGAAAAAGTTGTTTCTTAACCCCATCAAATTAGAAAAACACCATAAAATTTTGTAATGTGAGAACCTACAGGTGAAACTTTAAACGTTAATAACTTTCTAACGAAGCCTCGATCAACAAATTAGTATTCTTGATTTTCGACTTATTTTGGCCTCTAGAATTTCCCATTAAAATTTTTTCCAGGGGTGGCCGAACACTCTGTATATATTCTTCGATTGATGAGTCCACTAGCAAGCTCTCTTATTCCCTTCTCTTTCCAATTGTTATTTCGCTCATTCGCTTCCTCCATACAGCAAGTCGTCAACTTTAACGATTATCGATCGATCTATAAAGATAATCGTCGCTTTGATGTGGTACATCCAGGCGTTATTGGGTCATAAATTATGCGACGATCTAATAACTGGACAGCGATAAAGCATTCGGTAGGGCTTACGGAATGCGACATCGATTGATAATATACATACGCCGAACGGGCCATAAATGCCGCCATTAGGCGGGAGGAGCCTAGGAATGGGCAATACTTCTGCAATTCGGACGCGCGAATATGTAATCAACCAGCGGCGAGCATTTAGAATTACCAGCGCATTGAAATGCAGCCTACGTTCCCCGGATGTAGCCGGAGCTCGTGTAAGAACACTTCTAAAACGGGGATAAAGTGTGAGTTTGCCCTCGGAACGGAGATTCTCAGCCGAGATCGTTTCCATTTGTGCCTCCCTTATTCTCGAACGAGGCCGCTAGTAACGAGGATCGAACATTTCCGCTGAAAACTCGTCGTTACGAGCTGTCTTCCGATGGCCTTCTAAATTCGCACGTTGCCGGCGAAACGCGTGTTCGAATCGCGTTAATCGATATTTGAAATTCCCAGTCGAGAAACGACAAGATCCATTCAATGCAAATGTAAATAAAGTATGTAAAGTACAAATACAAATGATAGATTTCTTAATAAATAAATTTGACGAATGATCCTATACTAAAGTTTGAAACAGAGTTGTACCTGTACAAATAGGTCATTGCTGGAATGTACGAACGAAATACGTGGCGCGATTGGAATCTTATAACAGAAATAACATATAATGCCAAATGTGTGATGTATTCGAAATCCTGGCACAATTACAAAATATCTAGACTGTCCGCGATCGTGGTAACGCATAATTAATGATCGATAAACGTTTGATCTGGAACCAATAGTAAACTCGAACCGTTACCCCAACGTTAATTAACAGTAAATTCAAATTAGCGCGTATTATTGCGCGATTATATCAGGGTTAACCGATGCACACGCATGACGTACATAACGCGTTGGAATTAAATTTGCAGTATCACTTACAATAAGCTGAAATACGAATTAACATTTTGGAAATAGTACGGTTAAATTGTAATTAATACTAGTGGCAACACGATCGATTTTAAAAAT
Organism: Colletes latitarsis; assembly: GCF_051014445.1. Lineage (NCBI taxonomy): Eukaryota > Metazoa > Arthropoda > Insecta > Hymenoptera > Colletidae > Colletes > Colletes latitarsis. Next base: position 31,265,540 of record NC_135138.1, read on the forward strand.
AGACGAAATTAACAAATATTTAACGGTTTAAATGCGCTACCACATCGAACACCGCAACAATTGTTCATTACAAATTTATATTGTTTTGTTCAGTTATTGTATTGTTGAATTTTAATAGCGATTAAAATTTCAAACAAAATGTGTACGTAGAAATTGTAAACATTGAATATGTAGTATTTAATAATTTAGAAATATTAGATTATAAATGACATTGTAATAATATAGTTAATAACAAGACTATTTAGACACAGGGCTAAACAATATTACGTAGATATTAAATTAAAATATAATATCAAAGGAACGTACTTAATTTCTGTGTATAATACATCGAAAATAATGTTTCGCTATTGTTTAGGAAATTCTTTTCGTTGATTCTTTATAATTTTATTTTTCACGGATGAAAAATGTTACTTCTCGTTATTAATTGTCTATACTTTGTAAGAAAAAGACAATCCAACACTGCGGTTTACGCAATCTTTTATTTCGCTCTTCCTATGTGAAAGCTGCTGAATCATTTATCACAGAAATGTCATTCTCATGCTGTTCTCGTCTTAAATGATCGATGGGAACGAAGTTGTCGGCTGTTATCGATGAGCAAAAATTCAAAACATATAGGGAGCAACGTTTTAAAAGCAAAACAGTGCTACAAACTATAGTCGCGACGAAAGATGCATTTTATTCCAGAACCGTGTTTGAAATTCCTTTTTTTTTATCCTCTTGCGAGTCTCTGAACTTGTATCTTGTAAAGTATATTTTCAAACTCTTGAAAATAATTATGGGATCGTTCAACTATCGTAGAATAAATTTAAATTAAAATAAAATGTTTTGATGCAGAAATACAATCGTCAAGAGTTTGTATCGTAAGCAGAGTTAAAAATTCGCTATTCAACGAAACACAATATGTCTGAGACAGGGCTGGCAATTTCAAAGAAATGAAAACGAATTACAAAATAATACAGAATAGAATGGCATATCGCAGAACGTAACATCGAGACATGCCGTTATAACAAGCTAAGAGTTGATTCGCAATTTAATATCGCGGCATAGGAAACATTATTAAAACTGGAAAACTGCCGCTGACATGGACGGAAGTATACACGAACACAAGCTTCGAAACAAACAGCACCGAACATAGATGATGGTATTGCTTTGTTCTCGTCTCGAAACAAAAGTGGTGTCCAACAAAATTTCATACAGGAAACTTCCCTAACATGAAGCTGCAACATTAATTAAATATCACGTCGCATTCCAAGATAATCGAGACACGGAGTTCTGATTTATCAATAGCGTAGTCTGGCATGTTAGAAGTTTTAAACTCTGCTCACTGTCAAAACAACAGAAAAAGGAGTTTTCAATTATTGCTGGTGCGGCAAACAGGCTTTTCAAGCGACACAATAAACAGTGCAATAAACCGCGAGCGATAAAAAGCAGCCCCTCGATGAGCTGCGACACAGCTGCTTTGGTGCCGGAATATTGGCACACCCACATCGTTACCGGTGGATATCGTTCTTCAGATAGCCTGGATATTCATATTTTTAATAAATATTCGAGTAGCCCAGATACCGAACGCAAGTTAGGAAAAACCCTAAAGTTGTCAAACGCGAGTCTGACAGAGGTTTTCTATTCAATATTCACTTTGTATTCCGTTAGAAGCTGGTTTGACTATTCTGTTTAAAATAAACTATTTATACGAACTCGTGCAACCAAAATTGTTCACTCTATCCAAAATTACAACTAGTCACGTAAGGTTCGACGTTGTGACGTACACGTTCAAACATTATCGGAGTAAAAATCATTTTCTAATACGCGTACGCGACAGTGTCCGTGAGTAGAAGCAAGTGCGACTAGAAACTTGATTATGACGGTACATGATACGTTCGGTCGGCATCTGATTGTGAATGTGCGATAGGTAAATACAGCGTACGAGATGACGAATAACTAAAATTATGAGATTGTCGGCACGCTGTTCGTTACATTAACGATTAACGTGGCCGTGCATTTGGTATCCGTGATGACTATTTATATGCATGTACAATACAGAAGCGGATGGATCATTGTGAGGGGGGGGGGCAGCTCGAATACATTATGATAATGACGGACCGCGTGGTATATGCTAAACAAGTGTTCAACCCGATAAACGTCCCTTCCCAGGTTAGCGGTTTCGCGATCAATATCCAGTTTATTTGGCTAGTGCACGCAGATAATTTTGATTTCTGAACCGAACAATATCACATAGTCAAAAAGTTGAGTGTACTGAAAGTAGGAATGAAATATTTTAAAGAGAAACAGCCTTTAAGAAAACATTAACGAGTTTGAAAATATATGAAAAAGGACCTCGTGTCTAACGTATTTGTTTTATATCCAAAATATGTATACTCTTTTTGGCGATTCGCTGTTTATAACCGTGATCACCGGTTGCATTTTCTTTTTTCTTTCAACGAATCGAAAGAATTACTCAGACAACAGTCCCGATTTAATTACCGCGAATTGCGCTGTACACTCGGTACCAGTCATTTGCTTTGCTATTTGCGAACGACCGCAGCAATAGATGCTGCACGTGTTTAGATAATGGTAAACAACGAAACACTGGCACCATAGTATACATTTGCAAGTGTCACATCGTGAATCCTGGCACTGGGCTCTCCACGTCGAGCGGACTCCATGAAATCGTAGAGCTCGAGGATTATTTAAATTTATCGTGCACCAACCTACAGGTTCGTCGACAAAGCCGCAGTATCGAGGGCAGAGCTACGCGAATTTTACGAGTTTCTTAGTACACAGCGAACGAGTAATTTCATTTTATTTCTTGAAAATTTATGCTGCTCTGATTTGTGGTAAGATCGAAGATTCAACTTGAAATAAAGTGAAATTACTCGTTAACTATAAACTTTAGAGTTAGTACAAATCAACGTTTTTTTTATTCAGAATTTGATAAAAAAGAAACTCACTACATAGTGTACCCTTTCAATCCATGCAACTTTTTTGAGTAACGCATACTTTGGATGTTATAGAGGTGCACAAGTTGTGTGGATCAGCCTGTATAACGAGGAATTCTATTTTCCTCGCGAGAAAGCAGACAGTGCAAATCGATGCGCAGAATAGGTGCTTCGTCCAATCGGATTTCACGATTGCGAAAGCTTGATAACGATATAGGCCCGTCAGATTCCTTCCATGCAGAGGAATCGTTCAGGAACCTATTAGACGGATTTCCAGAAGCACGGAAATCTCATCCGGGAAAAACAATACATTTTCCAACCCGGCCACGAAATGGAAAGCTGCTTTGTTGCGCAAAGCCGCTTAACGAGTCGGTATAACGTCGGTTTCCAAGCAGTTAACTGCATTTCGTGAATCCTTTATGTTCCTCTAAGCCGAACAAAACAAAGCTGGACATTGGTATAGCGAATGCTGTCGCCTTTATGTTCTTACTCTAGCATTTACGTGGTCGATCTAATTCGTCGTCGAACGTCTTTCGTATAAGTGCGATTCAATCCTTCGGATGTGAAGGAGGAAATAACCTCGTAGTAACTTCAACCAATCACTGGATTTCTATTCGACTATGGTAGACTACGAGAGAAACTGAAATAACATATACCTACAAAGGATGCAATTATAGAATCTCGAGATAAATTTGTAAATCACGCGAACACCAACTTTGACCTTTGAACTTTGCTTTGCTGTCGCGTTACAATCACGAAGTATGAGCGACAGAAGTTGAGTAGAATTATGGGATACGAACCAAGAGAAACAGGACATTTATCTTCCAAGGAATAACGAGAAGATTCGATTTAAAGTTCGCGCTTAAAATTTGGTTTGGACCGACAATCCAACAGTGCAGAGGGTTCATAACTTTGCGAAGAAGTTGTCGTTCCTTTCGAAAGCAGGGAATTAACAGTGGCTGGTGAATTTTTTCTACTTTTGACGTAAGCGTTACCGCAACCCAGAGAACTTTTCAGCTTACTCGCCGTGAAATTACAAATTATGCAACAAAAGGATTAAGTTGAATAACAGTTTCCCTGCGAAGCACTTAACATCGCGCCCCTGTAGAATATTCATGAGAAGTTTAAATAAATATACCACGCATCGGATACTCCATTACCGCGAGGAAGTACACTTTGCAATACGAATTAATTAAAAAAGAACATATTGTAATATTACACTGTGCTGTTTTAATTATTCAAGGTAAACTTTCAGCGAAATGCTTGATGTATGCGTATTTGAGTGTACGTATTTTTGCTGCTACGAGAGAAACATGATACGTAGTAACGTACAATGCGAAAGTTATATAACGAACAGAATGCAATTCTATAATTATTTCATTCCTCTGCAGAAATTGCTTGCACATTACCTAATGTTACTATGAGAAACGTAGAAACTTTAATAACGCATCGTACATTGAAACGAATATAAAAAACAAAATGCAATATACAGCGTGTACGGCCACCCCTGGGAAAAATTTTAATAGGAAATTCTAGCGGCTAAAATAAGACAAAAATCAAAAATATCGATTTCTTGATTGAGGCTTCGTTAAAAAGTTATTAAAAGATTTCAAATCATTTTGGAGAAATTATTTTTAGTTGCGAGGGCCAATTACTATCAGTTTTGGTCAATAGACATACTCACGAATTCTTACGCACTTTCGAGAAAAAAATTCCTTACCAAAAATATAATGTCTGACCATACCATTGATATGTTTCACTGAAATTTCATGCATATGTTTGAAATATCATAACTTCTGAACGGATTGGACGATTTTAATTTTTCGAAAGGCAAACAACGCGTATTTTGGTCTAGAATATGTAGAAATTTTAACAATATTGAAAAAGTTGTTTCTTAACCCCATCAAGTTAGAAAAACACCATAAAATTTTGTAATGTGAAAACCTACAGGTGGAACTTTAAACGTTAATAACTTTTTAACGAAGCCTCAATCAACAAATTAGTATTCTTGATTTTCGTCTTATTTTGGCCTCTAGAATTTCCCATTAAAATTTTATCCAGGGGTGGCCGAACACCTTGTATAATAGTTATGTTGGTGTTGCAATTATGTATAATACTCTGCATCGTTATAACGATACGCGAAGTATGACAATATGAAACAGTAAATGATAAGTTATACAAAATAAATATTAATAATAAAACTAACGAATCAAAATGTAAAGGTTCGAAAAAATTTGTAACGTGTACGTCGTTGGTTGGATGTTACGTAGCTCAATATAAACATAGTTTGTCGTTTGAAGTCATAATACTTCCACCTGTGGATCGATGTGACCGAACCAATTTTTCCATTTTTCTGTTCGAACACAGTATTCGAATCGTATTCAAATATTCAAACATCTTTCTTTCGCTTGCTGTCTCAAATTTTCCATCAATGTTATTCGAGTCCATGATGTTTCCCTTTTTACTTTGCTGGTTCGCGGAATGTATTGCCTCCGTTCGATAGATACCTAACAAGCTCGCTCTGTACAACAACGCAATATGTCAATTATTATCAAGGACGAGATTTTGAGAACAATGTAAAAGTTATGGCCACGGGTGTGTATTCGGTAATCGCTCACGTTCTTATCTAACTTTCAGGGCACGGTTGCCTTGTCTGTTGACGTGTTCTAGAGGGATTTAGCTGAATTACGGTGATCCTGCGCGACATAAAGGATCGGTCAGGTGTACCGATAGCTAATTTCCTTGACATTATCTCTTCGCAGCACGCTTACCACGGACGACTGTAGCTATTGCGAGTCTAGTGGCTTGCAAAAGCTGACCCACAATACACTCTCATTCATCGCAATGTCTACAGCAATTCTATTAGAATTCAAACTCGAACGAACTACTTAAATTGAATCGTTTTCACTTTTACTCTTACGATTTTTAACATTGTCCTTTCAATCGAGAAATTGTTAATCTTTAAACTGCTCTAACTTTGTGAAAAGACATCGTACAATAGTGTTCAAAATTTTCTTTAGTTTCTGTGTTCATAATATAAACACGAGTAAAATTATACGATCAAAAAATTGTCAATATATGAATTGCTGTAACATTATACGGGAAAATATCTTGCAATAGTCCACTTGGGTTTGATCTGAAGCTTGAAGTCTCTGCTTTTATTCTCTTGAACCGAGTTTTCTCAAAGATTTTTTTTATATTACACAACTGGGTAGGAAACTAAAGGTAATCTTTTTTCGAAAAAGTTTTACAAGTTTAAGCGATTCCACGGACCTTAATAAATTTTTATTCCCATTCGTTTTAAAGCTCGTCTATAGAGGGAAGTTTTCTCTTTACAACGAACTCATAAAAATTGATGTATAACTTTTATTTGCTGTGTAGTTGCATTTGTACCGAATACTTCTTATACAGGGTATTCGGCCACCCCTGGGAAAAATTTTAATGGAAGATTCTAGAGGCCAAAATAAAACGAAAATCAAGAATACCAATTTGTTGATGGAGGCTTCGTTAAAAAGTCATTAACAATTAAATTAAAAAATTTCAAATCGTTTTGGAAAAATTATGTTCGGTTGCGGGGGTCAATTACAATCATTTTTTATGAATACACATATCCTCGAAATCCTACCCTCCTTCGAGAAAAAAATTCGAGGTGTGAAATTTTTCAACAAAATTAAAAAATTTTAAATCCTACTAAAAAAATTATTTTTGGTTGTGGGGGTTAATTGCAATTATTTTTGGTCAACAGACATACTCCCGAAATCTTACCCACTTTCGAGAAAAAAATTCAGTATTGACGGAACTTTAAACGTTAATAACTTCTTAACGAAGCCACCATCAACAAATTGGTATTCTTGATTTTCGTCTTATTTTGGCCTCTAGAATCTCCCATTAAAATTTTTCCCAGGGGTGGCCGAACACCCTGTATTTTCCGGATAAATTGGAAATACGTGCTCCACAAATATGTGGGCCAGTTCCACCGTTTCAAAATGGACCTGTAGTCTACCGTTCGATTGCTAAGACGATTCGCCATTAACAGAAAATAGTTTTGTAAATAAACAATCTTGTGTCCCTAAAAGGTAGTCTCGGTATCGCTGATAAATCGAGTCGCGTTGATTTGTCGAACCTGTCCCCGGCGAATGCATCCGAAAAATTTGTTTCACGCGAGAAAAAAAAGACATCAAACAAAAGCCATTCTTCCATACATATCATGTACAAATTTCTAAAAGCACCTATAGAAAGTGAGTCCCGCATTGAATCGGAATCACCGTGAACCGGGATTCCCGTTTAATTGTTCTACCTACGCTATTTATCCTTTGCCGATAATCTCCTTTCAGAAGGCACAAAGCAAGTGCACGAGACCGCGCTCGTGCGTGCGCTCACAGAACAATGCGAAACATCATCAAGCCGTGCTGCGATATTACGAAGTCTAATCCTTCTCAGCGTGAAGAATAATCGTCTCGATCGAAGTATCCCAAAGACGGGATTTAATTGTTCCGCTAACTACAGCCACGTGCTTGTCTTACGTGTGAATGCATTCCGCGCACGATAAGGGTTCTATTATGCGTACGTGGGTGGTTTGAATGCGATCGGCTCGTTCCATGCGTGTGATCGCCGCTGAATAGCTCGCATCTATCACCGAGTACGCGTGCGCGCACTTGTGTTACATTGGCAGCTTACAATAGCGCGACGAATGAAATTCTGTTGCAAATTCGTCTGTAAACACGTGTCACCGTCAGCCATTTCTCAGTCCTTTCGGCTGTCTGGGCCGCGAAAATTCAATATCTTCAAGCACGTTCAATCCATCAAATGGCAAACCGCGCGTGCCTGTCGTCTGCTTATTTCTACGGGAAATATTTCTGGCTACATCGGCGGCGAACTTCTAACCGCGACGAGGGTTATCGGCATGCAAAAGCGCCGCGTATATTGTTTTTGTTTCAACGGGGCACGCGATTCGCGCCACTCGTCTTCGAGACAACTTTGTTTGTCAGACGATGGATGTGGGAGCGTTGTTTCTGGTAGCGAGTTGTAATTCACTTCCAAGCACAGTAGTGCTGCGCTAGATGCCCAAAATTCGCCCCCGATAGATGACTGTTGGGACTGTGCGTTGAGTTTGTACGGTGCGTTGGTCGAAGTTGATCTGGGCGTATTAATGACGGTAAAGTTAGCTTCATCGAGCGTCAATTGACTTGATAGCTAATAGAAATTTATTCATTAGTCTCACAAAGAACAGTACAGCGTATATAAGAGTTCTGTAGTAATAATACTTTGACGAGAGCTAAAGTTGTGACTATTTGCTGTGTGCATGCAGTTCCTTACAAATCGGAAAGCAAATATAATCTCCATTCATTACACTCCAAACATCTTAAACAGTTAGTGAGTGAATATTATTAAGTATGATCTTATAAATTTTCAAAAATCTATGCTTCTCCGTCTTTTCGATCACACATGGCGTAGTTATTTGCTCCATACAGAGTTTCGAATGAAATAATTCGTGAAGAATTAATAATAGAATTGAAAGGAAACCTTCAGACGTATCGTTAGTCAAAAGTGGATGAACGTGCCAAGTCGGGCGGAACCGAACTTTAGGAAAATTGATTTCAAAGTTTGCAAGGTTGTATGAGAAGGCAACTTGAAAAATGAATTTCTACTACAATTCCAGAAACTTTAGTTAGACTCAGAATTCGTTAAAATCGACGTTCGAACAAAAATAAGACAATTGTAAATATTCATTTCCACGGTGTCAGGCTCTGGTTATTCCTGTCGAAATAAGGATAGAAAAGAGCCGACGGTCGTCGTAGTTCTTCGCGTTTTGATATCGCGCGAGGATATTGCCGCTCCTCGTCGACAAAAATACGGCATCCACAAACTGGTCGCATCGGAGGCGCGAGAAATGTTCGCGGCAACGCGATAAATCACTGTAAAAGGGATCGGTTCGCAAGCAAGACGCTGATACGCGAGTCCTTCGTCACGGAGGACGAAAATGGTAGACCAGATGTGCCGTTTTGGCAAATCGCGGGGGATCCGAATGCCATCCCTCTCGTGAAGGGTATATAGGAGGAGCCAGGGGGGGAAGGAAGAAGGGGAGTAGAGAAGCCAGTTCGAATTCTCAATATGCCAGCATGACTTCGCGTCTGGCATGAGCCACCGTTCACGCGGAATCTTATTGAAAGGAGAGATAGGCAGAGAAGGTGAGCCTGCTCATTCTCCTCCTTCGTCCTCCTCCTCTTTGTTCCTCCGTTCCCTCTTCCTCTTTCCTTCGTCGCCTGAACGTGTGTTTCTTCCTTTTACGTCCCTGTTTCTTGCTCTCACACCCACGCCACCCGTGCGCCGTTCGATGTCGTTGCCTTTGCTCGAGGCGTGCTTAAAAGATTTACCAGCGAAACGCCGCTGTATGTACACGGTTTATCCGGCAATGTGTTTAACGATGGATATTCAATCTGTTCCCTCGCCCTCCCACGTTTCTTATCGATTTAGTCATTGGCACGTTTCGAATTACTTCGAATGATCGAAGAGGATTGAAGCTAGTTTAGAAAGCCTCAGTAGGGCACACGAGTTTTGCACAGTCTCGAGTGTAAGTTATAGTTTAACAAACGAACGGGAATGTTAAAAAATGGACGACGAAAGCATCGTTTTTCAAATTAGACGATAGATCAGATCCTGTTGACGTAATTAAAAATATTTCTTATTAATCCCCGCTTTAAAAATTGTCGTTCTCTCGTTGAGATTCGAAATCAATTGGCGGAAAGTCTCCCTTTCCCATTGTCAGTTTATCATTTATCCGCTACGGAGCTTTCGTATGTAGCACTTTGTCTCAGCAAGGATTCGCGCGGTTCCCGTGGGGAATATGCTCTAAGAAATTTTCGAAAGAAGTGCGCGTTTAGCGGAACAAGCACATCGCGTGTTGTACTTTGTCGTGCACTCGGGGGAGATAACCCTCGTCTGCGATCTTCTCTATCCCCTCTTTTGGACCCCTCCCGTTGTGTTCCAGGAGGACTTACGAGCTACACACCGACGTTCATATTACGTTACGAGAACGTACGGCATCCATTTATTACCAGCGAGTCCCGAGAATCGCTTTGTCGCCGCTGCTTGTCCGCGATCAGCAGAGAATTTCACGGAAACAAATACGTATCCCGGCGACCAATTGTTCACGGTCTGATAGCGTTATATAGTATGCGTTAAATCACAGAACTGTCGACGAAAAGGTGACGCGTAAAAAGGAAAACAAGCAGAATATCTGGGAAACATCTATTCTGTCTCGATGGAAAATCATCGATCCGAATGATATGCAATTTTCTTATTAATCAATTACTGTCGGTATTGTTCGAGGCTTCTGAATGTGTGCCACGTTCTCCCGAAAGTGCATTTCGATGGCACTGCAGCTAACTTTATTAGAGGTGATACGACTCACTGCTACGTCCTGATCATCATGAAGCTATCGATGATATAATTGCGCATGTTGATCAGTATCAAAGAGTCGTTAGACTCTGATGAAGCTAGCTACAATATTGAACACGGCTCGTGACTGATATCACAAACAGTAACAACCGTTTGCACAATCACTTGTGAGGCAACAGTTCTGAATTTTTCTCAAAGAAACCAGAAACATTGAAAAAGTCCGACGTTTATAAAATTCAAAATAATAATGCACCATAGATTGAAAATTCTGTGCAAGTGATTTTACTGTAATCAATTTTGTTTAATGCCACTTATACTCTTCAACTTCATTTTTCATATCCGCTATTGTGCACATTAATACGCTGCAATGGCGATCTCTATAATTGCGATTAAACAAACAACTTGTTAATGGAGTAAACTATTTGATCAACGAAGTTTTCATATTTTTACGCGACTACAATTTTTATTATTTACTACCGGATAACACGACGTCGTTTGCACAGGAAAATCGAAAATTTTCCACGCTCCGTCGACTGCATCTTCCAGGTAAATAAATTCTGAGCGTTAAATCATAATCCGTCTGGAAGGATTGTATGTACACACCATTCGCTACGCACCGCTGTTTACCTGGAAGAAGTTCACATTCCGAAAGCGAGAGAAATTTATGTGCACGTTTTGTTTATGTCGCAAAAATCCCGAACCATTTTATCGCGAGGCGCGTGCAATTTTCTACAAACAAAATACGAACAATAAACGAGAGGTGAATGAAATATTTGTAAAAGGTAACTATATTTTATTCATTTGTTGAATAAAATATCGTCAACTGACACAGTGAACATAATTTTTCGTCGATCGATATAATCCGTGGACTGCGTAATATTTACAATTTAACGGAAAATGAAAATGGGAAGATTTTTTATATAAAATTTGAAACGAACGGAATAATGTTAAATGACGCGATCGCCCGGGCGAGAGAAACCGACGCAAATGAAAAATCATGAAATACCGCGAACGCGTGAAGCCGACCAATTAGCGAACGATTATTTAGAATATTTACAGTGCAACGCGATATTGCGGGTTATTGGAACTCGTATGTGACACGTATCGTATCTCCGCGATGTACGAGTAATTGTAATGTGGGAAAAAATTTATTACGTCTCCCAGAAAGTAAAATGTTCTCATTCGAGCGTGTGATATCGAAACGTTATTGGAGTGAAAATTACTAGTAAAGTTATGGCGACACCTCTCGTATTTGCCATCAGAAGAACTGCTCTCTCACAAGTTTAGCAAATCACACAAAAGATCACTATTTCCCAACATTAAAATTAAAAGTCTGGAAAGATGACATTAAGACATTGACAGCGATCCAAGACTTCTTTGAGATGTGAATCGATGTCGTTGAGAGAAGTTTCTCGTATGTTCTCGACGAACCATCTTAATCTACAGCTTAATCTACGTTGAAATGATCTTCTTGGTTCAAGGCAGTCGAATATAAATAAATAATAGTTTGAAAGCAACCGGATACACGAAAAAGGAAACGAGAATGTCTCTATTTAAGACTAGTTGAAATGTGCGGAGTTTAAACATATTTAGGATTCACAAAGAGGGATTTTGATTAGGCTCTTATTACGTTATACTTAACTTTTTGCGAGTGGGGTGGGACAGTACACATTAAAGATTACTATACGTAGCTTTAAAACTTTAATTTGCATAAATTTTCTGTTACATTTATAAGAAAATATATCTTGATGGTATATACAAGGGGAACGATTGAATAATTGCTGGACACGAAATCTGACCTTTGATTAGTTTATTTACTAGCATAGTATCAGTAATTTTCCTTCTATTGTGCAATGTTTAAAGATTTGTATTATTGAATACCAGAAACATCAACGATTTAGAAAATAGGGGAAAAAAATGAATGAAAATTAAATGTTATCTGGGTACAAAAGACGAGTGTTCGAAAAGAATTTACAGATTTATATAGTAGTGCCACCTACAAACGACTGCAGTGCACCCTAGGGAGCATAATCTCTCGGTTTGAGAGTCGTTGGCACGACGTTAGCTCATCTTTCATGTCCGTGGAATCGAATTGGGGCCACGTTACCGCCCATGTCAAGTTACCACGGTAACAAAAGAAAAACGGAAAAGAGATGGAAGCGTCGATGCGAGGAGCGAAGTAGCAGCTGCTTCCTCGCGTAACGGCCGATGATATTACATGTACGGACGTGTCTGCGACAGGGTAATAGTCGTTCTAGGTCGCGGTAGCCGCCGTTCTCGATCCAAATCTAAAAAGCATTCCTCGAGAAGTATCTCACGCTCAGACGTCTGTCTGATTCCTGTACCGTGATATCGCGACAAAATCGTAAATGTCACGAATCAACGTCGAGCATAAAACTCTTCGAGAGGATGGAAAAGAGAAAAAAAGCAGGAAAGAACGGAGTAGATGAAGATAGCGCGGTTCTGCAGGAGGGAAGATCAGAAATCTCAGGTTCTATGGTCACGGAATAACCCAGACCGATGTCACCGATGGCAATTCCAACACCGACCCACCGAACCAATCTTGCGCTCTAAGTGGATAGGGATCCAGTGTAAGTCTAAACGAAGTTGTACTTCATCCCCCGCGAAACCTGTTGGATTTATTTGCTTCTTTGTCTACGTGTAATAGTAGAAGACGCGAGGAACTAGGGGATATACATACCTAGTCGTAACAGAAGCTATTATATTTTCTATATCAGTGGTTCTTTTTTTCCACGGATTCTTTTTAAAATTTTCTAATCAATTTTGAACATGGTTTGTACGTGATCCAGTTTAATTTGCACCTGTTATTAAAGTTCCACGCTATTCACAGGCTAAAATCGCGTACCGACAGTTTCGACCTAAGAAGGATAATCCCAAATAAGAAAGCAATTCCGGGTCTAATGAATCCTCGAAGGTAATTCTGAGTTCTGAGCTAACAAAGATTTACGAGCAAGTTGCCTAACTGAACTTCCCTATGCGCGAACTACCAACTCGTTTACGTGATCGTCTTTACGCATACATGAATACTAAAGAGCATGTATGACGCAGAACGGTAAGAGACATAGTTACTTATCAAACACGAAAGGTGTACTTACTTGTGAAAAGCACTCTGACTTTGTCAACTTCGTCGATTGTCATGCTCAGCATCATTGACTTTCATTCGATGCTTTTGTGCGCGATAATTGTTTACGTCAGTGATGAGCAATCTTTATTCTGCAGTCTGGGTTAGGAGATCTTGATATTGAGCACTATTTTTACACAATTCTACTGTTAACATTGCGTGGTGGAGATGGAGATGGTTATCGATGATTGGGTGTTAGTTTATCAAGGGTGTGTCAGGTTTTGGTTGAGTTAAGCCGAGGAAAGGGAAACCTTGGTTTTCCATTCCTCTTATCGATTTGAGATTTCTGGACGTCATCCTGAGAAGGAGCAAAAAAATTGGCACTGTGATCAGATCCTGAAGCGTGCACGTAATCTAAAATTCCTAGGAATCTCAAGCGTTAATGTATTTTTAAGGGAAAATGTATAATCGTTGGAGGATCTTCAACCTATTATTTTATTATTTCCTTTAATCATCATCTGAGAGATTCGCTTGTCGGAGTCAGACTACATTAATTTTAAAAGAAGACAACAGTTAATTTCAATAGAGAACATTTCAATACACACCTTTTTATCTGGCAAAACAAACATGAAAACATGAAACAACTGCCTATTTTGAAGATTTGGACAAATCGTACTACAAGAGGAATCAAAAACTAGACCTCGAAGAAACCTACGTTGGAGAATAAGCTTCTTCATTTTTGCACGAACTTATGGAACCAGCCTACGTATATTTTTCTTATTTTCAACCGTGAAGAAGAAAAGGAAGACGTACAAACGTTCGTCCGACTTCAACCTCGGAGAAGACGTTCCGATCGTGCCTAATGAGCCGCATTTTCCACCACTTTTTCCCCGTTAATTCGATTGATAATCATACGGAGTAAATGAAATTTCGAATCACTTCGCGTCGAGGGCCGCGCAGTTTGAACCTAATGATCACTCGATACGAATTCGCGAGTTCTCAAGGGCTGAAGAGGATCCGCCGTGGGAGGCTGAAGTTAAGCTTCGTTCGACGCCAGCCTATCGGGCAAATTGTATGCTCGCAGCGGCGTCACGCAGTGAGCATATGCCGGGAAGCGGTGTTAGCGTAATGCTGAGAGGATTATGCCCTGTTCCAGAAATGGCTAACCCGCAACAGAGGCCGTTGACCCTCCGCGCAGCTGAGTGTTTTGTGCCTAGCACTCGACATGTTTCATGCAAATGCAGCCTGATACAGTAATGCCGCCGACTACCGACAAAATAGTTTTCCAATATGACCGTGTTTCGGCATCGGTGGGCGGTAGCCAGCTCCAGCTTTTTTCTGTGGCCTGTCTCGATCGACTGTTCCGTTGCCTTTGCAACGTGTACCAACGAGATGAACATCGTGACTCGTACAAAATTAAGCCCATTTAATTTGAAAAACAAAGGGGCGTATGCGCGAGTAAAAATGCGACGAGCACAAATTATGGCGAAGCGCAAGGTGTTTTTATACCAGAAATAAGACAGTGGCGTCGGTTATTACGAAAGTAACTTAATTCATGCATTTGACCATATAAATGCATTATATCACGTATCACATTGTGTCAATAATTATATAAAATTATAATAATAATCCAAAACACATAACAGGAGAAACTCAGTAAATAATAATGTTAGGAAACGTATCATTTAAATACAGGTAGATAAACCATCGAAAAATGGAAATTCGTTTCGTTTTTACGTTTTCGTATTTGATTCAGTGAGCATTAAAAGTCATTTGAAATAGATATTTCCTTTCAACTAATTTCTTAGAATTTATTCGAGATACTTTTAAGCGTACCCCAATATTTTCTGCGTGTTTACATCGAAAATCGATAGCATTAAATGCATAAAATATTACGGAAAGTATCATATTCTCGACGCTGATCATATTTTCCGTGAACGCGTTACAAGGAGTATTGTCAACAAGCAACGTCTTGCAAATGTATAGGCCGGGGAATCCCAGTATATTCGACCTAATCAAAGTTTAATCTGCGCAGCCTACCAGTTCGACTACGTGTTTACATCTCAGAGTACATCCGCTATATTGAGGTTATGTGTTAGGCCATACCCGAGAGAGATCTTCAGGTGATGGAAATTGGAACGAGGTTCAATGGGTCTCGGTGATCCTTTTAAATTGCTATGATCTAGAATATATGTGACGCCGCCGTGAAAACTCTATTGATCTTCGTGCGGGGTTAAAAACAGAATTGAAGTAATAAAATAAAATATTGCCGGTAGACGATTAAATTTAACGAAGTTACGCGGCGATATGAAATTACTGGCCTTTGAAAGATTTATGAATTTTGCATGATGAGAAATTGAACCTTCTAACCAGCAAGGTATATTTTATGACGTCCATTTACACGCATTAAGGTTCTCAATGTGCCGTTACGCTTGAATTTGATTAATAATTTTCATATAGAACAAACAACAAGTTTAAAAAATACAACACATTGTTACTTAAAAAGAAAACAAGAATGCTTGAAATCAGGTTTTGACACGTCTCTAATATAAATGTAACAAATGTTAACCTAAAGAGAAAACAATTAACGTATTACTGTCGTTAATAGGAGACGCTATAGGAAATATTTATTCCAAAATTTCAGCCGATAATGCGCGATAACGCCGTCAAACTCGTTATAGTGTCGCATAAATCATCGATTCCAACGATCGGCTTACAGAACCGCCCAAGCTAAAGTTTCTAATTACATTCGATTTCATAACTTTGCGCGAACTTCGAGTTTACGGGAAAGTTTCGGTGCCTAAGAAAATTTTATGCTCAATAGAATATACCGAGACAGAATAATCGATCGATTCCAGATAAGCTGCGATAAGAGGGTGACGCACCGAGCGGAACAGTCGTGTTAAATAATTATCACGTATAACTGTGTTAGTCTCGCTCGATAGAGCTCGACTCGTTAATCTAGGAAGTGCTAGTATCTCTATAATTAACAACCCTCGTTAACTCAATTTTAATTAAGCATTAAGTTGGCTAATCTGGTCAGCTCTGTCAGCCGTTTTCAAAAGACATGTTCAATCGACTCAATAACGATCGACGATCATTTGTTCATACTTGTCTGAACCAAATTTACGATAAGGATTATCAATCAATCGTATTTCTAATTAAATAAAACTCTAAAAGAAAATTACAATTTTAGCAAACGTCTAAGTTTACTTTTTTTCGTGTCAAGTAGTACCGGTTGCTAGCCGCAAATTTCTTAATCGATCGGCTGACCGATCAGGTAGAATTACACCACGTACCGAGAGCAATATCACGTACCATTTTAATTTCCAGGAACTGATTTGTACACGATTGCATGTCTTCCGGAAAGCGAAGCCAGAAACACGTGGTCGAAAAGTGTTCTACCCTTATTGGATCTCCTTGTAATCATGCCCGTGGATCTTGCGAGCGTTGGTTTGGCGTGGTTCCCGCAGCTTCCTCATAAAAGCTGTTTGTCGAATTATCCACCCTTCCTGCCATCAAACTTTTACCATAAAATCTTCTATCGTCGTGTGAAAAGACGAGCTGAAAGTGCCTTTGCTGGTGAATTTCGACGCTCGAGGACCAATCGTGTTTATTTGATTTTTTAGAAAATTACACCGGTAAACTGCTGACGATGGCGTCTTTGGGACGCTGAAAGCTTAGCGAAAGCACTTTGTTGATCGTGAATTCACTTAGAGTAATTGGTAATGTTTCCATGGAACGGAGTATTAGAATAGATCGTTGAATGGAAAGATTTACTAATCATTCCTCGGTATTTCAGGATTTGAACATCAGGATATCGGTTCGTTCAATTGATTTCTTATGTAATTGGTAAAGTAAAATATATAGAAACGGAAAAATGTTATTAGATATTCGATCCGAAATGTTCCAAACATTTTTCAAATCGAAGGGACATCGCGTGATAGTAGAATACACTTTTAAATAATTGATTGTTACTTAATTAAAATTATACCAAAATTGTTGTAAGGCATAACTTTACGTTCAAAAGTCTTTGTGAAAATATAGGAATAATTTGTGTAATCTGTTTCAAGTGATTCGATAGTCCGAACAGGATATCCAATACTTTCAATTTCCTTTTTTCCCCTTGACGTTTCCTTTCTTAAGGACAGTTGAATATTCTTTCCAGCAGCCTTCCGATCGACACGTGTATATGCCAAGGTTCTGCGTGCTCGATAGACGAAACGCCAAAGTTGACCAACGACAGAGTTAAACGAGAACTTCCAAAAGTTTACGAGACGTCCGCGTATTTGTCCAGGGACTCGGGGTCGTTGAGGCTAGACAGGTTAAACCAAGACCTAACCCTTCGCGTAGAATCCGACCCGAACCTTCGTCTCGGACCCGGTCAGAAGTTATTCGGTACCCAAGGGAGCTACGGTAACTACTGTGGGATTGCATCGTCTCGATGATCACTGACTGGAACTCGAGATGTCCTATATGTATACTTGTCCAGAGCAAACTGCCTCCGATACTTGGTGTCGTTAATGTAGTTGTTACCTCGAGTGTGTTGACGTACGTGAAAGATCGTCGTCAAGTGTGTCGAATGCTCGCTATCTTGGGACTTTCGGATCACCCGATCGTTATTGAAATAGTACACCTATGTCGTATATTGTAGGGTAAGAGGGAATATGAGCAAACTTGAAGAATTTCTTTTTTAGTGACAGACTTAAGGGAGATTGGCTAAAACATCCGAAGCTTTGGTTTCCATTGCGGAGATCAATATACATTTTAGACGAGACTAAGAAATGGAACAAGTATAATTGGATAGGAAAAAAAAAATGATTTATAATTAATTTTTGAAATAATATTTATGCACAACCGTAGTAAAACAATTTCAACGAAATGCATTGGCGCAATTATAAAAAAAACTATAAAACTGAATAATTTTATGAAATATTAAGGCAATAATAAATATGCCCATTTATTTACGGAATATAAAATGAAAACGTATTCTATTGTCCGTGGCTGTGGAACAAATTATCAATAATTTTCATCGATGTATATTTCGTACAAATACTATATATAGATAATATATATATTTTCAATATATCGCAATAATTCTGTCGATCCACGATAAAACACTTTTTGTTTTATAAATAAACAAATATATTCATTATTTTATTAATACTTGATTCAAAGAATACACCATTCGTTTTATAATTACTTTGTAACTAGCAAATACAAGTGATGGAAGTAAAAATATAATAATACGATGGTGTATTTATCTAGATAGATGATGTCTATAAATTAGACGAATAACATAGAAGATTTTGTAATTATCCGACAAAAACGTGAAAGCTTATCAACTAGTTCTGATTGGTTCAATTTTCTAGCTGCTTGATAAAATATATTTTCGCGCAGATTGTATCAGCCACGTTTCAAAATGGAGTTCTCAGCCACGTAAAACCAAAGGTAAAAATTTTTGCGAATTCGCTGTTACGCTATATATGAGACTCCCAGATCGATTTCATTTGCATCTGCGTTTTGTTAACCGCGAACGAGTCGGCTTTTGCTCGGCTATTCTCACGTTCGTTGAGCTCCTGTAAAAATATGAATAATCACGCTACGTACATACGATATAAGCTTCAGAATTTTATAACAATTTTTATGAAAATTTTCCTAAAGGCTGGTAATGCACGAAAAGAGGAAAAAAACATTTCTGTTTCATCGCAGACAATATGAAAAGAATAATTTTCTCTTGCATTTAATTGTTGTTAGCCATATTCTTTGTAGTACATTTCAATTTCTTATAATTGCAAAGCTTCAAAAAGGCTTTAATTTGTTGCAACAGTTAGTGATAAAGAACACAGAAACGTTCGAAAAAATGTTAAATTCAAGATCCATTAAAATTGGCATCAAATAGCAGTTTGTGTCTGCAAATGATTTTGCCCGACATTTGGTACTCTCTACGAAACTAGAGAATTCGATCGATTATGATTCTCTGTTAGACGATTCTTCGTAAATAAAGGTTTAGTGGGTAGTTTATTCGACAAATCTGAAAATGAAGCGTGGCGTTCCATTAATCGCCAGCAGGGTGCCAGGAGTCAAAGTTATACCGTGGTCGTCAATTCGGTTTTCATTGACAGTGTCTGGTTCGAATTTAGTGAGCTGGGCGGGGACAGGAAACGAATCGCGGTTGACAATGATTAATTGGCGGGAAATGGATCGGTATAGCCGCAATTTCCGTTCGCGGTAACAGGCGAAGTAATAAAACAACGAATCTAAGATTTCTTTCGTGCCAGCAAGGAAAACGTTTCTGTGGAAAATTTAAAAAGACTTAAAACGAAGTTAGACTCGTTGCGCCAGGAACTTTGAGAAAACGTAGAAACAACGAAATGTTCCCTGGGTTGACACTAAAATAACGTTTATGACGTCTTAATTCCTAGAATAGGACCTTCAGTTCGTCTGAATCGGTGTTAATTTTATTGTAGGTGAACAGTGACGCGTTGCAGTCTATTTTGAGGAGGGTCCAAAGAGGATTACTATGAATTGATTTGGGGATTGTGGGTTGGATATTTGTAGAGAGTTTGGTTTCTATCGCAGAAAGGGAAGGGAATATATATTTTTTTGTTTTTATTTCATTTTGTTCTGTTTTGGAATAGTGATAAAATACTCTTTGAAAGTGTATCGCAATACTGGATTCTATAGAGCTGTAAAATTTCACTCTTAGATATTTTTTCTTAATATTTAGTGGAATTCTGTAGGTTTAAAAACATCAAACTTTTGGTACGTCTAACTTTTGAAATTATGTAAAAAATGCAAAAGAAGATGTAAATGATAGGTGGTGCTTCGAAATAAAGTATAGCCATTCCTTTCACAGTAGCATGATTGTTTACATTCTAACAAATACAATGCACAAAAAAGATTTCACAACCGATATTGTATACTCGACGGTGGTATTGTAAAGGGTAAGAGTGTTTTCTAGTGGGTGATAAAATTCAGGGGGATCCGGGAAAAAATTTAGACGTACGAGCATGCACCAGGCGTTGAGCCGCTAATAAAAACGTATTTCCATGAATCGGCTAGTGGAGACTATTGTTCTTTATTTTCGAAACGAATAAGGCCAATAACGGTCAATACCCATTTGCCTATTTTGTCGGGCACTCGTATCTGCGAAAGCTGAAACTTCAAAATATTTACACAATCGATTTTAAAATGTTTTTCGTTTTATTGTTACTGCGAGATCGCTGCATCGATCGATTACATCCTCACAAATAGTATACGATCCACCTTTACGCGTACAATGCTTACGGAAGGGTGAGGAGCGAGAGTGAAATAATTTAACGTGCGTCAATGTAAATAATTATCCGAAAAAGTAAACGTCTGCGATCGTAAACGAGGCATTACGTTCTCCACGATTTCGAATAATTTCTGTATTTAACAGTTCTTTCGGAAGACAAGAAGTAAACAATAAATCGTGCGACAAATCGTTCACCGGTTGCGCGTAAAATAATGCGATCCGATCAAGGTGTATGTAACGAACGAAATACAGACTAGTAAACCAACGATCGACAACGAAGTTTACGAACATTTCGAACGATACAACCGCGAAATATGGAACACACGCGAATGAGTTAATACGTGAATTGTTTGAATCCAATATGGCGCGATGCACGATGAAATGCGTTTTGCATATGAATGAAAATCGTGTAACAATGTTATTTCGAAAAATTTTTTGTAAATTCAATATTCTGCTACCCTCGTGTCGATTGTTATTCTTTTCGAGTGCTATTATCATTTGCATTCAATCATTTTGCATACGACAGAATAAATTTTCATACAACACAGTGACGATGTGAATAAACGGATAAATCACAACAAACGATTGAAAGAATTGATAGGAATACGTTTGTAAAGGATGACTTCGGTTTGAAGTATACAGAGTCTCTTATTAAACCCAGATCTACTCTTATGTCAAAGCGTAGCACTAAGGGATGAATAGTGATAGAGAAGTGTCAAAGATAGGGATTGGGTGGAACATACGGGATATTCGTTCCGTTAATCATCGTTCCAGCTTTGCATGATACGTTCGTCGAGTAGGGGTTAAAGAGAGCACCTAGTTCAGAGAGATTCTGTATGTGGGGTAACAATCAGCCGTAATCAATTGGTTTACAAGGTCACAGAGAACCCTGCCGCGCCCGGCTGTCCCATCAATCTGTCTTGCACGCCCCTTATTTCTCGGTGATCGACAGTGACAATGTTCCACTAATCTGTATTATATGCTTCGAATGTGGCGAGGAAAAAGGAAAATTTAAAAAAAAATCCAACCAAGTGACACATTCGGAGAACCGATGGAGCGTTAAACGCGTAACAATTGTGCGTCATTCTAGCGGAATCAGGTTGATCCGTTAATCTGTCGGGCGTAGTCAGGCACTGGACGGTTTACACGTTCGCTTAAATCCGGTAGGAAGTTTCTGACGGTGGCCGTGTAAAAGCAGCTCGTAATTTGTAAGTGACACAAGGACCCGGACCTCGAGAACAACCGACGTGCACAGGAGCCGATATGTGTCACTCTGTTCTGCCGTCACTGGGATTAAACGGAGGCCTATGTAAATTATCGCGATCCTGTCAATTGGATTAGAGCGATTGGCACGCGTCTATGATCTATTGAACTTAGCCAACGTCCGATTATCACGTGGTAAACTCCGTTTCAGAAGATGCGTTAACTTTCTCGAAGTAATAGATTGTTGTTATAATCCAACGGTTTCGTGATATTACTGGACTCGAAACAATGGAAAATTGTCAATGCATAGAATTCGAGAAAGATAGTCTACTCGAGGAGTTGTCTCTTCGGCCGAACTGTTTTACAGCACGAATGGAACAATATTAAAGATGGATATAAATTATTAAGTTCATTCTCGTACAGAATAACGAGAGAGTTTTCAGGAACGCACGTTGTTCATTAAGAGTAAAGCAAATAACAGCATCCGCAAAAAGTGCTTCGTGAATCTGACCCGGGCCCACAAATCACAAAAGGATTCGTGTTTCGCCAATACCTTAATGCAACACCGGATACATGGTCATGTGTCAGTAGACAAGGATTAAGGTAAAGCTACTATAAATTACACAGCCAATTCGATAACAGCAATCAATGATGATTGCAGGCTATTAAGTCCTCGAGTTCTCTCAGCACTTTGTTATACTGGAAGGCCAATTTCTTGAAAATCTTATCGTTACTAAGATCTCTAAGAACACAAATATTATACAAATTATTGATGCAATAGTGAAATGTTTGCAGGAAGGTTTAACATTTTGAAAATCTCACATGGTAGCCGACAAATAGCAGTTCTATTAGTTAGTTCTCCTGAAATTACAAGTACACTGATATCAGTAGTTGCTAAAAAGCAATTTCCAAAATTGTATACGTTTCATACGATTTTATTCCGTGATTTTTTTTTTTAATACAGCAACGTTTACCGAAACTTGCCACACTAATAAACATCATTTACGTCGTTGATCCCATGAAAATTCTCATTAGACACGAACAATAGCGTTCCGTTATGGATTGTTTCTAAACGTTTAACGTGACATCATCGATAATGTAATCATTGGACGAAGCATTTTGATGGTTTTTTAGCCGGTATAGCTTATTGAAATTTGATGGAGACAACTGTTCGAAACGATATTAAAAAAGAAATTAATAAATGTTTGAATACATAATGAATTGAATTTGATTTCCAAAATAACGCGTTCGCTGCTAGATCAAAACCGTATATTCTGCAAGAATAAAATTTTGATTTTATTACAAACTACGTAATTGAACATTTGTTCAATACTTATTTTTGTAATCTTGCTAAAATTTACAAATCCTATTCAAATTTATTTCTCTCAACGTCTTGACATAGTGATAAATCCTGTCACTCGTGGGTGTAACTGAGAAGACAGGCTATATTGAGTCGAAACACTCTGTATAGAAACTTCAGTTTAAAACCGTGTTGGCGTATTGAGTTATCCGCCTACGATTCCAGCGTTCGAAGTCAGTATCGATCAACGTGACGCGCTATAATCCGAGTAGCGGGAGGAACCACGACCTCGCATAAAACAATATAATCCAGGTAATAGGATAACAAGCTGCGCGTCTGCCGGTCAACCGAGACAAGTACGAGCAGACGTGCTGCATTTAACGTGCGAACGATGCAGCGATGTTCTAATACGCCGTCGGTTCGAGTGGTTCTCGGTGATTGCGCAATCGAAGGAATTGAGCTGCACCGGAAATACGCCGCCGGAGAACTCGTCGAATCTCCTTCCGATAGAAACGGTTCGAGCGATTTCGCGAACGAGAAGAAAAAAGGCAAATAGGCAATACACGGAGAGAGGGAACCGGAAGGGAAAAGCCATCAGACTTTCTTCCAACCGACGATCTCACGATAGTCGAACTAATCTAATCGGTATCGTTAAGCTCCTGTACAGCTTACGAATTACCTGATAAATTATGCAACACAATTCATTCAATGCTAACTACGGAACGTTGAATAATATTAATTGCAACTAACACCGAGAGTTCGAGGAATTTCCTCATTCAAACAGTGATGATACTACACAAGATTTGTCACTGTCGATCGACCGACAAAGAGACCGTTTTTCCAAGGGAATGTTAGTTTATTAAATATCAACCATAAGATTTACTATAAAGAATAAAGGAGAAATATAAAGAAATAAATCTATATACACTCTAGTGTCCGAATGTTTTTGTTACTCGCTGTATATACATTTGCCCAACCTAATTGCGTGAACTGGCGTAAATGTGGGCTGTTTATTTTCACAGGTGACATTGCTCTGGCGGTATCCAGACGTAATTGCTTGTGGCATAATTTGACATTTATTGTTAGATGTCGTCATCGTCGTCGGCCACGGTCCCAGAGATAATTTTACAGCACCGTCAAACAAGGGGACAGCCGGTTTTCGCTTCGAGTGACTTGCGTCTGGCTGTGACGAAAGGATGACAACTAGCATTGGTAATGGAATTCCGTAGTTTCACGTGGAACGGTTGCGGGGAGCGAATCAAAGCGGCCGTGAGGCCGCTCGTTGACATGACAATTGCACCAATCATCAATGCATGAATCACGGACAATCCACTTTGCCTTCGTCGTGTTACGTCGAGCCTTGTTACGCGTTGCCGTCACGTTGCGGAAAGTTCGATATCGATCCTGTTCGATACGTGTGTGCGCCTGTGCGTGTGCATGAGCGCGTATGTGACTTTACACCGTCCACGAACCCATTGACTTTCGTTGGAAACAGGCCAACGATGTAACGTAACTTTTAGGAGACTAAATTGCCAGGACCCCGTCGCCTCGACGCGTTTTGCTGTCCTATTTTTTGCTCTGTCTCGACGTTTTAGCATCTTTCGTGTTCACAAGTGTCGAACATGGGGTATCCTAAATTAGTTGAACTCTGATTGAGCCTTTAAGATCGATACAAATCTACGAGAACCGAATCCCAGATGGCCAAGAACACAAAGACATTTCTTTAAATATGAAACGTGATAAAGAAACCAATCTGCCAGTTTGTGCAATAAAATAAGAGATAAAGTATTCGGCAACCAAACAGTGTTGTTGGGATTCTAGTTTCGTGATATTAATTAGTGCCGTGATTATTTTCTTTACTACCAACTTTTCATTATTAAAGAATAGTAGATCGATACGAAAATTTAAATCATGTACTTTGGAAACTCAAATATAACGTAAAGAAATAAAATTCATACGTTAAGTGGCTATGTTGCCCAAATAAATATATATGCTCATAAAGAAAATAATACAATTCTAATTGGCAAGAGAAATATACATATTTATATTTCTTTCTTTATCTCGTTCGAGCCAAAAATAAAATTCCGACACACACAACTCGCAACGAATTCATTTTCTCGCTTTAAAATGTGCACGAATTACCATAGTATTTACATGTTGGAAAGCGCAGAAAATAATTTCCACTTGTAAACTCCGAGCCTTTTACCGCGTAATATTTCCAGCACGGTGATGGAACATTTTCAACCACACAATTTAGTGATTGTTTCCTGTGTGGCGCGACTGTCATTTCGTTATGACACAGCCTTTGTTAATTTAAACACACGCGACACATGCGGCTCTGTAATTCTGAATGTGCGAAAATTGTAGACACAGACCGAACTCGACGGTCGCGCGTTCGAATTGAATGCGTTCTAATCAAAAGGATCGCGCGTCGATTTTATCGAATTGCTCGTTAAAGCGATCATTCGATACGCGAGAATAACAGGGACTAATCATCGCTGACTGCAGTCTGGCGCAATGAACTATCACGGAATGAAACAGTTTCTCTTTCTTTTTATTTTACTCGAACGTGTTTCATTCGCGTCGTCATTCTTCTTTTGAGGCATACTTGTTTCAAGCTGTCGACAACGAATTATTACGAGACGAAATGACTCGAGTAATCTGTAACTTTTTCATTTTAGATTTAGTTCGAACATATGGCTCAAAATAGGCATCATATTTGCGCCTTGTTTCATATTATATAACTGTCATACCGCGAGAACCTCAAACACGCGACTACACGGTATATGTCGCTGCAAAGACGTTCGGCTATTGAAAAATGTTTCGCATAGTTTGAAATATTTTCATGCAGAAGTACCACTCGGCATTCCATTGGAAAAACGGGGCGTGCATCGATCACCTTCCGCGAAAATTCCCGCTACGCTCGTTCTTCACCCGGAGAAACGAAAAGTGGCAGGGTCGTTTCACTAAAAAAGGAATTCAATCAAGCGGAACCTCGGTTTTCCGCCCTTTCTAACGGACTCGGGAACCCAAGAATATTAAATTCTTCGGAGACGCAAAAGTCTCCACTCTCGGAAGAACTGTTCTCGCCGCGTATCGATTAAACTCATCTTCTTACTATTAAATGCCACTTATAATATTAATTTATTGCACGAAAATTAGTTACAAAAAAGAAACTAAATTATAAAAACTAAAAGCAAAGACACCTTACAAGTACTAGAACCTAACCTGAAATTACTTGTAACGTCGAAGATATTACTGTAAGCTTACCTTTGACTTTATGAAGGCAACTTCATGTTTCATTGATAAGAAAACGGTCGGTTCTTAAATTTGAATCTTGTCAGGAAGCATTGAAACGCAAAGAAGTCTGTTCTTATTCTCTTGTTTTGTGGCGAAATTTACTGTTATACCGATCTAAAAATTGATAGATGATTTTAGCGTGCTCAGTTGAGAAACTCACTGAATTAATGTGATAGGTAAACAGACTAGTTGTGTGCAAATGCATATGAGTTGAGAAGTATGAATTATTCGCGATTTTTTGATTAGTTAAAGTTGTAAATAATTTCCATGTATTCATCGAAGTGAATAATGTTAACAAATTCAAGAATCTTGTCATCTGCTACTACAAATCGACAAAAGTGTGAGTTATATTTAATTTGTACATTATATCGCCATCCACCAATATGATTCTATGGTCAAGGCATTTACGCTGTTCTCGTAGGTCTTCGTTCATTTGTTTTGTATCCGTGGTTTCTACCTAAGCCATCCCTCGGGTTCGTAATACAAGCTTCGCGAGACATCGGCCTTTCCCCTACCCCGCCACCTAATTCACGAGCATTACCAGACATAGTGACGAGCCATCATTCGTACTTTAAAAATAAACATAGCAAGACGTGTCAAGATGTATCGGCGTTTCGCGACCCAGGTGCGTAATTCTAACCTGTTGATCTTTCCATTATTACTCATAATTACCATCTCTTGCAATACGATTTCGATTTAATCATTACTTAATTATAATAATCTTTCGTTTCTGTTACAGTTTCTTATTGGAATTCGAAATCAAGAAATTCCTTTCCGAAATACAAGAAATAATAAGACGTGTCGGCGTTTCGCGACCAATGAAGTACATACGTATTTCTAACCTTTTGATATTTCCTCATTATTATCAATTATTGTTTGATTATGATTTAATTTGTATTTTATT
This sequence comes from Colletes latitarsis, assembly GCF_051014445.1. Taxonomy (NCBI): domain Eukaryota; kingdom Metazoa; phylum Arthropoda; class Insecta; order Hymenoptera; family Colletidae; genus Colletes; species Colletes latitarsis. Next base: position 31,292,942 of record NC_135138.1, read on the forward strand.
TCTGTTGCAGTCTCTGATTGAAATTCGACGCCACAAACTATTCTAACAAAAATGAACGTGTATATTAATATTTATATATTTTTATTTATTTATTAAATCATTCGTTGCAAGCATGATCATAATTTTTTAATCGGCCATTGTTAAGATAAAGTATGAAAATCGTTAAATTTTTATCCACTTCGATATGTATATCGAAAATGGCGTCGGTAAATATCAACGATTAATTGGAGTAGTTTATATTTAACTGTATTCTGATCGCGATTGAATATTTTCGAGTGATATTTATTCAACTGATTGTTTATATTTCTTTCTTTATGAATTGTTGTAATTGCAATTTCCACATATATATTTCGACACAAGTTTCAGAAAACGTAGTAACTGCGTAGTAACTAGTTTGAATATGCTGTTCAAGCATAAATAACCAACAAACTTTAATTTTTGCAAATTTTGGAATATTTATAAAAATTACGGGATATTCTATCATTCAATAAAGTAAATATAATCATGCTTGCAACTCTAATTATGAAACTTGGTGATATAATATTTACAAATTGACTAATTCTACGTAATTATTTTCCTATGTAATATTTTATCGTTGAAATTCTCATTGATTGAGAATATTTCGTCTTCGTGGCATTGAACTTTTACGTGGCAAACTATGTATACAGTAGTGCTGAGTAAAGCAGTATTTCCGTTGACGAACTCTAGTAAGAAGAAGAAAAAAGAAATTCAGTAGGCTAAGCACAGATGTGCTTGTTGTATTTCTTCCATTCTGTCCCTTTCTTTTCAGCTCTTTTCATTCCAGGAAATTTGTTGGCCGCGCGCAATGCGGCCGGTAGACTCAGTGATCGTGCGTAGCAACAAGTTTGTTTCTCAGGCAATGTGACTTCAAGTACGTTGTCGTTTACGGTGTTAGGCAAACGCGAGAATAGAAGCAGTGTTTCTTACGCAATATTAAATTACTTCCAGAGCATCGTGGCTCTTCTTGTTTTCTGAATCGCGAGAATAGTCATTTGTTCGCCGATTTGAATCTTCGATCGCGGTAATGTAATTTAATATCTAATAAATTTGATTATTTTTTAAATTTGAAATTAAAACTTTTCGTTAGCGAAGTTAGAGTCAGTGCATCACTGAAGAGGATTATTGGGCAGTGCTCCACGAGCGAACAACGTAAGTATAAATTTATCTTCGAAATTTTTAATTAAAAATCTCTGTAGTTTTAACGATAGATTCTAATTGTTTTCTTACAGTTTTCTTACAGTCTCTGAACGTGATCCTGAAAACCAGCAGCAGTACCCGGGGGGTATCGGGCGGTGGACCACGAGCGAACAACGTAAATATATACTTTCAAATTTTTAATTAAAAATCTCTATAATTTTAACAATAGATTATAATTGCTTCCTTACTTTTTATAGCAGGACCATGCAGAGGGCTTTGATGATTTCCACTGGGCAGCAGCAGCATCATCATGCAGTCATCCCAGAGGTACAAGTTCATCATTGGTGAGTCGCATGTTATTTGTGTTCCTCTGGTCCCCAACCACGTTGTAGGATGAAAAATCCGAATTAACACGGGTGACCAGTTGTATACTTAGTATTTTTGACAAGTTAAGTGATCGCGGGTATGAAAAATACCCGTGAGCAGCAACATCAATTGTTACATTATTTTAGTGCAGACTAGGGTCCTCTTACACTCGCGTTTTTTGATGTTACCAATAAATATAACACAATTTTTACAAAATATATGAAATATTTTTATTCACTTTATATGAATCATATAATTGAGCAGAATATGAATTAATATAATGTGAAAACACTTATGCAATGTTTTTATAAACATCAAGAGGTGGATAATGTTTGATACACTAAACGGCTAAGTGAATATTCATCAAAAAGAGGAGAATCCACTTGCTACAATAAGCTCCGAATCGGTGTTAATAAGAAAATCTAAACGATCGCTCACGACCCCGTCGAGACGGTACGAATTAAATTGAAAAATCACAGCCAGAGAAGGGGGGATGAACTCGGGTTCGCTTTGTCAAGTCAGATTACGCGGCAGGGACGCGGAGATTATTTCCGTGATTTTGGGGGCGGGAGGGAGGGAGGGGTGCACCTATCGGCCACGAGAAATGGGCTGGCGAGCAAGCGGGTCGATTAAGAAGAGCGGAACGGAATTGCACTTTTCCGATGCAACATCCTAGAGAGGGTCATCGAGCTGACATCGTGAAGTGGCTGGCTGTTACTCCTACGAGGAAACGGAAGGTCAGATTTTATCTACCCTCGGAATTCCACCATCTTACACACCTATCTCCTCCGCTCTTTCGGTCGGATGATTCTGTCTCTCTCTCTCTCTTTCCGTCTCTCGCGGGGAGAGGCTTCACTCGCTCGAAATTCGGCCGCCACTTGCAATTTCGTATTTGCATTTCGTTGCCGGTTCGCCAGCGATTCTCGATCTGATCGTCGGGGGAATACGAACCGCCCCCATCGACGAGCAGGAACGGGCGAAAGTTGACGCAGGCGGAGGGTATTAGGATTCACGCGATGCAACCCCGACGGATCGAAGTGCTCGATGCTGCATATAGAGAAGAGGTTTTATTCCGGCTTCCCTGTTGTACCGATACGCGCTGGCTTCGCTGGCCGGAGATTTTCGGTTGATTAATTCAGGATTCCGTGCTTATCGGGTTGATGCAGAGTTTCGGTACTACGAAATACCGTTACGTATTTTTTAAGGAATATATTAATTCGAACGCGACAAGAATTTTTACGAGAAACGTTTGCCCTTGAAAAAAGAGATTTTAGACTTTAGAAAAATATTGAAATTATGACGGGGGGGTTTCTGACGATCGAATCCGTATCGATTCGCAAATATCGTTTGCTTTTGCGTTTAACTTCATGAAACTTCTTTATCCCCTCGTACTAACGATAATCGGTGCAAAGGAACGGAATGTAGAAGGATTGGGTTTTAATTTCTTTCTGTTGTAATGGTTTTCAATAAGTATTAATAAAGTTATGGAACTTTGAACTTGACTATTTTTCAGTAGTTCTCGAGTGATTCTAATTTGATGGCTAGGAACCGTAGAATTTCGAAACTTTACATATCAGTAACTTACAGTCAGTAAGTAGATTTTCGACAAAATTAAAAAATTTAAAATCGTTCTGGAAAAATTATTTTCGGTTGCGAGGGTCAATTACTATCATTTTTGGTCAATAGACATATTCCCGAAATCCTACGCATTTTCGAGAAAAAAATTCCTTACCGAAAATATAATGTCTGACCATAGCATTGATATGTTTCACTGAAATTTCACGCGTATCTTTAAAACATCATAACTTCTGAACGGATTGGACGATTTTAATGTTTAAAAAAGCAAATTACTCGTATTTTGATGGAAAATATGTACAAATCGCAAAAATATTCGAAAAGTTGGTCCCTGACCTCGCAAAATGAAAAAAACCTCATAAAAATGGTCCAATTTTCAAACAGTCATAACTCCTACAATTGTGAATATATTTCAATGAAACTTTTTTCTGACGTAGAGCTTATGGATACCTACAAAAAAGTATTAGACAACTTTTCTGTAGGGCATCAAACAAAAATACTAAAAATGAAGAACGAATTTTCAAGAAAAATCGACAGGGGGTAGGTGTCTAAATTTTTTGGCGAAAAAAAAATTTTTCAAATCGTTCTAAAAAAATTATTTCTAGGTTCTGGGGTCAATTACAATCATTTTTGGTCATTACACATACCCTCGAAATCCTACACACTTTCCAGAAAAAAATTCTCTTTGTTGTTCGAACTTCGGGGGTTCGTAGCGTTTGCGGGCTCAATTTCTTTTAAAGCTTAGGATTTGGAACTCCTTTCAACAACACTAATATTAAATCCCATTATGCTGAATATCTTTGTAAAAGCGTTTATTAATTGTCCTCTCAATTTACCGTCTCGAATTGCCGACAACGTCACTCGATACGCTACTTCTGCTTTCCTTCTTCCAACCTGATGAAATTTCAAAATGAGGATTTCTACTCGATGCTGCCGTGTTCGAAATCTCGATTCGCAGGAAAGAAATACCGCCTAGCCTGCGCGCCCCAGCATCGGGTTCGATTTCGAAATGCTGCGTCGTATCCTCTCATCGTATCCTGTATTCCTCGGGAGAGTTTCGAAGTCAGGTAAACACACTGCAAGCAGCCGTAAGCGTATGCAGACGAGAGTCGCCTGGAACTTCTTTCCTGGGGACAATCGTAGCGTTCTCAATTTTCCTGCCCGGGCTTCTTGGCCCTCCGGCTATGTGTGTGTCTTTGGTATAACGCATAGAAAGCGTTGCTCCGCGATCGCGCTCGTTACAGCGCTGGCAAAACGACGGAGGATGGTTACCTAAGTCGACGACTACGATAACAATTTCTCTTTGCGTCGCGAACCCCCGGAAATACTGGCCCCTTCCCGTTTTTCCGACCCGCTAATGCCACTGCTCCCAAACTTCCCTAAGACGTTTATCGAGAATCGAACGGAGCGCGAAGTTTTCGGGCGCCCGCGATTAAATCGTTTCCCGAACGACTCTATAGGGTAATTCTAAAATATTGTGACAAGTGGGGATGCAAAAACTTGCCACTGGAAAAAGTAGTCGAAATCATCACATCACGAAAACATTAAATGTTTTTAGGGAACGTAAAATATTAGATGTAGATATTCAATACTTTTTAAAATATAAATAATTAAAGTGGGGCAACTATAAGTTCTGTGTAACTCCATCTATTCATAGAATGTCTCGTGAAATTTAACATTAATTCAGTTCGTAAAAAAAAGAACTTCCAACAACTCTTCCGTGTACAATAGATCAATTAAACTTAAATTGTTGGATGGCATCGTTAAAAATTTGAACGATCAAAACACTGAAGAACCAACAGTTAAGATCAATTACTTGAAATGCGAGTTGGGCTGATCGTAAAAGTCGAAGCCCGATATAACGGTAACTAGTCTTCGATTGAAACGATCGGCACCCACGAGCCATAATTCTTTGGGTCAATTATGTGTCAGGATGATAAATGACTTCTTAGCGTCTATAAAGTTTCCACTCTGGAAGAAACACGCAAACCGAACAGTAAGGTGCTCAGAATATCGAGCTGGTCTGCTAAAGAAGTTTTCGTATAAAGATTGCTTGTCATATTGAATATCAATAGGACAATGGGAATGGCTAACAGACATAGAATTTAAACAATTATCTACTTTCGACTTTAGTTTAGTGTTCCCTCTTTTTTTTAAACAACAAATTTTATCAAAATCAGTAACCTACATGTATTGGGAGGTTACCTCTTATATGTTCTTCGTATATTTCGTACTGGAGTTTCAAGGAAAAATAAAGAATTAGTTTTCAAAGGAACTTTATTTTTGAACTGGTCTGGTTGTAAAACTCGTTGAGTTCAAAGAGCGCATTCTTTCTTTCCTTTGCGCATTCATCGGCCTGGCATCGAAGTAAAAAAGCAATTTGTATACAACAAAGTATTTTAGAAAATTACAAAGGTCGACACAATGAATGAAACTTATATAAATAAAAGAAATACACTTTGTAAGTAAATTAACGATTCTAAACATTTATTGAATATTCTACATTTAAAGAACAATTTTTTGAATTTGTATCTTAAACATTTCCTAAGTCTTTCTTCGAAATTTTACAACCAGAATATTTATTTTAACATCTATGGAAATCAATGTAAGAAAGAACAATTATTAGCAAGAGTTGTCACTATACACTGATAAAAGATGAGGGAATATTACTAAAAAGTGTATTGGATGATTTATTCAGTAATTCAGTTGGTTCTGTTGTGAATCGTACTACTAGTATTACTAGATTACATTTTTAAAACTATAATCAATGTTTGTAAGGGTTCAATAATTTTGTAATTTCATTCTACATACTGAATGATTCATAAATACACATATCCTACATTCTTTAGTTCTTGAGTTAGTACATTCCGGAGTTAGATAAACTTTTACTCAAAGTGGATGAAATTTGTCGTCGTTAAGAGATCGTCTTTGTTTTCCCCATCTCACGCGTATACGTTTCGACTCGTTGATTGTACGAAAAGCAATATCGCCAGAATATTCCTGCAGGACATATTAGAACGTGGTCACGAAAGCGTGTAAACTGACTATTACTACCCGAAAATTCGACTCTATTGCCTAACTTCGGACCAACTGGTCCGCTTCTCTCAAGTAGTTCGCAAAACGAATCGGTTGACCGGCTCGAGTTCTGTCTCTGAAGGGAACTGGAGGATTCTCAAAGGATGAACTTCGCAGTTGCCGCCTATTGATACCGCCGAATTACAGCAAACCCTATCTCTTTGCCTGAAAAGGAACAGGCGATCGTCTTCAACGTTGCTTCAAACGGACTAAAGACCCAGGACCCGAATGGATCCATTGGACCGTGCACTTAACGAAGATTTACAAATTAACTCGTCCGTCCAAAGGAGACTTTCAGTCGCGGAGTTGAATAGGGTAAGGGTACTTTCGAAAAAATGGTTTCATGGAAAGAAATGCTCCGCATAACGAGAGTTAATTTTCCTTACTTCTTATTTAATACGACCGTGCACTCTAAGCATTCATTATTTACGATTTCTAAGAATTTCGCAGACTATCTTTCCATTGAGATAACCAAGTGTGAAAATAATTTCGTAATTAAATTTCTGATTGCGTACAGGCTGTCACGTTTAACTTTTCCATTTTAAACGTTAATTGCTAGCGATTTGTGTGAACATTTTGAAATTCAAGTATGCAGAAAGAGTTACCTTGTCGAAGAACCAAATATCGTATAAAACGGAAACAAAAATAATTTCAAATGTTAATTCTTGTAAAATCATTGACATTGATGGAAAATGTTTTCAAACGGACGTTTCAATAATAAACCGTTCGATCTCTTGATTGCAAAGCATAACATTTTCCATTTCGCGTGCGCCGCTTGAAGAGCTCTCAATAAAAAACAAAAAGCAACCGAAGAATAACGAAGAAACATCGCTTAACGTGGTTCACTTCTGGAGATTTGAGTGCTTTTTCAGAAATGGCTGCCATACGGTACTTCCTCTCGCGTCCTTACGTGCTCTAGAACGGGCCACGATTAAAACGAACGTTGGAAGAGTATTGTGTCTGACCCGCAGCAATGATCGAGCACGTACTTGAACAACATCTAATAAAACGGGGACTAAAGCTTTCAACGGAAGCTATAAACTGACAAACGTGACGAGTCGTTTAGCAAGAATTAAATTGTGTTTGCTTTCAACGCTTAAATGATATTTGTACGAGACCACGCGTCAAATCAACTTATGCTTCTCGGCATGGATTTTGGAGTAAAAAGTATGATCCAGAGACTGCACGGTAACCTCGGTTACCGTTTCACAAGTGGACGGTTTCGCCTGGTTGAAAAAGACTATAGTGGAGGCGGGAAAAATTGGCCTGTCGAGGTCGCTTTCCCGACTGTGAATCATGCAAGGCACGAGCTCCACTTTTACGCAGTGCCAGTCTGTCTCTTTTTTTTGGAAGACAGAGAGCGTACAGGTTAGCACGTTCTATCTTGAAAATACAGTGGTGGAGCGTTGTGAACGTGGAGCAAAGAGATAAGGGATAAAGCGACGAAGAAAGCAAATGGTTAGGAATAGCCTTTCAGTGACCATGACAGGCCAATTGATTGCACTTCGAGTACGGTCACGGGTGTCCAGGGAATTTACGTTTTCATACGATCCAAGCAAATGTATCCTTTAAACGAAGGAATCAGAGTAACATTTGCATTCTACTCGTTATATCGATACATTTAATTTTAATTTTTTATAAGAAAACATCCAACTCGAAGAGAGCCATCGAATTATCCAATACATCGCTCGAAAACGGACTTTAGCGTACTTTAATTAAACTCTCGACTAATCTAGGAGTAAATGTTTCGAGCAAACCAAACTACCGTCACGGTTGTATACAGTCGGTGTACGTAAAATCGCCCTGTCCATTGAATTCATCGAGAGTGACGTTCTGGTAGCTGATTGCTCATGTAACCTGTTTTCCTCTTCATCCCACGTGGCCCGAAACCGCTCTCTCTTGAGATGAACTCGCAAGGGATCGTGTTCGACGGAATGGTTTCGTCGAGCAGCTTTGAGGAGAGCGTTGCCATTAACAGTCGAGTATTTAGTTTGCAAGCGAGCGAAACGCATCGAGGGACGAGGAGCTCGGAACGAAGGGAAACAGACGTAATAAGATAGGTGGAGAGGAAGTGTGAATGCACACGGGAAAAGGAACGGACGTGGCTGAAGTAGCGAGCAAGAAGGAACAGAGGGAAGAAGAAAGAGCTCGGTGGATGGAGAGCTCTCAGCAAATTGGAGAGTCCCGGCCTTTTCTATTGCGTGCCCGTTTCCATTCGCACGGAAACATCGGTGCGCCTCTTTTTCTTCCCTTTACAGTTTCCCCTCCGTCTACTCTCCTGCCATTGCCGTTCTTCCTTCTAGACTGACTCCCTCTTCTTTTGCCGGGGCGCTTTTTGCCACGTCTTTCTGTTTCTCGTTCCGTTCCACCCTCCCCGTCGTGGCCTCGTTCGTTTCGTCGCACGCTCCGGGAAAATAAGTGGCTCAGTCTTGCAACAAGGGTCACTTATCGTCGCCGGCCATCTGCGGGCGTCGCGGCTCAACGGAGACCGTCGACGAGCTTCGCGGGTGATACATATGTCCCTCTACGCCGATAAGATAGCGATATTCGTTTCAATTCCCGAGAAGAATCCGCTGACAGCTTGCGTTTGAAACGTCTCTGCTCGGCAAACTCATCGATACCTGATCCGTGTGATGTTTCGATAGCTGATCTCTATGAGATATGTTTCGTTATCGAGAAAATCGAACAACGAAAAATACAGTTTCTCGAAACGGTTCTATTTCGACGTAGATGCACCTAACAAACGTTATTAATGATTCTTAAATTCTGTACCAAATACTATTTTATATTTTTTTTTTAGGCGGTAGTTTATGTTTAGGGGATGAAATTATCCTACATAGTTAGAGTTTGGAAAACTAATTCTATTTGATTGAAGTTAAGTTTCCCTTATATTAGATGCAAGAAGAAATCCTTTTTGTTTCTATTTATTATTACGAAACCCAGACCGTACCCTTTGGTTTAATTTCGGTGTGCCCTAGACGAGTAAGATAACGATATTCGTTCCAGTTTTCAGCAATAATTCATCGTGTGACACTTTGATCCTTCGTACTCTAGAAGACCAACAGACGCTCTGATCTGTCTTATTCATCCTCCTGTAATTGCGCATTTCAAGGGATGACACGCGAAACGCATTTTGTTACCAAGCTCCCGGAAGTTGAGTAATTACCCTGAGCGACGTTCAAGGAAACTTGCGTGAAAAACGTGGCTTTATCAGACCCTCGAATTACGTTTCGCACGTAACGCGTTTAAATTTCGTTGTTTAAAAATTACGTTGAAGTTGTTTTGTTTACCTTTGTCATGTAAATTCATCGTCCTGGCAAAGCACATTCGTTGCACGCCCTGTAGGGAATTAATTCAAATTCGTACGACAACGGTGAGCTGAAATTTATTTTAACGAAACGTTGTACGATTTGTTTTCGTGTTTGTGAAAATTAAACCAGGAAGACAAGGGGACAAAAATTTGCAGGTCGCGTGAAATTTATGCCCAAGTTATTTTCCAAATAATTCAAAGTTTTGTTGCAGCTGGAAAACAGTTATTTTATTTTGATTTACTGTGCATCGATTATAATGAACGTTTAATTTCAAATTCTCTAACATAAAAAATTTGTTTCATTGTAGTTCTATTTACAAAATAGGTGTACGTGTTTCACATTCTATTTATTTCATATTTTTACATCTTTATTTCTAAACTTGCGTAGCAAAGACGTTTAATAATAGTAATATTTCTCAACAGTAGCTAATTCCTTAACTGACGTTTATTTGGACAGTTAAGTAATTTTAACAGAATAAATAAAAAGTGAAATATTACTCTCTAAACGAAAATACGAGTGCTTGTTGTATTTTCGATATCTCCATTTTTATAGGGCAAGTGCTCGATGAATTTTCATTGAACCACGAGTTTTTGGACCATTCGATATATGTTTCGCAAGTGCAACGCGAAAACGCCGGAAAGTGAACCAAAGTAAACGTTCGTTGAAAGAGAGGTCAAAAATTTTCAATTGCGAGCATACACTTTCACTCGTAAAAAAATTTCCATCTCGTACTCGACGAAAAAAAAAGTAATACGACAAAAATGAATGCTTGAACTTGCCCGTAACTGTTGCCCATTTGCTACAGTTATCAACGCGTGCATTTTTACAGGGAATCCTAATTCGCCATTCACGTTGCCTCGTTGAATTTCATTTTTATCATGAATAGATACTGCGGAAATTTTCATTGCGCCGAAAACAGTTATTCGATTTAGGAAATTTCGCTCTCGCATAGATAAAAGGAAATGAAAAATGTATGAGCTATTAACAGAGCGTTGTTCTTTGCCGTTGCTCTGTTGAATTTCATTTTCATTGACCTGTCCGTGTCTATCGAATATATGATGGAAATACTTATCGCGCTTGCAATTGTTCACGGAGAGAAACATTGCGCATCGCGATAAGAAAGGGCGGAAAAACATTTTTCAATCGAGTATGTGGCACCCGGAAATGGAAAGTACATATTCCATTTCGTATAGGACGCGAAGAAAATATTTATCGCAATTTTCAGGGGCGGCTTCACCGATCCGAGTCCGTGTAAATTTCTTTAGAAAACTTGCAAAATTTAATGTTAAAACAAATTGTAGGTTCAATTTTCTAAAATTCTATTTATCGTCTAAACAAACAAGATCGAGTTCGATCGAAATCGTTCAACTTCGAAAGAACTCGAAACGTGGCCGTCCACTTGCTATGAGTCCGTATGTTAAACCATATTTCCCGTTGAGTTATTATTGCATCGCGTCGAGTGACGGTCATGATTGTTGTTCGCGAGAACAATCTGTTACCGCGTATCCATTTGCAACAATATTTTTCAAGCCTCTGTCGCGTGATATTTTTGTCCAGCACGTCGACGGGAGAATTTGTAAGCAACGAAGAACAGTTCGCGCGTGTCGATTTTCATTCAATACGGGTCACAAACCTTTGCATTGAGCGCGGCTAAAATGAACCGATGCAAAATACAATAAACTGCGATTTTGTCGACCTTTTACATAGGCTATTTCGTTCCGAAATGTTATAAAACATTGGACTTTTTTGTTTTCTTTTGACGCGTGTACAGTCTTTGTAGAACACCCTGATTTACAGAACCGTGTTGAGGAGGACTCCAGAAACCCCACAAATGACACCACAAATTACTAAAAAAAGAACTGTCTTCGTTTATAAAAATATATAAAAAAAGAACGAAGAATATTACTTTTCGCGATTAATGAAATACTAGCTATATCGTTAAATCAATTCATAACAGCCACATATGTGTACCTTATACACAAAATATGGTATCGAAATACAATTAATCAGGCTTAAATAAGACTAATTTTCTCAGTCGCGGAATCCGTCAGTTCTTGATTTTTCGTATTTCCCTGGCTATTGACTTTCTCGGGAAACGGTCGCTCATTCCTAACCGATCACGATGTGGATTAACAAGACGAACGTGATGAATGGAGAGCTTTATTCGTTACGGGCAGCGAAACTTTTTTTTCCAATCGATTTGTCGAGCACCACAGCCATCGTCACCGCGAAACTAGATTTATTGCAGCTTTCCGGCGTTGCTTTTTTTCGTCGCTTTAACGAAAAGTCTCTTTCTAGCGGAATCCTCTTCAAAATGGTCACCCCTTCTTTAATAGGACGTTTTCTTTGTTTTTCGAAAATATCGAATCCAGTTCGGTTCAATTGTTAGTCAATCGATAACTATTTTTCTATTTAAATTATCATACTCGAAAAACACTTTTAAATATCATTCGGGTAAAGCTTCTAATAAATGTATATTTAAATATCTCAATAAATGAAAATTCTTCAAATTTAGATATTGTGAAAGGCCCTACAAGTATTGATAACCTTGTTTATAAAGCCAGCAGTAACTGACCTAGTTTTGACGTTCTTTGTTGACGTAAACGTCGAATCTAACCGCGGATTCTATTATTGCACCAAGCGAATAATTTCTGTATACTCTGGGTGACGTCATAGCACTCGGAGCGACAGTAATTTACTCAAGTCATAATACGTGCTCGAACTCCATATGCAAAGTAGCCTGCTACCGTTATGAATAATAACTGCAAATAGTTTTATTAGCTAACGGCTCACGTATGCCATCAACTTTGCTGTTCAAACACAATTCGCGAGCTCTACTCGAGATTACCACATAGCTTTCAAATAGGGGAACATTTGAAGTACATTTTCAGTATTGCGCGGCATCCCCATGCTAGTTTGTTTATTTCGCGCTGGTCAGGTTCCCTGTCACGAAAATGCAGTTTTGCGTTGCATCAAACGAAGTCACCGTTGCACGAGCAAATTAGGTCGAAGGAATTTTTCCGAAGTAACCATTCTTAAAAAAAAAAATAATAAAATCTAATGTATGAAGAGTGTTTGCAAGTATACGTTTGCCATTGTATATCTATAACTAGCAACCAATACCAAGAACGATGCTCAGAGGCTGAACAATTAACGAAACCACGCGATACGAAGCCTTCGACTCGACCGCTCGATCCACGAAAAGTTTATTCTCGAAAAACAACGTTTCGGGCCAGAATTTATTTTATTCCGTCTATTTTTAATAACGGGCCGTAATTAATTTCGCGTCAGGGGAAACTCGTTCCGAAAACTCGCGCGCCAATAGAGTGACTGCAAACGAACGGCGGCAAACACAGGAGAGCGCGCCGAAATTCCCATAATTCCCGAGAACCGAGGCAACTAAGCCGGTGCAGCTGCAGCTGCACTCTTACCGCCGAGTAAAAACGTTAACCGGCTGCACGAGCCTGGAATAGAAGTGTGACCGGAGTCGTCTCTTGCTCGAGCAGACACAAAACGCGATATTCGTACCGCATTCGATGCAAGATATAATCGTGTTTCGGTATCAGATATGCTTGACACGATCCCAAGCGTCGATAAATCAAACCAAATGCTAATATCAGCATATTCCGCGCGGCAAGATAGTTCGGGTAGCAAGATCTCGAATAGAAATTTGGTACAGACTTAAGGCTATAGTTCACTTCGGATCAAACAATCGAGAGAGTAGAACAGATACTATTTAATAAATTTGTCAGTGTCACAACCTAACGTAAATTTATCAGATCGATTTACGACGACCCTCACATTCGGACGCGTGCTATTTGGAAAGGGCTCTTAACTGCTAGGATTTTCGAGTGGGCCGTGTGCCATTTTCAACGATCGTAAGTTGGAGCAGTTATGAATTTAATTTACAAGCCGTGTCCCGAAAAACTCAGTTATAAATTCAAATTTGTAGAAGTAGAATTAACTGTAGATCGTTGCAGAAATTTTGAAAGAAGCGGAAGGACAGTTGGGTCACATCGATCTGCTGCAGTGGTTTACCAAGAAATCCACGCGAGACTTGTCAGAACAACGCTGTTGTAGATCTTCGTCGGTAAAAACTGGTTTCCACCCACGTTAAGGGTGTAAATAGGTAACGAGACACTGTTTCGAACTAGTTCGGTCAAAGTTTCGGCTTTAACGCGACGCTATTAAAGGTCCACGCTGTAATTAAAATGGTACAATAGTCTGATGCAGCGGTGGCACAATAAATGGTTCGACGAACCTCTCGGATAGAATTGCCTCGACGTTGGCTTTTGCCCGCCGTGCAACATCAAAGAAATGGAACACGTAAATAGAAAGAGCAAGTGTAACAATACTCTGCTATCGCTATCCGCATTGTCATCAAAACTGTAATGTATCGGGCATTTAATCATGCAAAAATATAATTAGGTATCGATAGATAACTCCTTAACATAAAGATAATGCACAATACAGTAAAGTTTTTTATCTTTGCTGGCAGTGTCGAACGTAGAAAAGGACGTGCTGATATAATTCATCAACCTTAATCTAATTTGTAAAACTAAATACTGTTTTGGTAGAATTTCGTCCATCGAATATCCGATATGAACTAAACTATTGCGAACTACTGATGTGTTGCCAAAACAAGAGAGAAGTGATTGGCTACGAAACTCACGTATACACTGTCGCTGACACTGACGTGCATGCACATACGTATAATCATAATTCAACGTAATGGTACGGACAGAAATTTGCCAATATCTCGGAAACTAAAGCCGAGTGGGCGTTATATATAAAAAAATTTCTTTAGAATGTCGAGTTCTATAACATAAAAATCGATGAAATACCCCTTATTCTGGATAATTACCAAATATTCGTATAGCATGCACGTTTGCATCGTAAGGAATCAAGGAACAAAAGTTATTTTGTCGATTCATGGTTAGAAAGTAGTAATAAACACATCAAAATGTCAGACTGTCAGTGAGTGTAATTCATCTATTTTCGAATAATTCGGAATATCGTCCAGAAAGTCTATGAAAGATTTAGCAGTAGTAGAAAATAATTAGTTTAGGTACTCTTTGAGAAGCAACATCGTATAACGCAGTGAATCACGCTCGCGTAAGATCTGTTCCGTACAACGATACGTGCATGAGCTACACGTTGGAAACTTTGATCTTAGCGTAGACTACGAGAATCACCGTCTGAATGTTCCTATTGAGTTTACATGTACGATCTGTACCCATCGTACACGTATCGTCGCGTGAAAGAGCTCTAACGCTGCAGGGCAATTCCGAATGCAGTGATACATGAGAGATCCGAGTTACGCAAATACTTTGACACAATAAAATACACGCTTAGACACGACATTGTAACATTACATTCAGTTCTGCTGCTTTTGGAAACAATCGATCGAATCATCTTTATAGAATTTTAATAATTTCCATGGGGATTGTAAATTTTGTATAGTGTAGTTTCCTAAACCACGAAATTTATTCCCTATGTTTTTTTATTTCAAGAATGAAATTTATTAATTTAATAAGTTTCACTCGCTGTGATATATTTAAAATTATTACAATTTCGTCATACCATATCGATCAGATATTTATTATTTCTTAATGCTCCGGGATCTACAGATATGTTTTATATAAAAAATGATTTGTTCTTTGTTATTTTGCAGTGAAAAATTTACAGAACACGTGCTGTCGTGAAATCTCACGAGTCGAGTTTAAAATACCGTTAAGACCAAAGAGAAAATAGAGATAAATCGGACAAGAAAAGTAGGGAAGGTACGATGTAAAAAATCGCCAAGAAATTCGCAGTAAATTCTGCGATAAAAATTCCGTCCCGGTTTCATAAGGTTTCTGCTTGTCGAGACGCTTGGCGTCGATCTATCGTCGATCGCGCCGCGATCGATAAACCATCCGCGGATACACGGACGAGCTGTCATAAACTTTCGAAGGAGTATGTTAGGCACGTATGACGAGGACCATCGCGATCTGTACGGCGCCGCACTTCTCAGTACGTGCGCGAATACATTGTGGAAAAAGGCCGCCGCGGGCCGAGAAAGCTTGAAAAAGAAAATGCGAGTTACATTTCTTTCTGCCTCGAGAGATTCAATATTTCACCCCTTAGCACCGGTAAGAGATCCTTACGCTCAAACTTTCCACGGAAAATTCATCCTTTTCAGCCTGCGTTTCCTTGTACCCCCGCTCCTCGTCCACCTCCCGGCTCCACCACCGTTTCCACCATCGTTCCCAGCCCGTCAGTGATCGAAGTTTCACCGGAAGACTCTCTCGCGTGGAAAGTTTTTTCGATTCGTTTTGCGCCCGAGATACGCGCCGAACGATGATTTAATTCAGCCGTTCGAATAGTAATCGCGAAATTTAGAGCAGCGAGCCTCGCTAGACGGGTGCGGAATACTGCCAGTGCTTTGTGATGCTATACGATGAGTTGGAAAAACCTCTCTGTGGTTCAAATGGCAAAAGAAGTGAAAATTTCATCCGGTTCAATTTTTGCTTTTTTTTTTTTTTTCTTTAAATTCGATACGCGAAGACGCGCACGAAACGTAGCGATCCAGAATAATTTCCAAAGGCAATTAAGGGAACGCTAGTTGGTAATATTATTTGAAAATGATAAGAGTTCCTCTTATTCTCTAATTAATTTTTGCAGCGCAATCGAGGCGAGAGCCAACAAAATGAACACACAGAAACTTCAAGTAATGATTCTCTGCGTTGGGTAAATGTGAAAATATACGCGCGGCTTCTCTTCGTTGGAAGGACCACACTCTTCTTTCCCTCGAAACAGTTGAATTATTCAAGCTCGTTTTTCCGCGATGTCTGCGATTCCACACTTTTCCAGCACTCCTTTTCGTCCTAGCAGTCGGTTCTACGCAAGAATAAGCTTCGCGCAATCGTTCTTTCGTCAAAGACTCGCTTACGCGTTAAATCTTTGCTTCCGTCCCAAAAAGGGATAGAACGGAAATAATTTTACGGCCGGTATTTAAACGACGATAACGAAACAATTAATGAAATCGTAAGCACAACGAAGCAATTAACGTTAACAACTATATGCGTATCTGTATGGACGAGTTTGATCAAGGTATTCGTAAACAATGTTTCAAAAGTAAAAGATCTTCCCGCGGAGTCGAAACGAAAACACTTGTCTTTAATATGAGAATATTTAAGTAGCATAGCTGCTTCATAATAAAGTCACATCATACCCATTATCTCGGGGAAAGTTTACGGGCATTACTTTTACGAACTTCTCTCGGGAGCTTTCAAGACAAGCAGAAGTGCCCTTAAAGATGGATAGATAAAATTGTGAACGTACAAACGTCGTCCGCTTTTACGCTATATATAACGCTGAAAGGTTACGTCCTATCATAAATTCAAGAATCCACAACAAAAATTCTCGTCCGTATTCTCGTGATTCCCGCCTCGATTCGCAGCTCTGAATATGCTCTAATGAATAAAACTCGTTTACTCGAACGTGTCTAGTACAGAATTAAACATTTATGTATTACCATCAAGAACTGGTATACAGGTTGGGGCATTTGAAATAGGTCACTTGAATAACTTGGTTCTTTTTAATAATAGAAAAAGAAGTTTCAGACAAGGTTTGTTTGCTTTTAAATGGATGACAATAATTTTGTTTTTTCGGTGATTCACCCCATCGAAGCAGTTTTAGGAATTGGCGGAGATAACTTCGCGAACATTAGTGAGGGATTACTGTATCTATCTATTGCCTTCTTGGGTTCCCCGTGGCGTCACCTCCCGTACTCGTCACCAGACCGTTGCTATATGTGTACGTATACATTCCTCGACTGACCGCCCAATATCCCGTCATTTAAGGCAGGGCGTGCTAGGAAGCCTTACTGACAAATACAAATTGTCTTAGAACGCCGTGTTATCATTTGCATTAGATTCGTTCATTAGATTCGTGGAAATGTTATGGTCCTGGACGATCAATTTTATGGCGATCTAGGCCGCGAGAATGGCGGAGAAGCTTGAGTCGCGGGCAGCGCGACTCCTCGGGATCCTGGAAAACTAGCCAACGGAGGACACGCAGATAAGTAGGTAGATCTGGACCAGTTGGCCGGTCACGTATGTGAATGCCGTGAATGCTCCGAGCTCGACATTACGACGGTGTATTAGTACCGGTAATTCCGCCACGATGCACCGGACGTGGATCACGGGTGGAAGATAGATGACATTGTTTCCTGCTTCTCTGGAGAGATAGAGGAAGAGAGAGAGAGAGAGAGAGAGAGAGAGAACGCACAAAAGCACTTCAACGGAGAGAGAACAATCGTCGTGGAACAGAGAGCAGCTCAATAGATTGAAAAGGGCGAAGCGGTGTTTGCGAAGGAACAGGTTCGATGCGACGGAACAAGAAGACTGACTGAGCCAGACTGAGAAAAATCGCGGAAGGGGAGGAACTTCCCTCTGAAAGTTGTTGAAAAGAGACGGCAGACCATAGTTATCGAAGAAGAGAGAGGCTTTCTCTTTCCGTCGCAGTCGAATCGTCATTTGCAGCACGTCTAGGAGAGGCCGACGAAGCGGCGTATTCGCAGAGACCGAGGATGACGATGATAACAATGATAATGACGATGACGAGGTGCAGCGACCGGCACGAATGACGGAGAGTCTGTGGCGTCGACTGAACTGCGCCTGGGAAACAATGCCTGCTGAATTTCCGCTCCGATTATTCGGCACTATGTAATGTATAAAATGAACTTCGAAACTGATACGTGTGTCTTGGTGCAGTTCTGCCGAACGAGCGTCGTTCGAATTATTTGCTCCTACGGACGAGATTTCGATACGTATTTTCCTAAAATGATCACCGGAATAACCGGAGTATCGGATCGAAATGTCACGTTTATCTTCCAGCTCGATAATCATTTCTTATTCTAACTCGTTAACGTTATAAACATTCATTCTTTGGAAAGCAGAGTCAAAAATAATTAATTAAAACATATTAATTTCATTTACAATTGTTCATTGTTGAGATTTATTGTTCGAGGAAAACGTCAGAGTGACACATTTCTATTACTTAGACTGCTCGAGTCCGTCAAAGAAATCTATACAAATTTTATACACACGCTGTTCTGAATGCCGTTCTTGAAATCAGCACTATGGGGATGTGTTATCGATCGTAAATCTTGTTCTTGACCCACGCTCGAGCGACATAAATTCAGCGGGTCGGTGACGTCTACAATTTTATTTCTTCTCCAGACAGGTTTTATCCTAAAATATTATATCCTGGGGGGTAGAGCGTCTTAGCACGGAAAACGGTGTCAAGGAGGAAAACCGACAGAAGGGGAAAGGCACCGTGGAATCCCAGGAAAGGAAACACTTGTAAATTCGATTAAACGGATCGAGAGATTCCCGTGAAGAGTTTACCTGCGAAATTTATTGCAAAAAAATAACACGTTTGGGCAACGTGTGTTTTCCTAATGAAGTTTACTTTATATTAAGTTATGCAATTAATTTCACGAAGTATAAAATGCTAGTAAAATAGCCTGTATGTGTTTGTCACACACACATTGCCTGTTTGAGTTTCAAAAAGTTAAGTGCGTAGCAAATTAACTCGATCGTACGTTCTACTTTTGCAAGACAAAGCTACAATTGTTTGGAGTGTACACAATGTGTTTGACTTTAATCACGTAGAAAAATGCAAGAGGTGAACGCTCAACGATAATATCTCATTTACGCTTTGTGCTCGGTAAAACAGCGCAAGTTCGACGAAAAACACGGAAATTGCGAGAAACTTTCAACGTCGCGCCGGAAAGAATAAAAGAGGCCAAGGTATCTACAATAAAGACGCACGAGACAATGTTTTCTTTGTCTCGACGAAAAAGTTCGTTTCCCGTTTCCTCTTACTGCAGAGTTACTCGCTTATGGGATAATTTGCATTTTATGTGGGAAACGTATGCATATTTGCTTTGCCAAATATGTATGCAAAACTTTTCCTATCAGTATTTTGATGATCAAACCGTGTGCGTGGCAAACGTTATTTATTACGATCCTCTCAGGATAAACGTATTAGTTTAACTATATAAAATACTAAATGTGAGCGTAATGCATGAAATAAAATGGTAACGAAGAAAGGAAACGAGATATAGAAAGAAGTTGTAATTTTTAAATAAGTTAAAAACAAAGTTTTGTTTTGAATCAATAAGCTGTTTAATATTTGCCCAATATAGAAGAAAAGTATTGCAATCGAGAAAAATATGTCTTTATTTGTTATTCACGAATATATTTTCGAAGGGAAATCTGGTCTGCTAAGTATAGCAAATATAACTTGAGCAAGTTGTAGTAAGAGATTCTCTTTCTTAAACACTCCAAAAAATTGACACTCATCCATACAAATTGACACCACATCCCTTCAGCGTTCAAACACAAAGTAAAGCAGTTCTTAACTTGGGCACTGTTCATGAACAGAGGACGCTGTATTCAGTCCTCAAATTATGAGTTGATAATACAGTTTCGCAGACATAAAACCCTGTAGAATATTAAATCTATTTTATACTTCGTATATGATTTTACAACGATGTTAAACTTAACATTCATCAATGGTAAAAAGTTTACTTTATTTATATTTGATCTATAATATGTATTCTCATTTGTCGAGCCAATCGTATCTACGGTCGAGATACAGTAGTCCCTCATAGAAGATATACGAGTAGACCTTACACCTTATGGACTTTCGTAGTCCAATCTGACTGTCATACCGACCTGAAAATTCGGAGGTGATTTTACCGTCCTCTTCTCATGAATGGCGGTCAGTTGAGAAATTATTCACTGAATCTTTATTATATTTCCTTTACAATTGCAATTTTTACCCAGGGTAACCTCGACCGTACGGTATTAACAAAATTATTCGTGATACAGGGATTAATCGTGTCTTCGAAAGACGAGAGAGTACCCCTTCTTTACCCCTCGCTGAATTGCCGACGTGACGACTATGGGGTCGTCATTCGTTCGGTGAAATTTGGCGTATTTAGACCTGTCGGTAGTTTGGTGTATAATAAGATACGTGCTTGTATAGAATAGACGTTGCATGCAATGCTTTGTTCTATCACACGGATTGGGTAGAAAAAGATAAGGGAAGAAAGAGTTTTAATCATTTTTAGTTAGGCTATAGTTCCCAAGATCAACCTTCCTTTAAACGAAGATGTCGTTCAAAAACTATCGAGTCTTTTATCAAGTTCGCATTTCAGTTCGTGTGTTAGCTTTGTATCGTATTTAAATAAGAAAGAAAAATTCATAGTATCTTTTGGGAAAAACATTTAACACGTACAATTAGTATCTCCATGTATTTTGTTATATATTTACAATTTGATAACAGAAATGTTAAACGTAACAGGTAGTCTCGCCCTCGGTCGAAAGATGGATTTTTAAATCTTTCACGTGGAGTGCAAGGCCAGCTAAAAGTCACATAAATGTAATAATATTCGTCATAATAAATTCATTACAATCCATAATATGTATATGTAATATACGTTATTTAAATTTTCTTAAACAACTGTTTAACCGGTTCAGTGTTTCTTTTCATCGTAATTCTCCTTTACCGACCGTGGCTTGTTCTTAATTACGTCTATTATTACTCGCTTTTCCTTTTTTAGTCTTTAATATATTCGGATTGTCCATACTTGATGATATTTATTACGTAACTTTCTCACGAAATTCCCTTACTTCCGCGAGCCCTTTTTTTTAAATAAAAAGCATCGTTCGGTGCAATAAACTTTGTTCCTTGTTCTTATCTCGTTCATGGTAATGTCGAAAACGACCGATCGGATTTCGAACGCCGCACACGCCTTTGCGACAACATTGAAAACGCATCCTTTGATTCATTCTGCTTTAATTGCTTAATGTATGTACAAAAACTTTGATTTTCTGTTCTTTTTCACTAACACGTGCACTTTTTTCTCCTTTAAGCTCGGTTTTTACGACTGAGTTTCATTCTATTTAAAACAGAATTTTAAGTCCATCGATCATGACAGTTTTCTTTAACACTTTTACTGCTGCTAACGCAAAGTGAGCCTTTCGCGTATGAAAAGTTCTATATTCGTGTACTCTTCCTTTTTTTTTAATCAACAAAAGTGGTTTTAACAGCTATTTAATTAATTTCTTTTATTCCGATAACAAGATTTTGATTTTCATCGTTCGACATCAGTGAAAGTGTTAAACTCCGTTCGTTGACCAAATCTTTGAAAGATACTGTTTATAGTATTAAAACCAACGCACGTGTGATACTAAATTTCGTAATAAAAAAAGTGAAACTATAGAATTCCTTAAAAATTTTCGAATTTATAGCGTTAGGTGATTGAAATTAAATTCAAAATTCTTTATACCAGATCAGCGATTTAAGGTTTGCGAACTTGAGAAAAAAAACAGAACAATTCGGATACTGTTACTACAAAATTAAAATAAAATACAACTCGTTTTAATGCAAAAATTTACCAACATTGATTAAGATATTTCTTATAGTAATATGGTTTTCAAAGAATCGAATCAAGTCGGATGTCGGCCCTTGTCATTCTGATCGATTAAAAACACTCTGCTGTGCTTTCTCTCGCAAATCTCCGAGTTTTGTGGCAGTGTGTTACGTATAATAACGGATTTACCTTAAGTCTTTATGTTACACCTATATGTATACGTATATCTTTACAAAAAGTCACGCACACTTTGAGTTCGGTATTAATCGAAGAATCATTTTTCTTCTTAACACTTTGACATTTGTGAGAATTAGCGTGGATTCTTACGAATCTCGATTACGCGGTGTACAGTCACCTATGTGCACCTTTAACAATAACGTTCTCGCGTACAGTCCAGACCTAGTCACTTTCGAAATTTTTTAGTTTGCATGGAATGTTTATTCCATATCGTTTATCCAGTATTTTCATTTTCAATAAAATTGTCTTGTTACTAGAGTAACGTGAACAATATTTAAGCGTACTTTGAACTGTAACCAGATTATCAGTAAATCGTAATATTATCGTATTCTTTCAAAGTTATTTTACAGTCCGTTTAACTTGAAGATAGAGTGTGAAAATTCACAGCCGAGTGTTTGTTACAGTCACTAGGCTTTTAATATTTTTTAAATATCTACTTTATCTCATTTAGCAAAAATCAGTTCGTTTAAATAAGTACCAAACACTTTTATAACGATTTTTTCCATAAAAATAATTTTCTGGATCCCTTAGGAAACACTTTCTAATTGGGTACGTGTTTAAAACACTCTGTATAAATCTGTTTTGTAATTTTACGGTGATCGTATCATTATTAATGATTAAATTGCGATTGCGTCGCGGCAGAATCACGAATGTGAGCCAGGTCTGTCTCGAGACGTCGTTATTCTATCGTTTTCTGTCTTTTTTTTTTTGCAATGCACGTGGTGATTCGAGCGAAACGAAATCTTCTTTTCGATGGCGGATTTCGCAGTGTTACCAAAAGCGTAGAAAAAACGGTGATTTGCATGTGTCGCGGTACAGTCGCTACGTTTATCGGTGAAAGCGAACAGTCTTTCGTAGAAGTGGTTGTCGCTCGATTTGATTTTCATTTCTGAGTAAAAGACGAGACCAGTTAGGTGACAGTTGTGCGCACTGAGACGATGAACCGCGTTGCTCGTCGACAATCGAAGCTTTTGATTGGCAAAAGTGAACTTGTTTTTGCACGATCAATTACGATTACAAATTTCGATTATATCTATCAATTATCAGATAGAACTATTGGTTATTTGATCAGTCTTTGTTACGTTTAGATTTTGGTAGACGGTGAGAACTATCTATGGAAGTCGAGGTATTCGAACGGAACTTATTATATTGTGCGTCAACAAATTTTTAATTCTCTTATACATGTATGAAACAATTCGCATAAAATCGTATCCGTTGGTTCGTTCGACGAAACGTAAACGAAAGAAAATGTACAATCGTATATTATAAGAAAAAGGTAATTATTTATGTAAACTCGAAGGGTACGCGTGGGTTGGTGGATTAAAAAAATGCAAACAACGTACGGATGTTAAAAGAATTTGAATTACGTTTTCGTAAATATACTACTGGTCTATAATATGTTATCGCAACATCGTATGACAATAGTCAGGAAAAAGGTTAAAAATGAAATGTTCGTCGGTTTTTACTTTGATCAATCAAAAGCGCAGCGATTAGTCGACTGGTTAATGGGCAGTTTTTGTTACGATCTGAGCATTGATCTCGCGCACCTACACCGCGTAACGTTTACAGAAAAATGGAGAAAGAAAGGGAAAGAACGGACGACTAAATGGTACGCGACACGAGTACAGGTCCTCTTAGAAAGTAGCAAACGTTTTTTGGCGTTCTTACGGTATAAATTCACTTTATGTACAAGGAACATCTAACATCGTAGTGGATAACGTTTTATACACGGGTCTCCATGATCGATTCATGTTGTTGAGCGTCTCTCCCTCTTCCCGTAACACCTAGAATTTATTTTTATCGACTAGCTAGCTGAATGTACTGCGTTTGATTTCGCCTTGAAAGGATGTTTGATTGAAGTTTGATTGATCGTAGAAAGGTGTTTTGCCTTTTGCGCGGCGACGGGAATCTCGTCCTCATCGACGATATTCACGGTCCATCTATCGTCCTCGATTAACGATAGACTTCCGGTATCCGTCGAGACGTCCACGGTGCCAAGATTCGCCTTCGATGTTCGTACGAAAGAGTCCTCTCGCTTTCAAAATAACCTTCACAAAACGTTCTTCGAACCTTTTAAAATAACCATCACAGAACGTTCATTGGACTTTCCTGCCTCGACCCAACGATTCTCTCGAGAGTTCTCGAGTTATCCTTTCCAGAGTAAAACAACCAAATATCGACTAATCACACCCATACGAAGATCACTCGTTTTTGCTTCCGTGGATCCGATTGCATCGCGCGACGTCGTTTTTGCGACGGATACCTCGTGTTCGATCTCTTCTCTCCTTTCCTCTTGATCTTTCGTCGTGTTCTTCAACATCGAGCGGAAGCTCCATCTACCCCCCTCCGTTAGTCGCTGGCTCGTTGTTACCTGGACATGCAGGCAGCTGATTGGAAGCAACGTGTCCGGGCCAGGTACCAGACGAGCCTCTTGTTCGCCGTAGTCTTGAAGTCCCAGGGAACTTGGACGAACTTGGTCGATTCAAATTCACCTTGACAGGACCTCGAACGGCATCGACGAGACTCTTAAAGCAAGGTCGACGCCGTCAGGACATCCGGAACGACTGGTTTCGGAGGGGGGTCCAAGCATCACACTCTCATCTCGCTCATTGCTGCCTGGGACACGCGACTTGACACAGTGGCGCTCTGCAGCAGGGGCTGGTTTTCTGGCGGACTCTTTGCTCGAGGGGGTGGTGGTGCTCTTGGTACTGTCAGGTGTATGGATCCGTTTGGTGGACCCTGAAAGTTCAAGCTCGTTAGAAAGTTACCGGTTCTTCGTGGTCGGAGTCGGGGACACGGGTTCACTTTTTTAGGTCGAAGGAAAATTGTATCGTTAACTTTAGCGTGGATTAATGTAAACCGTATCCTGTTGGAAAATGTTCACTAACGAGCGGAAACTGTCTGGTGTCTCCTAATTTTTTAATGAAATTTTTTTGCGGTGTCCGCGAGGTGACCCTTGATAAACCTACGAAGCAATTTGATGCGGTTCGTTACTGTTTTTAAATAAAAAAATGTTAAAGTACATCTATCATGAACGTTGACCTAAAAGAATCAACGCGATTTGGCCAAGCAAGTATCTTTTGATCTGAAGTCGGTTCGAACTCGAATCACACCGAATTGCTTCGTAGATTTATTAAAGGCCACCTCACGAATACCTCACGAAAAGTTTCATCAAAAAATTAGGGAGATACCACGAGACTTTCTCTCATTAAAGGTAGCTTCGTTAAGGTTCTGAGGATAATAGTCTGAGATTTAAGTGTTTGTCTTTTTCTATGTCTTACCAGCTGATAAATGATTTGATAGATGAATGCTTTATGTAGCATTTAAATTATCCCCGATGTATCTGTTGATGGTACAACCTTAGATGTATCGAATCATGTAAATGGTATACACATAGATAGATTCGCGAGACTTTTAATGAAGTTAGCTACATGTTATCGAAGCTTTTGTCATAAGGACATTGTTTACACCCAGAAGCCTCGAATAGGATTAATTATCAAAATTTGGATCGCGAATATATATAATTAAAATTTTTATATGTTGTTTTAATGTCTACACTATTTTAACAAAGATCTGTAACTCCTTTGTTACTTTATAGCTTAGGGACTTCCTATAAACTACAGATGGAAAGCAGAATTATTCTTAAAAGTATTATTCGATGTTACGTTGACATAAATGTCGTTTATTATCGAGAAAGTTTTCTTCGTAATAAATAAAGCGTTGAATATTTGTTTTCGAGTAATTCGCCGTTCAACTTTGTCAAGTTCTTTAGTAATGAAATTCTCGGGGATAAAAAGACTTCTCGTCTGTTGGAATTCAGACTGTTGTACCAACTTAAAATAAAATCGAGTTACGCCAACTGTTAACAACGCCAATTTATGTTATTCAATGATTAAGGATCTTTATCAGGAGTTCGAGGAAGAACATCTCGGAAAGGAATTGAAAACTAAATACGATGATTGGATACTTTGAAGACTATTGTCTCTGAAAATAAGCTTCGATTCTTCAATTTGAGGTAATCTTCGAGGGAAAAATAAATTTAAGGAACAGGAAACAGTCGTTTGGATATAAAGTGAGAATTAAAA
Organism: Colletes latitarsis; assembly: GCF_051014445.1. NCBI lineage: Eukaryota > Metazoa > Arthropoda > Insecta > Hymenoptera > Colletidae > Colletes > Colletes latitarsis. The sequence goes on from NC_135138.1 coordinate 31,319,182, forward strand.
TCAATGTTTTGTATCTATAGAGGTAGTTTGTCAGATCTAGTGTTAATTCACGCCATATCAGCTTAAAAAAAAACTCGCGAATTCTCGTTGAAAATTGAAAACTTTGGAAAATATGAAAGTCAAAATCAGAAGAAGTTAGTTAACTCTGAACCGTTAAATTCTGCTTAATGAACCTTTCGTTGGTTCCGAACTCATGGTCTGCGTAGTAATGAGATAGGCGATGATACTGTTCGTAGGTGGAATAACGACCCACGAAGAATGTCAGAAGCTTTGCAGACTAAATTTCATCAGCGCGGCTTAGGAATTTAAAAGTTTCTTAATAGGATTATGAATTAAACTTTCGAACGCGTCACGGTCGTTAACTGAACTTTTTGAAATCAACGACGAACGTAAAATTTTCGACCTGGGGCTACGGGAGTTTCCCCTTCTGCAAATAAACTTTCTGTTTATGGATAATAAGAGTTACGGATCCGGCGCATTATTTTTTAAGGCTTCCCCGTTTCGTCGAATGAAGAGATGTCTTGATTACGTACAACAAATTGGTAATAACTAAAACTCGTTACGGTTCACAGTCGCTCGTTAAATATTCAGTAACATAATAAACTGTAATGAAAAATTTTTTGAGAGATTAACCTCCCCGTGAATATTTTTTTTGTTAACAAGACACACGATATTTATCCTCTTTAAATAGTCAAAATAGTTTTCTACGCTAGATCGTCCGAATTAAATGCGATTTTCACGAATAGTTCCTCTGCGACTTATTAAAATTTAAGAACCGACACCATTGACTATTTTTAATTAATCACTCCGTATATTGTAAACAAGGTGAAGTAAATTTGCTGGACGATGATAGGGAAACTCGATACTTTAAGGAGATTAGAGGCTCAAGTTTTAAAGAGATGAAAAAACTAGGAAAACTTGAGAAATCGTTAACGGCACAAAAACGTCGCGAAGCTTGACAAAAAATAGAGAAAAGGGGGAAAAATCTGGTAACGAAGGCGGGAAAGATTTTAACGGTTTAGAGTAACGCATTAAATAGCGTAGCTATCTCTGTACGATGGCGGAATCTTCACTTATCTCCGAGGGAAGTTGAAAGTAACGTTTGGAGTAAAACGATAGGCTCTCACTTGGGTTTGCGCGTTCATGTCCTGTATGACGGAAGCTCGGGGAAGAGTGGCATGCTGTTGCTGATGTTGCTTTTGATAGTGATGTTGATGAGGCAACGTGTGAGTTCCCTGGCCCTGTTGGAGAAGCGTGTTGGGATCGTTCGGAGGGCCTTTCATTACGTTCCTGTAACGACGATCGATCTTTACGAACTCCGTAACGGTCAGGAACAAGACGCAATCGTCGAGCATGTTGATAAAGAAAATTGAAAGTCGTGCAGTGGGTTACAATGAGGGAAAAGGTGGCCATCGAGCGAGCAGATGCGAGTCTTTCGAGATAAATGACGCGTCTTTGGGTGGGTGACGTGAGAAGTATATTTACAAAAAAATGGTTGAGATGAGGGTGTACGAGAGACAGTATTCGACACGATGAATGGCATTGCTTTCGTCTCTTACGAGCTGTTCGTGTTATTTATAGATGAAAGGGAATATGGCAAATAGCCACGAACAATTGGGATACGACAAAAAGAGTCATGATGTTCGTGTTAAGATTGGAGTAAGAACACTCGGAGGATCTGTGACCACCTTTTCGTTGACTTGCTCCACTGCGCGCCAATTAATCAAGTCACGCCGCTCCTTTACTTTTAGCACTTGTCGAGAGAGGTGGAGTACCTTCGTAACATCTCGTTTTCAACGTCGACGATAACCTGACCGCCGCCAGGGAAGTGGGAATGCGGCGGTGGCGGCTGTTTAAGCTCGGTGAAGCCACGCGGTCCGCACTGTTGATTCAACATCTGTTGCTGCTGAAGGCTCTTCACTTCGAGCCTCGTCTTGTCCCTCTGATAGTAGACGCCCGCGAAAATGAGAACGTTGAGAATCAACAAGCTGCAGCCGATGGCAATCGTGACACTCAGGGCTGTCGAGTACGCGGCGTACCTGTTTTGGTAGAAATAAATCGAACATTCAACGATTTGGTAAATTTTATCTATGAAAACGATAGCGATAATTTATTTTACGGGTAACCCGATTTTAGTACACATATAACACAGTACAGTATCGAGTTTAAAACTTGGCTCGATAAGATGCCGGTTCATTAACGTTTCCATTACTAACGATGCACCGAGTGAGACTGTTTATTACGTACCCAGCTGCGTCCAAACTGGCCAAAGTGTCCGTGCTGGCGTTATGAACGTTTTGAAGGTTCGTACTCTGAATATAACTGACACACGTGGCAGCGTTGTAATCGGTCGTGGTCGGTGGCTCGGTGGTAATGTTCTTCCTTTTGAATTCCTCGCTGATCCTGCTCAAAGGATCCGGTCTCACCGATCCGTCGTACAAGCTAGGGTCCGAGTGTCCTCGGAATAAATTGTGCCTAGAGTCCACATCCTCCATTCCCGCGCGATGAAGCTCCGGAACTAGGCGTAGCCAGACGGAGAGTTGATGAGCTCGATAATGATTCTTCATTTTCGGTCTGAGACCTAAAACAAAGCATGGAATCAACTTTCTTACCGATTCTAAGATCGAAGAATATTTTTATCGAAGATAGAATTGGTTCGACTTTAGAACAACATTTTTTTCAAGCTTTTCAAGCAAAATGAATGAAAATTGATCCAAGGTTTATTACGCGTAGGTTAATATGTAACTTGGGCGAAATGAATTTTTCGTCGTAATAATCGCCGTTTTATCTTATTCGTAGTTTGTAGAAAGAAACTTCCAAAGGATGAGAACCGTTCTCTCATTAAATAGTTTTAAAATGCATTTCGTGTATAATGCCATTAACGGCGAGCAAACCGGGTATTATGATACTTCATAAAGTACGCTTCATTAAAAAAGTTCCAGAATCGTCTACGGAAATTTCCACGTTGCTTGGTCGCTGTACATTATCGAGTTATAAAATTCTCGACATGTAATGAAGAATTTATGGCGCCACAGCGTTTCGTTACAATCAGAATTGTTCGTGCTTCTTTAAAAGTAGCCTTGGTACGGAATGAAACTCCTTTTAGGGAAATATTTCAGTTCTCGCGTGAAAAAAGGAACTGGACGAACGCTATTATTTTATTGCGACAAAAAAGCAATTACTTCAACTGGGCGCGTTCGAGTTGAAGAATTCAGAATGTTTTCAAACGAAGTATATTCTTTTTCTCTTTATAAGCCAAGTTCAAAGTGGATCTGTTTTCAGTTTGCATAGAAAATATTAAATTTTCTGATTTTCCTTGAACACTGAGAAAAATTCCTCTTTGAAACTTTGATGTTTTAAGAGTTCAGAATTTTTTAAATTGAAACTCCTGGCAGCTTTGATCCGTGAGATTTTCAATTACCAGAACCGTATAAGCTGTAATAACTAAACTTTTAAATATTTAGGACAGAACTACGTAGAATTGGTTTCCATGGAGCGTTGCATCGTTAGCGAGGATTTGCAAATTGTCGTCGTCAAATACAGATGGTCAAATTTACGCATACATTTGAAAATCATTCGGAAAGCGGCGAGGAAACTTGGTGAAATCGCTGCTGGCATTGGCGCAACATTAATTAGATCGAATTTTTAGTCGAAAATACGGTCTAGAGCGGTCAGTTAATTAAAGCTGGCCGTGGCTGACGGATTTGCCATCCCGGCAAATGAGAAAACGACCAGCATTAACGCGCGTGCCACCGCGCGTGTACGAAACTGGAACAATGAAATTAATGAAAATAATTGTTCTGCGTGATATTCGGGATAGTTTGCCGGTAAATGCGCATCGTCATTCCTAGTAAACTGCTAAGAATTAACTGCGAGGATAACCGCGAATAAGAGACACATTCTACGGTCGAATACGTTTCGTTTTCGTTTTATTGTTTTGGCAATTTGCAGTAATCGTACTACTGTGAATCGAAAGAACAGTAGTTGACAATAATTTCAATCGGTGTCACGTAGCAGGATTATCTTCTGATGGTATACACTTCTTCTAGTATTCGAACTAATAGGTTAATATGAGCGTTCAGATAATGAAATTTTAAATTATTTGGATAATAAGTGCTGTGCAACTATACATTCCTATAATTGGAGATACGCGAAAGTACGTTAGAAATTCTCGAGACGTTTAAGGGCAAATTCTCGCTGGTGGAAACGTTTCCGTACGCGACACAGTGTTGTGGAACAGGCGCAAAGCGTAGAGCGATTTCTGACAGGAATCACCGTATCGAGCTTGTGAATTATTTCGAAGCACGACTGTGACGTTTGATTTGCTTGAAGTACGCTCGTGCAAATTAGGAGAGGAGATGAGGATAATGAGGATATGAGGACAACAGGAGGATATGACGGTCGAATGCTCTTCGATCTTTGAGTCTCATCAGACGATTAGCTTGTTTCGTTTCAGCACACTGATCCGCGAAAATGTCTCGTGATCCCGTAAACTGTAGATCAAATGTATATCGTAGATCCCTTGATTAAATCTTGGGATACCTGAGATTCCAAAACTATTTATTTCCATTTGTTCCGTTTTCTTACTTCCTCGATAGACTCCCACGGATTTAATCCTATTTCAACAGATGCGATTCCGTAGTAAGTTTCGTTCGTTCACCAAACGTTTACCCGATCAGTGGAAGAACATATTTGAGTTCTCCGTACGCCCTAATTAAACGGGAAAATGCATTATTAAATTCAAGCGGGCGAGCGTAATTCAACGGGAGATTTATCGGGGTGCAAAACGTTTTCTCCCCCCACTTTTAAACAATTAGTGCTTGCGAGAATTAAGCGCGATACGGAATTGAAATAATTCCTCGTTTTATTTGATCGTGAATCGAATTAATTCTCCGGTATCGTTCGAATTATAATTTAATATTTTCAAGTGTACTTTTAAGGATTATCGTTTATATTTAGCTGGGGATATTTGTATCCCTTGATTGAATCTTGTCTTCTCGAAAAATTCTTACAATTATTAATTCTGTGATGGCTTGTTGCTCGGAGAAGAAATTAAGCGAGACAGCAGGAGGAAAGAAAAGGGAATAGAACAGTTTTCTAATACAATGGAGCTTTAAATTCTTTACGAAAAAAATAAAAAACGAAACTCTAAATTTTAACACTGTCATACTAGAATTCCCTCTTAAAGGGAATTTTCTCTCAGTGGTAGGGATGAACATCGGGCATTTAAGCCATAGATCAGTTCGGGCATGTATCCAACGTTCACTGTATAATGAAACTTTTCAATTCTTCGAACACCTGTGGAATGGCTTCATACATAGCCTGGGAAGGGGAACCGTTTCCTCTCCCTTCCCTAAGGGAGTTTTTCCACATAAAAAAAAACCGGAACATACGATCACGTACACATACACGTTGATTCGAAAGAACAATATTGTTCGTTTTGTTACGTGAGAGTTAATTGAAAAATGTTCAGGGGAGAATTCTGAAAGTTCGTCACTCGTCGATGTTTTAAATCAATATTGGACGAACGGTATTGATCGAAACAAAAGGATTGCAAAAAAATATGCGGAGTGAAATATCGCCTTCGATTCGACGCGATATGGAACAAATCATCGAGTACGAAAGCGAACGAAAGCTCGATTCACCGATCCAGTTCATGCTTCAAAATGTTTCGTGACTACATTTTGAAAATTAATCCTTTGAAGTTCGCGATCAGCGATAAGACGCGTCGAGATACGTATACAATATCTCCGTTGAAAGTAAAGTTTCGTAGATCCATAAATTTCGGACGCATTTTACGAAGCTTCTCTGTAACGATCCTTCTCTTTCAGTCGATTTTCGCGGACCGTTGCACGACTGATGATCGATAAAATCCATTTTTGGCCGGCCATTTTACAGCTTTTCACTCTACGTCGTGTGTATCGTTCGATTTGAAAGGGTAGCGCCGAATTGATTGCCTCCGAAGTACCGATGACCCAGCTGTGATGGGTCACGATTCAGTGATTTCCAAACGACGACTGATTCACGAAGAGATTTTATGCTCCCAGTTGACTTTTCGCGAACATTTTCAGCTGATCCATGACGCTCGTTTTTCCTCAAAATTATTTGTTTGCTGTTTAAAATATAATTTCTGGATGACTTAGCTGTTCAACACTCGTAAACAGTGTTTGCAGCCTGCTAAATTAGGCAAATTATCGTCCACGAGCTAGATCGGGCCTGTCATATATTGTTATGACCAGGTGGTGGTTCCGTTTTCGAGAAAATCGACTGTCTAGTTTGTTCAACGTTGCAAACGATTTAGTACAATTTGCTTGGCGTGTATTTTACTTCTGCGGTTGTCTCTGTCCGAGATAGTGTTTACAAAACATCGATAGAAACGTGTCTACACAGTTTGGTTTACGATAGGAGTCAAAGTTTATTAGACAACGTAATAGTTTGTTTCGAAGTAGTAGAACATACGACAAGCAAATCGTACTAAATTTAAATAGTTATGAAAAAACTGAAAATGTATAGCTAGTGAATCGAACAAGAATTTTTTCATTTTCTGGACTGTACCCTGCTCTTGTTTTTCTTTTTGTAGTTTTCGCGACACGACGAAGCTTGATCCGTTCGGCGAATTTCTATCATGTATTTTGGATTGTCTCTCCAAGACATATTTCACGGTCTGCAACACACGTAACGTCGCGTTTCATGACATTCTCTAGATTTAACTGGAGATTCCTCGACTTTTCTCTTTCGTGACATGCAAAAAGGAAATCTATTCTTGGAAACTACGCGAAGAAGTATATGTCCGAGACGATACAGCTTGTTGAAACTTTGTTATTCGGATACGGGTGAAAAAGCTTACCGTGTAGAATGGATGCGATTTTAAAATGGTCTTCGAAATACAAAACCTTATACTTCTTACTGTTCGATAATAATCCAACCGTTTTAATCGCTGATAGATATAACGTCTAGCAGACGAAACTTGCCATCGTATTGGAAGAAAATTACGTAATTCCCAGAACGGAGAGAATATTCTGCGGTAAGGAGAGAAAACAAAACCCAAAACCTTGAGTAGCTGAACCGTGCGTGCTTTGCACCCTTCAATCTACACTTTTCAAACGAACAGCTTTTTCGTTCACAGATTAGTCGGTCGGCCGAAAGGAGGGTTTTATTGTAGACGAGAGGTCGTACCTCTCGAAAAAGTCCTCGCTGGTCCGAGGAGCAGTTTTCCCTCTCTTTCTCGATCGAATACAGCCCGACAACTGGAAAGAGTCTGAATATCAAGCAGCCTCCATGTGCGGAGCACACGAGATCGAAAGACTATTGGCCGAAGAAAGAAGAAAAAAGTGCGGAAAAGAAAGAGAACAGGTTCGAGGCAGCTTTTCGGGATAGAAATGGGAAGAAGCTGGCACGTGAAATACGGATGAAAGCTCGAAGAACGAATCGCGCGGAGGGTGGCTCGAGGGGGATGAGGAATGAGGAGATGAAGCGCATCGCGACAGAAGCAGAAGAAAATATCATGAGACATGTGTTGGCATTTATGCCACGACTTATCTACTGCGATGGGTTTTCTCGTTTTATTCTCCGGTGGGCAGCGAGCGACTGGGATATTCCCGTGGAAAGCTCTCGAAAAGTCGAGAGAATATGGCGTCTGCTCGGGAAAGACGTCCTTTGGAAGTTTAAGCGCGTCTTAAAAGAATAAGTCGTTAGCTTCGGTGTATGTGTGTATATACATATATACAGTGTGGGCCGAGTAACTTTATCAACTCCAGTATTTTCTTTAGTCTCGGGAATAGGGAACGATGTTCCCGGCGAGGTTGAACACTTTCGAGACTTTTTGACGATGTACGGTGAAAATATTTTTATCTTCCGAGGAACATTGCTCGAGTGTCCGAAATCGTTTCCATTTTTCTTCAAATCTAACAGCTCTAGACGCATTCTTTTCAGAACCGTGTTTCTCGACACTCTAGATATATCTCGGGAATTACTGAACCGACTTATTTCAAATTTTGTCTGAATTGAAAGCAGATTTAAACCTAACAACGCGTATTAAAAATAGTTAAACTTTAGGCGCGTGCAGTTCCGAAACTATTAGTGCTTTATCCATTATTGAGCCACTGTTAGAAGTGGCAAGACCTCCCCTTTAAAATGGCTTTTGGTTTTTGTCGATCGGACTTTCCGTTTTCGAGATATCGTAATTTACGTAAAAGGTAATTTTTTTTAATTCGACCATCTCACTGTCCGGCTTACGTACAATAGCCTATTCACGCGTATTAAAAATACTAAAAGTTTAGATGCGTGCAGTTCCGAAACTACTAGAGTTTTATCCATTATTGAGCCACCGTTAGCAGCGGCAAAGCCTCCCTTTTAAAATGGTTTTTGATTTTTGTCGATCGGACTTTCCGTTTTCGAGATATCGTAATTTATGTAAAAGGTAATTTTTCTTACTTCGACTATCGCTGTCTTCGTCTGACGCGTCGCGCCGGACCTCTCTTTCTCGTACGTGACTCGTGACCGTCTGGCCGACTGACCTACTTTCAATGTGCGCGCGCGGTCAACGGCCTTGACAAGGCCGTAGTAAACAAACGCTTCGGACTCTTATATTTCCGGAACTAGCCACCGCATCGACGCGAAACTAAAATCGCTATATCTCCGGAACTAATAAAGCTATCGACTCGTACAAACGCTCATTTTAAAGGGCATTTCATCCTCTATCTAATGATCATATCACATATTATAATTTATGCTATCTTCCATGTTTATTTTGAAGTTTACTTTGACACTACTACATACCCAAAGAAGTTTCAGTAATTCCTATTGATTATAAATTGTTTATTTAATTGAAAATGAATTTAAAATTGTATACAGAGAGAGATTTGTACTCAAGAGATCTCTATCGGATAGGCAATTATCTAGATCATTATTGAGACTTTTTAAAACGAATAATTTAAGGAATACAAATACGAAATCGTTGTTCTGTTAATTTATAAAGTCTCCCAAGCTATTCGATGAATTTTTAAGCTGTCGCCGGAAGGATGAATTGTCGTCGCGTTTAATTCATGCGCCTTTATTAAATTCGAACGGATTGGCCAAGTTCATCCCGATTTTGTTAATTAAACGCTTTCTCCGCGAATATTACGTTACACCGTCTGAAATACGATTTCACGGTGTAAAGGAGATTGATATGACCGGGCAGGGATTGTTGAATCGTAAGAAGAATAAAATCCAGGTGACACGAGGCCGACCGGAATACATTTACTTTTTTCCGTCTCCTCTGGTATACCTGGAGTGCCGACAGAAACACGAGCAAACAACATTACGGAGTGTCGCGCGGAAGTCGCTGTGATCCTCGAATCGGATTTTCATATATTGATATGCGAACTTTTGTTGGGATTTTCTCAGATCTTTGGATCCGCGAATCTTCGATACCTAAAACTCTTCTCGGTGCTTTTATTAGTTGACTTTTCAGGATTTTCTTTCATTTCCTCAACACCATAGATTTCTGTTTATACGGGGTGGCACTACGAAACAAAATGGTATAAAAAATACGTCCGTGAGCTTTCTACGATTTTTATTTGACGGAAAACTACATTTTATCTCTGAAAAATCGGGTTATTGTCTTATAAGAACCAATTCGTTTTAACTTTTTTCATGCTTCTATTTTGTTATTAAAACATTCACTGATTATTTATCTACGAGACTTAAAACTTTTCCCTTTGTATTCACTTAGTCTTTTCTTGTATGTTTACGTTATTCTTTTTTCTTTTTCCATTTTTTCGACCGTATTTCTTTTTGTATGGAATTGAATTAAAATTAAATTATCAAAGTCTGGCTTACCGAGGTTTCACTAGGCAGAGCACGCGAGGAAGTGGGTAAAATACGCTGAAAACACAGTGGCTACGGTTCTAAAGTTCAGAAAGTTTCTATATCCTCCGCGTTTTCTTATGTATTTGTTTTCTTTCTCTTTTTCCGTTTTCTTGACTGTATTTCTTTTTGTACGAAAGGATTCGTTTCGTATAAATAAATCACATTTAAATTCAAATACGAAACTTTGATATTCTGATATCATCCCTAATGCTCGTCCTACCCGTTTTTGGATACGTCTATCTATTCCTGTTTACAATACATATAAATTGTCTGCATTTCAGTGTGGTCTTTAGGTTTGATATTATTTTCTGTGTTACTGTTTATTAGGAGAAAATCGAAAAACAGGAATACAACGCAATTTAGGAATTTATGACGCATCGATCGCTCTTGAGTAGCAAGGAATAAAACGTTAGCACGCGTGGTCAGTAAAAATATTCTCATGATCGTAAAGAACTTTTGAATGGCATGATTTCTAATTTATGGTTAGCCACTTAGTGAATTCATGCACCTTCTCCTTTGATATTCCTATAAACAGCGTGTTCCTAGTGTGTACAGGGTGTTCACGCAGTAAATCCAAAGTTTTTCTCATAAAATGGTAGGTGCTTATCAGAAAAATAGAAAGGAAACAGTTTTACTGCTTTTTTATTACCAATGTAATAGTGTCGCCAATTTTTTATATTTGCAGTACTTTGCACACAGGTGGTCAGTAATCTATCAAAGTAAAAGCTTAAACAAAGTCTTTAAATTTCGAGAAAGAATTTGATTTTTCGGAATTTGATCGTCAATATCACAGATTTAGAAAAGAAAATTAATAACTTTTTAACGAAGCCTCAATCAACAAATTGTTATTCTTGATTTTCGTCTTATTTTGGCCTCTAGAATCTCCCATTCAAATTTTTCCCAGGGGTGGCCAAACACCCTGTACACGTGCATACGAGTACGCTGGTCCTTGGAGACAACGTCGGCGCATCATGCGCAAACGAACAAAGCTTGGAAGATCTACAGATCGCCGCGAGCCCAAGCATGGTTCAAATTAAGTATTCTTAGCCTACGCGATTAAACTCGCAGCAAACAGAGCAGCACGACGCGGTGCAGCCAAAGTGGCGAGTCCGTGGAAATTGACACAACAAGCTTATTCCTGGCGAGCCATCGGCGACGACCAATAGCGGTGCACTGGTTGGCAACGGTACAGCTTCCGGCAGAATTATTGTTGGAGTTACCGTTATTAACGGAAACGCGGAATTGCGAAACCATAGAGGCAGAGGGCCGTGGAATCGTCGTCGAAAACCGTGAAAGCGGTTACACGACGGAAAACGACCGTCGACTTGCGAATCGCATTCCCCTTTGTCCTCTCGATTCCGTTTCTCTCACCCTCTCTGACCATCTCTAGCTTTTATTGTCGTGTTTTTCATAACCGCCTTAAGCCTCGTACACTGTCTCGATAATTGCATGGCTACTTCAACTTTTATGCGATACCCTTTCACGAGGCACGGAGACACTCATAAAAACACGAATGGTCTGTCGCGAACCGCTTAAGATATTATCTTTATGAATCATTCTTTGTGCGCCGTAAGAGCTTATCGTTGTCGCGACGTCCATAGTTTTGATGAAGTTGTTTCCACTTGTATATACACGCGTGCGTATTTTGCACGCCATTGGACTCTGTATCCCGACGTTTGAAGCTCGGCCTTTTTTATTCAAGCAAGTTATACGAACTACTTTTGAAATTTTTTTGTAAACGTGGATTACTAAGAAGTCGTTTGCTGTTTCTCGTTTCAGCTAATCGATTGAAATCATTATGCACATTTTCAAACGACTCTTTCAGAGATGCAACAGTTTCGGGACGCTTCTGCTGCTAAATACCTCAGAACCGTTGAACCAGTTTCGCCAAAACGATGGCAAATTGTAATATTCATAAGATTCTGCCGAGGGACACAGAAGCAGAACTATTCCGTGCCCGCGTCTGTGTGCGTTAAATGACAATGACGGTCGAGACTTTCAGTCCTGGGTGCCATTAGGAAAAAGTGTTTCGGGGCTAGGATGGGGTTGAAAATAAAAGGAAAGAAAGAAAAGGCATTGTGAGGATGGCGCTCGAGGAACGTAAAAGTTTCTTCCCTCCTTAGAATTTTTAGCGGTCACGGTTTTATAAAACTAACGAAGACTTTCTCCGGTCGACTAGTTGAAAACATCCTTTGTCTCCGTTAAATTCTTTATCAAACTTTGATATAAGACCGAGGGTACTTGTTTTATTACCAATAACGACGACATTTAAAATTTTCATTCTCTTGTTGTGTGCATCATTAAAATCCATTACACGTTACTCATTATTATATTAATCAATTACAAAAAAGCCTGTAAATGAAATGAAATTATTTTCCTATAACTTCGTTTTCCCATCGTGACCTGTGCACATCGAAATATTATATTAACCGACGAAAGGGAGGTAATGAAATCAAGAAAGAATTTTTTAAAATACGGTATCATACAAAACACAATTCGTTGCGGCTATTGGATAAAAGGGGTGCCAATACACGTTCGGTTATTTATTTGTATACCCTCTATTAAACGTCGTTTCCTAGCGGGACAACCGATTTGGTCTTCCGCAACATCTTCACGTACTCGGTTGTTCGCATTTGCGGTAATTGTCGGGGTAGTTTCAGGGTCACGGGGATGGGGGAGGGTCCTCGTACGTTTTCATTCTACCGGATTCCTTTGTCGCCGCGGATTTATATGAACGAATGCTCTTTCTCTTTCGTTCGTATAAATCACGAAAGATCACTGGGTCGGTCGACCGACTCCACGATAGTTGATTTATGCATCGTTGCAAATCCTTCGTCTCGCGTTCTCCAATTTGATTTGCGTTCGTGCCAATTTGCTCCCAGGGACGGGATAAGCTTGGCCACCGGAGGGAATTCTGATGCCAGTATCGTGAGTCTGGAATGACTTCCCGCGGTGAATCCAAGATCAGGAAGGATGCGATAGAATGAGGGAAGGTAATGGGACCCTTGAGAATCCTGAGAGTCGCGTTCCTACGGCGATAGGGCGAGGAAGGGGAGGCTTGGCTTCAAAATTTTATGTATGCCTTGTTCGTCGTAATTGTAATCGAATAGCTTCTGGCAAAAACATTCTGATCGCCAGGAATGGCAACGGTTCGTGGTTGGGTCGGGGAATACTATCAGTGTGGCATACGAACAGGAATGGAACGTGCTTAAGCGAAACAAATAACATATAGATTCATTATTTTGATTCATTTATTTCGTTAATTCAGATTGACGTTGTTTATCTTAAAAGCATCGAGTATTCTGGGAGCGATGGCGTTAAACGTTTGCCTCGATTTAAAGAATCTTTTTCCTAGATTACGTTGCATCGTAAAGATCGAGCAAAAGATTGTTCTTCGTAATCTGTTGAACCTTTGTCACGATTCATATCACGATAAAGAAGAAAATTCGTGCTCCCTAAGAAACTGGCCAAGCTCGTCGACAGTCGCGGGACCACTAATTCGTGGTTTTTGGGGCGAACTCGACTCACTACTTCCCTAATTGGAAGTCTCCTTTCCTTAGTTTAGCGGGCAAGTCGTGCACAGCCGCTGTTAGGGATCTTCCCGGTGACCCATTGCGCCAGTTTTCATCCCCGAGAAAAGCACAGTTACGCCAGGAGGAAAAACGCGACGGACAAAAGGGGCTACTGGAAGCTTCCTCCGGCGGTTTAATCACTTTACAAGCCAGGCCAATGGCAAGGGATTAAAACGTAATTCAGGAACCACCATTCCGTCGTCACGAAGTCCCCCAACACTTTACGCTCGCGGTAATCTCGACAAATTAAACGTCGAATCGGGAACGAGCTCGTCTTCTTTGTTTTCTTTTTTTTTCCATCCTTGCAATTACTCCTCCTTGTTTTCCCTCGTTCCCTCCCCTTCGTTACGAGCGGAACGAATTCCTCGCGGCTTACTTGCATCCTTCGGCAAACCGTAACGAGGAAAGTTCTGGCAAGACGACTTAAAGAGCATAACGCTCAGTCGTTAGAACGAGTTTTATTTGTCTGCTGCGCCAAATTCGTTTCCAATGCGAGCCTGGCCGTTAAAACCACCTTCAAACGGTTGCAATACGTATTTTTTCGCTGAAGACGTTTAAGGGAGAATTTATTTATATCGTTGTCACGCGTACAATAGCGTCGTTAAAGACCTTAGTTATCTAATGCAACGACGACGCAGCTGCAAAAATGTGATTCTTTCGGGAGACGAAGAAAACCAATGCATAAAAAAGTAATTCGCATAAACTATCAGTTTGATCGGATAACGAGGAAACGTGATCCATATGTTTACATGTTAAGCTTCAAGGGCTTCGGGGCACGTTCTCACGTTATCCGATCTAGTTCAAATTTTACAGAAATTACTTCTTTATAAATTGGAACCATTTCGGGAGAAGCGTGAGGAGAAACAAATTTCAAGATACAAACATAAAGACTACCATAACGTAGACGTGTGACTCGATAACATCGAACTATTTAAGATTTTTGGTTCACGTTGCGCTGATTTTATTCAGTTTGAAATAGAAGATGACCTTAGTATAATTTTGTAGCAGTACCAGCTATATAATTTGCATTTAAATTCTTCTGAATCCCCCAGCTAGTTGTTGGTTATTTTTTTTTAGTACCTTACTTAACTCGAACTCTATATTCTGCACATTCATGATTAAAAAATTCAATACGTTACAATAGATAAAAACAATTCGAACAAGTGTGAAAACCATTGGTCCAGAGTGGCATCGACGAATAAAATTTCACCCTTTCAGGGAATATCAGAGTTTTGGGAATTCGTAGCGTATTCGTGGCGCGTTATTGCACGTATCCGAACTCAACTTACAATTAGTAACGTGTCGACGTCTTGATGGTTGTCGTAAACAAATCGCGAATGTCAAACCAGCGCGAGAAACTCAAAGGGTAACGACGCGTCGCGTCGTTTGGAAAAAGCACGGTCTGGCTTCAGTATGCAATTACTCGAAGGTAATCGGGTCGCGTAGAAGCGGCCCGATCCACGATTAAGGGGATCGATCGTCGCTCGGTGCAATCGTGCAAGCAACGGGGCCGAGGCGAGGATTGTCATTGTAGTCGAATTTCGAGCTTCTGTCGGGAGTTTATTTCAATTTCCAATCTAATAAGAAATTCTTTCGCAACTATTCTTCGCCGATTCCGTTTTTCTTCGTCCTCGTCACTTCGACCTCCTTCCCCAAAGTAAATTTGTTTCGCGATCCTTCCTGGCACTTCACCCCCCATCTTCCTCCTTCTATCGTTCGGTCGTATAGCACCCATCGCCACTCTGGCAGCCATCTTCGGCGTCCTTCAACCCCCCTTACCCTCTCGAGGCGTCGCTATCGCTCGACTCCTCGCGTCATCTCCCCCAAACCTCTCCCATCCGTTCGTCTTCTACACGACTTATCTTCAGCTATCTGAAACGGTAACCCCCTCCAGCCCCGTATCTCGTTGCCGTTTCTCACCGTTTCTCACCCTTGTCGCGTTCTATTTCTCATTTGTTCGCCGGAAGCTTCAACAGGAAGCGACGATATCTCCGGCAAACATGACCGAGGCCCGCGGGCGATGATTATTTCGCGATCAACGGACCATCGCCGTTGTCTAGCTTTATGTGTTCCGTTGCGAGCCAACAGAGTCACGATCAAAGTGACGATAAAGGGGTATCGAACTTCCTCGATGAGGGCAATTTTTCGGCTCGAGGGCTCCGATTTAACGCGTTCGCTGCCAAATCTAAACCGTAAAATTGTTTGCGAGTCCCAAACTTTGATTTTAGACAATTGTGGACTACGTAACTTAAAATTTGGTACTTATTTTCATAACTTCGCTAAAATTCATGAAAACCATATGTATTTACAATGTAATCCAGTTGAGAATACTGAATATCAACGGCATTCTTAATTTATAGATCCAAAAAAAGATATTCTCAATAAATGGGGTATAAATAATTGCTTGCACTAGCATAGTCAACAGATTTAAAGTATGTTTTCTTGCATTGAAATTTTACTGATCTTCGTGTTCGAACCAGCATTCGAATGTCAATATTGCGGTAAACAATAAACTTGTTTTATTTTCTACGTAATCCTCAATAATCGTTGCAAAAGCTGTCATTGCGCGATCGTTAAACTTGCGAACGTTCGAACACAATGATCACCTAATAAACTCGCAGGTGTCTGACGACAAACGTTTCCCAAATATTTGCGGATCGGTCAGGTCGAGGCTAATTAATCATCCGGCGTGCTCGAAATCAGAGGTTGAGCGCGTACAAGCGATGTACAAGCGTTCCATAAATCCCATCTGGAAAGAGGGGAGGAGCGTGAAAATTTTATGAGTGGCCACGTGAGAAGGATATGAATATTTCATAGCCCTCTTGGACAGTGGACCACCTGATAACGGGCTACGCGCGATAAATCATTTTTCGATCTAAATGTAAATACAGCCAGGCCACGATGCTAATCGAGGCCTCGGAACTGTTCACCTTCCGATTCAGCTCTTTTCTGATGTCTTCTTTTAACGCTGTCGCGAGAATGGCGATTTTTAAGGCGCGATACACAGAGTGTACCAGAAAAAAGTAGTCTCTTTGACACGTTCGCTCCCATAATTGAAATAATTTGAACGCGCAGCTAAGCAAACTTGAAGCATTCGAACGCCATTCAACATCAAAAAATAATTATCTTTTATTCCAACGGATCTATTGTAGTGTAAAATCAAAGCGTATTTTTTTTTAGTTCCAACAGCAAAAACGGACATTTCATGTACCACAATTAACAATCTAATCTATTTCCATACCGTTTGGAATTTAGGTGCTGTTTCATCAATTTTGTAATAAATAAGAACTTAAAATACGCAGAAATACAGTAGATATTGGAATACGTAGGAATCTCAAATATGGTTTTTCGAAGGATTTTAAATTCGATTAGAGTGAATCATCTTTTCTTAGAGATTCTTTTTATGCGCGATTAAAATACTCTATAAAGGGTCGCAGGAGCCAGCTCGGACGACGTCGTTCACGAGAAGCCATTGCTATCACTGGGTCATTCCTTCTCAGCCTTTGTTTCGACAGCTTTAGTATCTGCAGCGAACACATTCGCTCCCGAGGGATGGAAACCTCGAAGCCGCTGCTTTGTATCTTGAAACGAAATAAATTGGACTATCGGCCGTCAGCTGGTCGACCGTGAGAAACATTGCAACGGATATTGTACGTGTCATCTTAAAAACGTAACGCGCTTCGTGCGGAGAAAAACAAATAGATTCGAACATTCCCTTCGTCGTTCTACGTACGAAGCAACCAGGTGTTCAAAGAATAAATACCTAGCGAGATATTTCAAACGAAAAACGCTAACAAACGATACAGAAAATTTGCTGTTGCACGATGATGGAATATTTAAACCTCAATAAGAAACCTCTCCAACGAAACACGAAACATGGTCCGTCACAATTTGAAATGATTTCAATCACAGGGTATTTTGAAAATAGTATACTCCAATGGGGTGGAATGGATCGAGGGACTTAATAAGCTCGCCGTAAAAGCGTAGGAGGGTTCGAAAACGAGCGTGGTCTTTCAAAAAGAACGGTTCTACCGTGAGGTAGAAAATGTTTTGAGCACCAGGACATCTTCGATCGCCTTAGCAAGCCAACAATACCGAATTCGATACACCGATCACAGTCTGTGTCGTCGACAAGGAAACCTATTTCCTACGTAAACGGGATTTTTCAGCGATCCCCAGTGGATGGGAATAGTTCCTATCTCCCGTTGTTCCTCCACCCCTTAACACGATCGGAAAGGATTGCTCGCGTTGATGGGCTATCAGGTTGCTACACGTGGCGGAAGGTAAAGGTTCGACGACGGAAATTAACGCAGCTTTCGTTGATCCTACTTGACCGAGTGCAGCCAGCGTTTATCTTGCCCGGATCCCTCGTCAGATTCGGTAAACCACGAGAAAGGGAAAGAAGTAGACGACCAGATTGATGGGCGGATGCGCAGATAAGCGTAGAGATTGATAAACAGAGCGAGAGGCAAGAGGAGACTAATTTTATGAGAATTAACCTACCCTTTAACGAATCTATCGTTCTGAGAAGATTCGCTGAGCCTGATGAAGCAGTTTTGCCATACTTGCGAGAAGAAATACAACACCTGTAACTATGCAATTATGAAAACCACGATATGTTCTATCAAATTCCTTCAGACGATTACTGAATTAACGCACAACGGGACGAATCGACAAGGCGGAAGATTAGCAGACAGGGAAACGTAATCTAAAAGCGTTCACAGACGACCGAACGTCAAAGATCGATTGTCCCGGAGGCTGTAATCTTTGACTAATTCAATGCTAGTTAGAGCTAGGTATGTCAAGCTTCGTCACTCGAACCGACCCTGTTATCCACGTTTCTCGCTCTCTGTTCCCTCTTGTTTTCTCATTTCCAACGCGCCAAGTCATTCTAATTTGACTCGGCTTATCCTCTCCAACGTCTTCGCAACACCTTCCTCCATTTCTCTTTGCCTTGCCTCGTCTTTCCACTCCCCGTCTCTCCCTCCGCCCTTCTCTTGATTATTTTATCGACTTAGTACGCTTCGTCAACCTACGAAGCAACGTTTCTCCGGACTGTCTGACCGTCAGGGCTGCTGCACTCCTGAAAACGGATATGAAAACGGAATTCGAATAACATGTTTACACTATGTTCCTCTCGAACGTTAATAGTCTCTGACGAAGTCACGCAGACGACGGGAAATAATTTCCCCGCGCTTCAACGACGGAAGGGCTCGGTTGTCCATTAACCCTGCATCAGGTTGGCCCTTCGACGAGGAAAGAAACGGCGTCGCGTTCGTTAGTCGAACAGCGAGGCGAAATTCTGTTTGCAGTAAATGGAGATTTCGACGTCAAAAGAAATTCACGCTTGACTGCTCGAAGATGCGCTTTGAGACGATCCAGGCGAGTCTCGTAAGTTATACCGAGCGCATATTTATTTATTTTCGGGCAAACAGGAGCATTCCGTTGATTATAATAATATTTATTTACTTATTATTATTATTATAAATGGTTACGTATATTTTTTATTTGCATGTTTATACGTCTTTACATTTTTTCATGCAAATTGGATCGCAGCATCTGAGTTTCGTATCTGTTATTAATTTTAAAATGAATATAAGAAAAATGAATTACCCTAGATAACAGTCTCGCGGAACGCTTAAGCAAGCACAAATATTATCGTAGTAATGACCGAGGAACGTAACGACTTAAATCTTGTTATTTGTATAACTATATATTCAGGATAAAAGATTACTTGGAAGTAATTATTCTTCGAGTGCTCTGAAGAACGAATACTGCGCTTCTGAGGAGAATCGAACCATGACCGAGTAGTTTCGAGCTTTTGTATGAGTGCTTTGCAAGTTAGCTGATTGACTGTCTATATCTACGATAGTCTTTTGTCCCCATTGTAGGACTCCAATGAAATCGTAGTGCATTTCTGCCTCTCAGAGTTCGAGTACTACTTTTAAGGGATTAGATCCTCTCTAATATCAAAGTACGTACACGTACATTTTTAATCCTTGTAGGTACTCGTTCTAGAGTTTGAAATCAACTTATTTTACGAGTAGTATTGGAAGCCTGGGAAGCTTGGTAAAGAGTATTAAAAGCGATTTGAATTTGTTAGTAGAAGACAAAGGCACGAAAATCTCCAGTATTCCTTTGACAATATGAAAGATCGCCTCAGAAATAAATGGCTTAGTTTGGAGAAGCGAATATGATTATTATCAAATATTACAATAAGCGTACTACGAACAATTATAATTTCTTTTAAATAATTGTCTCGGCCTTATCCTGGATGAGGGGCGGAGAAAAATAGAAAGTATATTTAAATTAGAACGAAAATTGGGCAATCATTGATGCGTTCTTTCACTAGAATTATTATGGTACTGTAATTGTTGTCGAGGTAAATGCAACTCACAATATTTCTCCACGCATAATCATAGTTTTGTCACTACCATCGAGGCTAAATTCGCTCTGCACGGGACTTGGATAATAGAAGCCAACCAAAACATCATTGTAAATTGTGCAAAGTTCATGTCGTTGGCGGTAAACGGTCGAACCACGAGTCGAAAGTCCCGAAACGCGCGCAGATATTCATTTATGCGGACGACGTTGCCTCTGAACTCTCGGTCGCAGACGCTTTCTCAAGTATAGTAAACGGGTGTCGTCGATCGATAATCAGCCGCGAAATCGGCGGGAAAACTTGGGGACTCGGTTGAATGGCTTCGCTCGCCGATAAGTTTCGCGGCTCTGACAGCCTTCTCATGATGGCGTCTTCTCGTTCGCGGCAATCGCCTCGGCTAGGCCTCTTATTTTGGCGTTTAAAACGCAGACGCAGGCACGAACGTCACCACGAAACGCGATAAACTCTTTACCAAGTTTCTCACGGCATCTGCCGACAGTGGCAAAGTATTTTCCAATGAAGACACTTTGCGAGCCACGCCGCTTTCGCTTAAATCGTAAACGATTTTATAGAACCGTCTGCGAAGTCGATTGGCCATTTATCGGTTGCTCGTGAGATCCCCGTTTCGCTTATTAATACTAACATTTACTTGTTTCTTTCTTGCTTGTACGTTCAAGGCTCTTTATTAGAGCGTTTTAAACGCTGGTCGGGAATTAAAGATGCAGGGCCACAAAACGAGCGGTACTTTTTACAGGAAACGTGTGCGTTCGATCGAAACGATTCGATATAACACTTTCTCATCCGGGGCTCAGTTTTCGAGAAAATC
This sequence comes from Colletes latitarsis, assembly GCF_051014445.1. Taxonomy (NCBI): domain Eukaryota; kingdom Metazoa; phylum Arthropoda; class Insecta; order Hymenoptera; family Colletidae; genus Colletes; species Colletes latitarsis. Next base: position 31,339,814 of record NC_135138.1, read on the forward strand.
GACTGCAAAGTTTGGTCGACTTTGAAAACGATTTAGTACAATTTGCTTGTCGTGTATTTAACTACTGCGGTTGCCTCTGTCCGAGCCAGTGTTTACAAAACATTGATGGAAACGTGTCTACACAGTTTGGTTTACGATTGGAGTCAGTTTATTAGATTGCGTAATAGTTTGTTTTGCAGTAGTGCAATACACGTCAAGCAAATTGCACTAGATCGTTTGCAAAGTTGAACAAACTTCAGAGTCGATTTTCTCGGACGAGAAAATGTTGTATCAAATTTCGTTTTCTTTTTTAATATTCTTTAATAATAGTCATCGTTCTAGGATTCATTCTCTATGGTTTATTTGCATTCGAGATGATTAAATTAAACAGAAATTTAGCTGTCCTTGCGCTTCTACTCCCCTACGTTCAATTTCTAACAATTCAACGCATTTTATAAAATGAGACGCTCCTTGTACTCGCTGTATAAGATATCGAGATCGATCGATAGGCCGATGGCCCTCGTCGATGATACGAACCGAGGAATCCTTTAGCGATTCGGCTGGTTGGAACCGACGAGAAAGATTCAATAGGGACGGGAGGGAACGGGTCGTTCTGTATCGCCTATTAGGGGATGCTTTCTCCATTCGCGATTTGGAGATTTTTTTTTCACTAGCGAGGGATTGGAGATAGGAGGATAGAGTGTTATTTGTCGGTCTTTTTCCAGACGGAATTGGTAACTGCTTTCAAGTGTAATCAGTAGAAAAAAGCGTCGCGACGAGGGATGATCCATTAAATAAAACAAATATTGAAATTGCGATGCGCGTGTCAATATTTTCTCGGTACAATTAATTGTCTTATTATCAGTATCGGCACAACGAACAACGAATCTTTTACGAGGCAAGTTTCATCTACAGAAAGAAATGTCTATGATTTCTTGTGAAATCATGAACGCTTCAAATCACGTGAATGTCTCGTGCACGTCGAGAAGGTACCGGAATAATCGCTGCGTCAACGGTCGGAGTTTAACTCGCGCTTCATGCACCGATCGAAACGGGATCAAGGGTTTCCCTCGTTTACGAAGATCAAGGTATTCTCTGAAAGAGAACAGAGATAAAAATGGAAGAAATTGTCTTGAAATAGTCACACCAAGATATTGATGATCTCTAAGGTTTTTCTCCATTTCTTCCGAACAGTAAAACATCAAATTGATTAAATTTATTGGTTATATCGTATTTCCCGGTACTCGGATGAACGCGAAATATCGAGCTTCCCCGCGGTTCTGTAAATTTCTGTTAACCTTGTATTGGAAACGTTGCTACGACCAATTATCTCATAAGAACGACGGGTTAAGCTATGAATTATGTCCACCCAGAAGCGCATTTCCGTGGTGGAAATCCTGGATTCCAGTTGCTAGATTTCGCCTGGTTCGTTGAGTTCGACAGCAATTACTTCTCTTCGCCGTTCCCGAATAATTTCAGGATTGCAATACGCGCGCAAAATACTCGCGTCGCAGAAAGGTTCGGCGCTGAGCATTCCGTACGTGTCGTTTCCGTGATATGAATCTGTAAAAAACGTTGGATAAATTTTCTATGCGTCCTTTACGCTCACTGGAAATTCTCCTTTAATTGCACATCGCAAGCAGCTCTCAGTGTTTGAAATTAATGCAGAAATTTCGGCGACATAGACAATTCTGTATCGCGCGTTTTCCAGCGGGAAAGACTCAGCTTCAATTTAATTTTCTTCTGCCTCAAAGTGAAACAATAATTAATATTTGTAAAATTCGAAACTTTATTATTTGATTAGGAGGATACATTTTACACAGGATCGGAAGAATCAACTATTTCATTAGTTACGTTGGATTCTTTATTCAAGGCGTTTCCCGATTTTCTAGGAAGCATGGATTCACGTTTTTATGAAATATCTCTTACCCAACGACTATCATAGTTAGGCGTTTCCTGCCATTGTCTTTTATACTGTCGAATCACCAAACGAGCGTCCGGAAGTAATTGAAACAAATTCCTCCGTTCCTTAGCGCGTTCGTTTCTGTCTAGAATCATCGATAATCAATAGCGGCTGTCAGTCTGTTGGTTTATTCAGAAACGCTGCAGGATATCGCGGCTGATCTGGAGGTACCATCGAGCTCCCTTGCTAATAGGAAAGCCGAGGTTCGATTTGTGGATTTCACCACGGCCGTCGAATTTGGCTGGAATTAGTTGGCTCTGGTGCGCACAGTCGCAAATTCCGACACGTTCTTCACCCAAAGACTCGATCTCCGTTCAATAATCGTGCGCTGGTTTTGCCAAGTGTCGAACAGCATATAAATTGAACTTTTCGGGCCGGAAGAGACGTTCGCGCGAATCGGGTCGAACGATTACAGCGTGGATTTCTTGGCGGGCGTCGGACCGACGCGACCGGACAGTTCCCCTTAATTTTCTCGAAAATTTGCACGACCACGGTTTCTTTCGCCTGTACGTGATCGAAAAAAATGCCAGATAGTCGAATGTAAGATTAGGTTTTGGACTGGAGCGACCCTTTTCTGCTGATCGAATCGAATTAATTTTTAATTGGAGTTACTCTGGGCTTGAAAATAACTGGAAATCTATATACTAACAAAGTCATTCTACAAAACGTTTGTGTTCAAGTTTTGAATAACCGCGTGCCAATTAAATCCATTATTGCCTGTCATAAAGTTCTCTTAATTTAATTTCGCGTAACTGAAATGCAGAGTGAATACGATTATTGTGTAATACATAGTAATACTGGCGGTACGCAGTGCTGTTGAATTTAGCGCACTATAGTTATAAGAGGAATTTGTCGAATTTAAACATTTTAATTAAAGTTAGGAAAGCAGCCGTACCTCGCAATTGTATAAATTATGTTTACGTAGAATTATACGTACACCGTACCTATTCTCATGATAAATACATTATGACAATAATAATTTTTCCATATTTTTAATCGTACGTGGAACAGTAAAATAAATCGATCATTATTTATGTTCCCTGTGCGTTCGCAAGGTTTACTTGCTGACGCGAGAAAATGCACCGTTCTAGTCGCTTCTAACAGCTTGCAAGAATATGTATTACCATAAAACAATATTGTAGACAAAGCTGAGCCAGCATCGAACGAACTATGTTAACCTGTTATTCGGGGGAAAATGAGTCGACGCGTTGTTTGTATTCGTCCGTGTTCTCTGATAATGTTTCGATTCGTTGTTCGTTCGTCGAAATGCTTCCGTTCCCAATTACATCGCGTTGGTAGCAGCATAAATTATGCTCGTATTTAGGGCAGGGATTCATTAAATCGTCTTTATTCGCGTTTAGCTGCAAGTGCACGGTTTATGGGTTAAGTGCGTCGATGCACTTAAATTCATTTCGGACGCCTCGCCCCGAATTCGCGGACGCCCTTTGTCCGCGCCAGTTCAGGATCCATGGATCACGTTCGTGCGCGCTTTATTTCGAGATGCTTCCGGGTATCCGGCACGCGGTCATGGCGCAGCGTTAGTAGTCAACAATGGGGCACGAAGATCGTGGGAAACGAGGTTTGTAACGCGTCGCTTGCAGTACACCATGCAAAGGCCAGGGGGAGGGGGTTGAAAGCGCGCCGCTGGACATTGCACACCGGATGCATAGCGATAGTGTATGGTGCATGTCGTTGCGTTAATGCCCTCGTACTCGAGCCGCCGTATGGCAAGAGGTCTGAAGTTAATTTGCATCTCCGTCGGATGAGGCGGCGTTGTTCGTCGTCAGTCGATCTTTTGTCGCTGAAACGTCTTTGATCTTCTCGCGTGCACGCCGCGACAGCTTATTAAGAACGTTCCTTGAAGAGTGCGTACGCTTTGTCGATAGAAAATTGTCTTCTCGCGAATAACGCGCTGCCTCGGAACGGAGTTAAAACGATTTCAAGAGCCTTGTATCGTAGAAACATATCTTCTCGACAACTTCTTGTGGAAATTATTCGTCCAAGTGGCAAACAATCGGATCTCGATGATAAGAGGAGAGATTTTCTTACCTTTGGCAGACGCAAATACTATAACTTCTTTAGTTGAGCAGAATCATTAGTTAAAATAAATATAATACAAAGTCCACTGCTAACAGACCATAGATCCAACATGATAATGAAACTAGAAAAATCAGATGCAAACCCCCATTTAGTTTATATCGTTAATTTGGAGAATTGATAGGATTAGAATACTTTTGCGTAGAATAGACAAGCGTTCGCTCATTTTCGCCATTGGTCGTACATAACCTTTAGTCACTATCCATCTCTAAGAACGCCTAGTTCATGTTGCGCCTACGTTTAGCTATAAATTAAGCGAAACAACGTCGGACTATATTTTTAAAGCACGCTGACGTTAAAGTATACATTTTGGCCACGTTTCAGGGATTTAGCCCGACCGGGTGCGTCGGTCTACAAACTCGAGAAGGAGCCACAGAGGGTATCGTCGACGCGAACACTCTCCAAACGCGAAGACAATGGGAAAACACAGTCCACCCTTTTCAATAAAACATGAACGCTAGCTGGGACAAGGTCCACGATCTCGTTCCGCGCTGCGAACACGAAGCACGGAGCAAAGCGAATTCAAAATAAAGGAGATAAGCCTCGGTTGCGTCCGCCACAAGGCAAAAGGGATCGACGATTAGATCCGGAGACGGCCAAATATTCCGTTTTAATCGTCGACGACGTTATGTGGGAATTCGAAATAGGTAGGAAATGGACCAACACGCCGGGCGTTCCTAGTGTTCCTGTTTTAAGCCACGGTGGTAATACGCAGTCGGAAGCACGACCTTCCACGGGGACATAGCCGTCGGTTATGACCATGCCAGTGAAATCGTATTTCTAACGCGGTCGTTTCTTGTCACCATTCAAGTGCGGTTTTCGCAACGACGTACATGCACGGCTGCGGTGCTGGCGGCATCGCGGTCGAGATAACCAGAAAGTATCGCCGGAGGACTTAGAATTACGTGCTGGGCTTCCGGAGTCTTTGCCGAGCGTCGATCTTTCTGCCCCGCCGCGAGTTACGGCCGAAACCGCCAGGAAATTTATTGTATTTGGTCCCCATTTTTATCCTTTGTCGGCTATCAGTACGTCCCTTATAGAAAACCGGTAAATTACGCGCAGGACGTTGAACGACATTGCATATTATTAAAGAGATTTTATACGGTGAACGACCCGGTTAAAGAATAGAGATCGACGCAAGAACGAGCTGAATTTTTATTCACACAAAAATCACGAACAAAGAACGAACAGTTTACAGAAATATTGCATCGAAAAATTTTAATGGGAGATTCTACAGGCCAAAATAAGCTGAAAATCAAGAATATCGATTTGTTGATTGGGATTTCGTTAAAAAGTTATTAAAAAAAAATTTTTAATTTTCAAATCATTCTGGAAAAATTATTTTCAGTTGCGGGGGTCAAATACAATCATTTTTGGTGAATAGACATACCCTCGAATTCCTACGCACTTTCGAGAAAAAAATTCCTTACCGAAAATATAATGTCTGACCATATCTCTGATATGTTTCCCTGAAAGTTTAGGGCGAAGAAAAATTTTTTCAAATCGTTCTGAAAAAAATATTTTCAGTTCTAGGGGTCAATTACTATTATTTTTGGTCATTAGACATACCCTCAAAATCCTGCCCACTTTCGAGAAAAAAATTCGAGAAGGTATGATATTTTTCGACAAAATTAAAAAATTTCAAATCGTTCTGGAAAAATTATTTTCGGTTGCGTGGGTCAATTACGATTATTTTTGGTGAACAAATCTACCCCCGAAATCCTACGCACTTTCGAGAAAAAAATTCCTTGCTGGTTTTATGCTGGTTTTGTTAACTAGTCGTCGTGTTTCAGTTTCAACGACGGCTCCATGTTCTCTTTCATGAATTCCCCGCGGCTAACAACGCTAGCTGTCTTCTTAAATACGGAGGCCCGTTCGTGTAAAAAAAATTTGGGTTAAGAAGCGCCGGGCGTAGTTGGAACGAGTTTCTAAAATATTTTCGGTGAGAAGCGTCGAAATTTGTTCGTTATACTCCGTTGTTTCGGGGGCGAGATACAGCCTGTGATAAATCGGTAGTTCTCGGCGTTTCGAAAAAGAAAAAAAAAAATTGAATTTATCACGTCGCGTACCTAATATGAAGGATATTAAAGAGGCCGACCCGAGGTGAACACTGGCAGTGATCGAGCAGCTGTTGTTGATGGAATTTGCGGAAGTTGTGCGCTTGGCTTACATAACAAATTATCCAAGTAATAGTTTAATATCTTTCTCTGTGCATAGGAAGGTGCTGTACACGTTCACGAGTTTCCCAGTGGAACCGGTTGTAAAGGGTTCTGTTATAGCGTCCGGGAACTTCCCCGGCTTTAATTAACCAGGTTTATATCGCGTAACTGCGCTAACATTTAATATAGTTTAGTTTAATTCGACCACGGTTCTTTCGAGGTACTTTTACTCGAGAAAAAAATGTTGCATCGTAACTTTCTGCGCGAATGGAGGGAACGCGAAGTTCGTTAGACGAGCGGGAAACTATTTCAAATAGCTCTCGACGTTCACGTTTTCGTATTTTTCGTTTATTACGTTGTTGGAGGAGGAAATAATTTGTCTGCCAGAGGAACTCTACCCTATTATTTATTTAGTTTACAAGAACTAACGTGAAAGTGTTGGTGAATGGGAAAACAGGCATGCGGGGTACCAGTTTGGTTTCATTAAAATCGCTCGCGCGCTTGAAAGAAAATTATTTTTCACGATAGAATTTGCGTTGCTTTCTTGCAGCCATCGTTATCTAAAATTCAACTAATTTTATTTTAAAGCTTATTTATACGAAATCGTTCGTTGCGATCGAGCTTATAGTTTTGTTATAAAAAGTTCGTAATCGTGCTCTTTGCTTTGTCGCTAGCAAAGTAGCTTAACCACGTAATTATTCACGCAAAAATGTCGCGTATTTGCATGGGATGCGTGGAAGATGCGAAGGTTTCTGGAAATTGTTGGCTCCGGTTCCAGAGACACAACGACAAAGGGGTTGCTGTATTATGCACGATCGCGCGCTTAACTATAGCAATATCGACGGACACGTTGCCTGCCTAACTTACGGTTATTTCGGTTTCGCCGTCCCCCTTCGGTTACGGAAAAGCGATATTAATATCTGATGTAAGCCTCGACTTGCATTCAAAGGGGCCGCTCAGCACGACGATGGGCTACGTAAGACGATTATGGCAAAGCCCGGCGCATTGGAAGCATGCTAATTACGTCAGAGACACGGAATACGCAATCGAGCCTCGTTTACAGTGAATTTCGTCCGACAACTTGTTTCCTCCAGACGTTCGAGCAATAGTTTTGCAAAGTACCCTGCTTCGTCGCTCGAATCTGCCGTAGACACGACTTTTCGTTGCACTTAGGGACCCTCCTACCGATAAAGTTATGGATAATGTTAAAATCTCATAAATAATTTAATGGATGGGAAATCTTACTGTACACTGACGTTTTATAAATTCACAAGTTTGTAAGTTTTTTTTATAAATGCAAAAGTCCAATTTTTTCTTGGAAGATTTTAATTACAGCGCTTACAGACCAGATGCAACTGGAAGCAACTAGAAGCAACCGCTAAAATTATATTTTCCACGGTTGAACGCAGCATTGTTTCCGAGAAGAAGTCATTTTCTCGTGAATCGACTAAAATCATAGTATTGGAATTTTTTAATCGAAAAGACGTGTAATTGACTTCAACGCCAGGGTAGCATTCTACGACAGCATAATTTGAAAAAGCATGGCGAACGATCGATGAACTTTGGTCGCTTTTCTTTTGTGTGAAATTTGAAAAAGCTGTTCGTTTTAATCACTCGTTCAAAAGTTAATTTTTGAGTAACAGTATAATTGAAATGTAATATTATTAATTGTCGAGATTATTACGATGAAAATAATGTTGAAGAACGGGAACAGATGAGGAGTCGGCCAACAAATCGACGAAGTTCGTTTCGAGTAAACAGCGGCTGTCGTCTCGTTTAAATTATTTTCTGGACGAAGCGTAGATATAGTTTTAATTCTCTGCTCGTCCGCGACAAAGGAACGACTTTGGGTAGATTTCATTTTCAATGCGTGTCCCGGAGAAAAATATTCCTGTTTGTTGCTCTTTGCGCGTATATTTCTCGGTTACGCAACGCTTTCTGGGACGCTCAAACGATGTGGCGGGATTTTAATTTAGAACTGAAAAACGCAGTGCGCGCACGTCGCTTCGAGGTCGGTACCACTCATTCCCCAACACGAAACGGAAATTTAATTAACGCTTTAAAATCGAAAACATGCTCGTGACGGTTGCTATGTTTTATGAAAAATTGCGCTGCCGTTTAATGCATCGTTGATAGTCGCAGCTGTCCACCGTTTGCTTTGTCGCAGGGTCTGTGATTATTAAATATCTGAAGGAAATTGCATTTTGTTTCAAATACGATTATTTTCTTTCTACATAAAAAGCTTTCATATTTCGAGGACGCCAACTTTTAATAAAAGGGCATGTTTAATTTCGTTCAGCTGCTCATCGTTCGCTTTGTGATTATTAAATATCCGAGTGGAATTGCATTTTGTTTCGAACACGTTTATTTCCATCCTAAGTAAAAGGTGTTCATTTTCCGAGAACATCAACCAAAATAAAACGTTTAATCTGTTTATACCAACTGGTAGGAGTACTCTTTTAGTAACTCATGAAGACAAACCGAAATGAAAATAATGTTAGAGATAGATGTTAGTTTCTGTGTTGCTGCAGTACGACATCCACGAGCAGAATAGGGGTTGCAAGGGTTTTGGGTAGCGACACAGAGGACTTGAAAGTAGCCAATGGAAAGTGATGAATCCACATTACACACTGGGACATTCCATTATTTCCGGCTCGACCGCTAGGGCAAACGAATGGCTTGGTGGGGGTGGTACGTTCCAGTTAATCATGGTATTACAGTGATGGAACGCCGCTAATGCGATGCCAATTTGGCGTTAAGAATTAATGCGCCCAAGGCGCGGCTTAGCGGCTGTTATAGGGAACTCGTCGTGTTCGCGTCAACAGGGATGAAACCGTGATGGAGGGCTTGCGCGTTTCTCCACGTGGAAATAATTAAGATTACATTGTCAACCGGATGTCGCGCCGTGATCCGCGTTGAAGGGGAATTAAAAAATGTTCTAGACCGCGCAGACGCGGCTTGGTAAAGGTTTTAATCCAGTAATAATCAACCTTTTTACAAGTTGTACTAAAAATATTCCGAACAATTTCAAATTTCAACAATTGGTCTCTGAAGTTTTGGCTGTTTCTAGCAAGATTCCTGATCGACCAAAATTTTCTTACGTATATAATTTCAAAGGCGTGTTAAATAAAAATTTAATTACCCAATCGAATAAATTTTATAAATAAATTATTATACTTTAGCGTTTGATCGTTGTCTATTATTGGAATAAAATTTTGCGTAACTTTCGCAACATAGTTATTTTCCAAGACTTTTCTGAAAGGTAACTCGAAAAATATTACACGTATCCGAGATAAAAATAAAATAGACGAACGGAGCATATTTATTGAATTTATCTTTATGTAACTCGTTCTTGGACGGCTCAAGGTACACGTGAGGCTTTACGCAAGACGAAGCTGTATTCAGTGAAGATCATGAATAGGATTCGACTGGCGAAGATTAAGGGTTCTCAGGGGTGAAATGAATATTGGATGAGACGAGGAGACACTAACCTGGTTAAGTATCTCAAATGAAAATACATCTTTCGACGCCCTCCTTGAAATTTCTTCTAAGTAAAAATCGATAGTTATGCAATCCGTCGACCGTGTCACGTTCAAGAGTGATTACTTACTTTGGTAGATCTTAAATATCCAAAAAAAGGAGTTTGTATTATGGATGAATTCCGTAAGCCGTCGAACGACTGCCATCGCTACTCGATCACTCGGCGAGAAGAATCAATCACTAAATAAGAAAAACATCTTTCGCTTAGCCATCAGTGTAGAAATTAAAATTAAGAAACGAAGAAACAAAATATTTAAAAGAAACCTTCAATGCTAGTCGCAATAAATTCTAATTTTGTTTTTAATATTGACTTACACAAAGTGTTCAGAGTATCCAACAAAAAATGTGTGAGAATGGCTTTCCTAAAGATCATTAACCCACAAAAAAGGAATCACTGACGCCATAATAGTAGTGGTACGGCAATGGCAGGGTCGGTAGGACGGCTGACCAGTAATCCAGAGATCGTGGGTTCAAATCCCGTGCACCGCTCTTTTCCCTAAAATAGTTTTCATCGATGCTCACGAATCCACGGGAAGGTGCTATGCGTGTTATAATCGCGAACCAACGCGTAGAGAGTTTCCAGGCGTTGGAGCTTAATTCCTTTGTCAATAGTAAATCGAAAATCGGCGTCACGAGTTCCGACGATCGACTGTCCACTTAGGACGCTGAAGATTAAACCGGTCGAGTCGAGGCATTGACGGTTATAGGGACGCTGATGAGCCCGTTTCCATCACCCTTTACGAGTAACCGTCCCTCTGCGGTGTGTTTCGAGTTTATGCAATGCGCTCGGTGGTTCCGTATTCCGACTGTGTACGCGGATATAGTCCAGGCATAAATTAACTGGACGCTGGGCTGTTTGCGCGCGTAGGTGTCGGCTCAACGATTGTGTGCGACTGTTACACATACTCAATAGGCATACGTGCGAAACAATTTCATAGAGCATGCACAGAGGTTGACCGGAATCGCTACTTTGACCTTTTCATGTCAATTGCTGTCGCACGATCGGTAAGATGATTCAATTTGTTTGCTTCGCGTTACCAATTTGCCATTCGGTCAAATTTCCGCTCGCACGGGTGACACTTTCAACGTGTTCGTCGAGCAAATCATGCTTCGTTTTTCAAAGTCAAAAAATCAACTCAAATCAGGGAATTTTTAAGACAATGACACGAGTAGTATATTTCAACATAGGTTGAGATGTTAAATAAGAGTGAAAGAAGAACAAAACAAAAACCTAATTCGCTGTGAAGCCTAAATTACATATACGAAATTAAATGCACAAAATCCAACACGACTACACTCGTGGTTATCCGTTGGAACACTTTTATATTTATGTCCGTGGCCACGAAAGGTTTGCAAATTTAAAACGCTTTATAGTTTAACATTTTGATGATTCACCTTTAAGGTTTAATTACTGTTCGGTGAAAAACTTATTGCCTAGGGTTTGTGCCAGCGTTTCCGTGGGTCCGATTACAAATCAAATGGTAGGAAGCCGCACGTACGGTTATGCCAGCTCCGGCGAAAGTCTGCCCCGCGTGCCAGCAAAACGCTATTCGCCGGAGAACTTGCAAAGACCTCGAGGCGTGACTCCATGAATCAGGCGTTAGTTAATTGCGTCTCGTTTTGGTCGCGATACCAGGATAATTCGGTAATTGCTTTTCTTGCAACCGGACAGCTGTCTCTCAGGAGAGTCTGGGTTGTTCGCGACGAGGCGAGCTCGAGGACACCGCTGGGTGCACGCACGTGCGTAAATGCGTGGCCGCGCTCCTGGTAGCCCATTGTCGTTCGTGTACGCGCAATAATTCTACGTGTCAGGCCAATGTGTACATGTCCGTGGATTAACCACCGTCGTTCCACTCGCATGATCTACGGGATCCGTTGTATTTATTCGCGGCAATGCCCCGTCAATTACGCGCCATAAATTTCTGTTTGCGCGGCGCATTTGTAGCGGCGCCGCGTATAATCCACGCGGGACCGAATCAACGGTAATAAGTTCACTCTCAATTTCGTTAACGCGACAGCACGCAGAGAGTCACGTTTGCCGAGTAAATTGTATCTTAATTGCTAAACGTTACAATAGGGAAGCCATTCACGGGGATGAGCGGTGAATTCATCGTTTCCGATGGGCCAGCGCCGTAATTACCGTTCTGCTAAATAATTTCGCGCGATCGAACATCGATACGAGAGCAATTTTTACGCTACCGCGACCGGCTAGAGCTTCTCAATTTTTGCGTTTTAAAGTGACTTTGTTTCCATCTTCTATTTTTGCCGTTTTGATACCAACCGATCGCGAGAATCTCCCTCATTTATCTATAATTATCAAAGAAATACTTAAAGCCTTCCCATGCAAGGCCACGAAGATCTCTTAATGAACGAAAGTGCATTAGGATGCAACGAAACCACCCCAATGCTGCTTAACTGCTCGAACGAAGTAGGGATTAATAAAAATCCCGATCGGTTCGCGAAACTTCGCTTCAGTCCTGTAACCATCGAAGAAGCGGGTTTTGCAATCGTAACGAATTAACGTGTAACTGGAAAGTCTCGTTTCTGTTCCGAGCTCGTTTATTTTCTTCCAGTTTCGCACGGCGCGCGAGGTTTAATGTTCCGACGGCCAACTACTCGAACTTCGCTGCATAAAAATAAAGGTAAACCCTCTGGCAACGGCGAAGAGGGTCCGGTCGTATCTCTAGTTCGCAGGGTAGGGCACCAAGTTCGAGTTTGGATCGACGTAACTTCGCTGTTAAGTCTTCGCGAGACTGTTGCAGCTGTCCAACGACCGAAAGCTGCTTGCAAATTCGAAGCAAAAGATGAGGAGGGAACGACGTTGTTTGGTGCAACCAACATATGTTCGAAGACAATATAATAATAATAATAGCGCTAGTCGTGAAAGGAAGTATAATAGAGAAGGAAAACAAAATAATAGGGAAAGTAGTGACAATGTTATTTACAGTGTAAAGGTGAAAAATTAAACTGTACTTACAGGTTGTAATAATCTAATAACTGAGCAAGCTACCTATGTATCTGTATTTATCGGAACGAAGCTACAGCTTGAGCTAGTGAGTACTGTGATTAAATCTACCATCGATACGAAAACTTCTATTTTTGACGTCATTATCTGTTCCTTGGCAGAGTTCCAGATGCTATTAATTCGCGACCACAGGTGTTTATTAGTGCTCCACGCTTGCAGATGGTCAATGGATAACTTCGTTCAATTCATAACACCTGTTGATCGCAAGAAAGGATCCTTTCTTTCGAGAGGATCATAATGGAAATCATAGAAACTGCTTCTTCTGTCTCCGTTATACAATTCGTAGTTGTATAAGCATCCTCTCTTTTGCTTCGTAGTTCACGCTCGGAACTGAAACGCTAAACCAGCGCACGTTGAACCGTTGAAACGTTCCAGCAATAATTTCTGAGCGCAACAATTAAACCTCCAACTTGAATTACGTCCGGGATGCGTATTCTCTTCCCTTAAAATCGGAAACTTTACGCTAACGTGCAAACCTTTACGCTAACGTATCGAAACAAAAAGCTTAGTAAATTCCGTATTTTTCCAATATTTACCATTTACGAAAAAAAGAACGCTGGCACAAAGTATCGTGAACTTTTTACTAGGCTCGTAACCTATGCTAATTCTAAATAAGAAACAAAATTCACCCGCGCTTTCGAACCGAAAAATAACGGATTCGTCTACAACATTCGCAAATCTAAACAAAAAGAGAGATACGGAAAACGATCCAGTCGTTACGCGACACGAAATCAACGTTACCAGTGCGAATTGTTCGAATGGGATTCTCGTAACGATCGGGCTCGACGGGCGCGAGATCTTAAATTCATAACTCGCGCCCCACCAATTAGAAGGACCGTAAAAGCTAGTTTTCCCGGGTAAAAATCGAGCACTGCAATTTCATGGCGGTGAGATCAAATCTCGTTGAAGGCTCGCATTGCCAGCGTTCATTTCGATCTCACGGCAGATAGATGGAACGGATGAGAGATAACGAACAGAGGGAGGGAGCGTAGGCGAGATAGACGGGCAGAGGGAGAGAGAGAAAGATCGAATCGAAACGCAATCGAGAGACCAGTCGGTCCAAGATAATACGACGCCATTACAATTTGGCTGGGGTCCCCCGCAGTCTGATCCGGTTGTTCGCCGGTGGTACGCGATCGACGTTGGCTGTCGTAATGTGCCCAAGTTCCCACGTGCATTAGTTCCGTCCCCGTTAAGAGGATGTGTATGTATGGGGCTGGAGCTAGGGTCTATCCAGGAAAGGAGCGGCTGAACCGTTCGTGCAAGGGAATTTCGTTCGTACGCCCGTGTTTGCTCAACACTAGCGTCTCTCTATAGTTTGCAGCTGCTTTGTTGTTTTTAGGGCTGAACAGCAAAACCGAACGCCTCCTCTTATAATTGTCAAAAAAGGAATTCTTCGAAACCCAAGATCAAGGACGATCTTCGTTCAAAGTTTTGGAGCAAAGGTATTATACAACCACAGACGAGGCATACAAGTAGCTCTCACATCCAATCTATTTTTTCGACTCAAGTTGCAGAAATGAACACATTTCTAGACACACATTATATTTTTGGTAAAGAATTTTTTTCTTGAAAACTGGTAGGATTTTGGGGGTATGTCTATTCATTAAAAATAATTATAATTGACCCCCGTAGCCGAAAATAATTCTTTCAGAGCGATTTGAAAAAATTTTTTTTCGCCGAAAAATTTCAGGGAAACATATCAATGGTATGGTCAGACATTACAGTTTCGGTAAGGAATTTTTTTCTCGAAACTGCGTAGGAATTTGAGGGTATGTCTGTTGACCAAAAATGCTTGTAATTGACCCCCACAACTGAAAATAATTTTTCCAGAACGATTCGAAATTTTTTTTTTCACCGAAAAATTCCAGTACCTACTCTTCATCGATTTTTTTTTAAATTTGTTTCGCGCTCTACGGAAATGTTGTTTAATACCTTTTTGCAAGTGTTCATGAGCTCTAGTTCATAAATAAATTTCAATGAAATACTCACATAGACTCACATAGAAGGTGGCTATTAAAAAACTTCTGGAAGCATTGATTATTAATAAATAAAAGCGAAAAAGAAGACTTTACGTGGAGCTTACTATCTTGAACGAAACAGAAGTGTCTGGCAGGTTGCACAAAATTGCCAGGAGGATGGAACGCTAAAAAAAATGCTATCTAGCGACAAAAAACCTTGAATCCTCTTCCCAGACGTAATTTCATCTTTTCATTTCAGTTCCACGATTCTCGCCTTTTTATCATTTAGTGAGCTCAACGAGCAGGCGAGAACTTCATCATCCCTTTAAAGACTCTCGATGCATCACGCGACGTTTTTACAGCGACCGTTCTATCGTCTGGGAAACAAAGTGGATTTCAAGGAGGTGAAAAACGGTGTTGGCGACTGACGGTTAAAACAACGAATGGGCCTCATAATTTGGTGAAATGGACTCCAGGTAGCCGCGATGCTTTACGAGAACGTTGAGACTTTCTTTAACGCTAGCGTATGATCCCGAAAGCCTGAAGTGGCTCGAGATATGTGAAACCGTAAAACGCGTAAGCTGTAAAAGAAACTGTACAAACCACCTAACGGTACCATAGCATGTAAGGGGCACTTAAGCTTATCTTAATTTACAGCAGACGCGGCGTTGTAACTATTTCCTTCTCTTAGTAAATCAGGGGTACACCGAGATATCGTCAGTAAATTTTCTTTAGTAATATATATAATACTATTATTCTCTTCGAGAGAATATTTTCTGTTAAAAGTGTATTTTTAAAATATTTACGAACACAATTCACCCTAAACTATGTTCGATAAAAATTAATCATCGAACTGATTCACCGATATACGTAGTATGAACGTGCGCAGAGAAGTGCACGTACATGCTGCATAAGTCGAGGATATTCGGAGAATAAGAAAACAGGAACTCACGGCGTGAAATAAACGAGACGATACGAATGTAAAAGAGCACGTGCCGGATAAACAATATTTCGACACCACGAATAGCTCGCGCGGTCTCCTGAATACTAAGTGCATAAACGGAATTATTATTTCGCGTTGGAAGACGCAGTCCTTTAAGAACCATAGCTGTGACTATTGTAACGCCACTCCCATTACAACAATTACACTGGATTAATCTTCGGAGAACAAAGACATGAAGCTTCCGAGATTTCCAGCCATTCTCAGAGATAGAATTGCAATTCGTGTACGGTTGGAAGTAGAGAACTACTGCGTTTAGATGCGATGATTAAAATAAGTGGGTTAATCTGCTAATAGAGGTAGAATGCTTCTGAACAGAGAAAACTCGTTTTTCCAGAAATTACATGGATGTCGAGACCACTTCGTTCAGGTTGCGGTTTACCCCGAAATTATTGTTTTCGTTTCTCGAGTATGTAAAATATTCGATCCCGCCCCCATTTTCAACGCAAATGGAACCGAAATGGCAAATGGTCGAAACAAAACAACGCGCAGTGCAAAGAAGAACGATATAGAGCGAGAGCTAATGGCCACGGGAAGAATGTTGTTAGAATTTACGTATCACTTCGCGCGATACATCAGCGGGGCCGAATGCATCGTGGATGCGCGAGAACATGGCAGAACGGTGGGTGGGCCGTTTCGAGGAAGAGAGATCGGCTGCATGTGCAACGGATGGAGACGTGGCAGGATAAAGCGTACATAGTAGAGCACGTAGTAATTCACGGGCGCACGTATGCGTGGCCTAAGTGATACTACGTGACGATTTATGTTGCCGCACACGCGTGAGTGACGCTAGGTAATGCTCGCGTTTCGTTTCGTCGCTGTATGCTAAAATCGGTGCGATAAAACTGCGCGAGATACAGGAAGAAAGTAGAAAGAATTTGCGGTGAAATATTTTTTTTTCTTTCTTCATCCACGGTTCTACCAAGTTCTTTCCTGCTTCCCGCGAATATAAATAGTTAAACGTTTAGATCAGTCGAGAAAATGATTCGCTATTTATTTATTAATCTCAATATTTTGAAAAATGTGAGACGAAGATATTGCGTGGGCATACATGAAAGCAAGCCACTCATTAGTTTCTTTATTTTAAAAATTCCGTTGCAAATTTGAGACGAAGCTGTAGAATGAATTTAACAATCTATGCGTTCATAGTAGCTCTGGGCAAAATGTAATGCGATTATATTTGTTAGAACACGATTACATGTAAACACACTGTAATTACGGTGTAATCACGTGGTAATTACACTATAATCAAACGGTTATTACACGATTTTGTGGTTTACGGTTATGATACGGTATTACTTACACTTCAATTAGGCAGTAATTACCGTATGATCGGAGTGCAATTACAATCTGATTACATTTTGTCCAGCTCTGGTTCCTGTCCAATAACAGTACTAAAACAGAACCAAATGGGAGTAATTACAGAGTAAATACAATTCATAAATTAAAAATTATTTCATGGCTAGCATACTCTCCTGCCAAGCATGATGGATAGCTAAAGTTTGCATCGATATATTTTCTTAAATGATAGGGACTAACACAAATTCAATAATACAGGCCATATCGTTTTAAAATTCCTATAAATTTGAAAGTTCAGGAAACTTATAGGAAATTCGAAGACATTTGATTTATTTATATAGTTAAATTATTATAGAATGGTCTTATGATTGGAGAAAGGAAAAATAATAGGAAAAATATATTTCAAATTAAAGGAAATATGCTATAAGAAGCGGCTTACTCTATAGAATCGAGTGAAGTGGCCAGAGACTCGACGCGATTGCAAGCGTACTGGCTCTAAAATGCCAGACCAATTTCTTGCAGAAACTCCCCGAGAACAATCGACTCGCGAAAATTTCATCCAGCCCCGGGTGGTATTTAACAATTCGTCTGCGACCCGTCGCCCGGATTAATCAAGGCGACGTTCGATAAAGCGAATTGAACGAAGGTTGAAGGCTGCCGCGAAGCAGATGCCGTGCTACTATCCGAAGGAGCGAATCTCCTTTTTGAGTCTTCTCTTTATCCTCGGGATTAAAGACGGCAAGGCGGTAGAAACAGCCGCGAAAAGCGCCGCCCGAAAACTATCGCCGAACGTATAAAGCGGGATAAACAGCAAACGCCAAGTTCTCTGACGTCGAAGTTTCGGGGTTTCGAGACTTTGCTCTTACAGAGATTAGTTTAACGGTGGCGGAAAATCTGTCAGGCCAACGTACTTGCTAATTTATTACGAAATATTGAAGGTGACGGCGGTCGCATTTCCTTTAACCCGTGATATCGATTCTCTCGGGCGTTCAGCCGGGGATTTTAATGAACGAAGATGTTCCGCTAAACCTGGTATCGATATTCTCACCGATAGACTTAACGATATTATCGAAAGTAGCGATAGAGATCTTCGTACTTGGACTGAAACTATTCAGATATTTCAAAATACTCGTGAAACATGTGCTACGAAAAATGTCTAATATTTAAATAAGCGTTGGAAGTCATAAGTGATAATATAACATCGTTAAAAGGATATTATAATAAGAACGAAACGAATTACGAAAATAGTTTTTAGATCTTGTCAAACGTACCGAGAATGACTGTCACGATAAAATGCTTGAATCGACGACTAATATGATTTTAGTTTCTGATGAAACGACGGATTGATGGGTCGAACCGTACACCATCGTTGTAAACCGTTCGCGAGCAGGCGGGGAAACTTACACGGCCGAGCGACACAACTTTTCTCACAGCCCCGAGCCTGAACGAACAATGTTTGTACCTGGAAAAGTTTCCGCGCATTCGAATCGTATCGCCCGTCCCTCCCACGGAAATATTCCCCCGTCTAGCTGCTCGGGTTAGAGAAGACGAACTCGCCCATTCTTGCGTGCACCTGTATCAGTCTCTTCTCGGGTCCCCTTAATGGATTCAGCTGCAAAATGTAGGGGAGAAAAGTTGGCAAAAGTTCCGACCAATTCGGTGGTTACGTTATGCAAAGCGTAACTTTCCTGGTAATCAGTCGAATAAATCTGGAAACGTGGATGAATCTAAAACTCGAGCGTTAACTGCTTCCTTTTTGCAGGTTCAGGGCACGTCTTTGCTATCTATTTCCTTCTTACATGCAGCAGTTTACGAACATGTGCGGGGAAAGCATAATCTTCTAAGTCGAGAATGTCGTATTTCATAATAAAATGTAGACCGACGAATAGATAAAAGATAAATTTATTCCATGCACTATTTCAAAGGACACTTTTTCTTATTTCATGATATAATTGTCAATAATAATAATTTGGGCGAAGGCATCTGATTAACGATTATTCATCTCCAACTTTATCCGGTATTTAATTTGACTTATACATCCCGCCTTCCCTCGTTATCGGTTGAATTTGTCTAATGAAATTCAAAATAAACGGCGCAGATCGGTTAAACGCAGCCTATCAGACTTTAAATTAGTTTTTCGCTGGTAAACACGTGCAATATTGTTTAACACGATCAAAGTTTCGGCAAATTTGTTTCACTGCACGACTCTCGAGCATTACTTATGCGATTAAACAACCTATGCTGAAAGTTTGAAATTCGAGAGGAAGTTTGGAGAATATTCGATATTGCTTCGTCAGTTCCGTTGTGGTTCTATTCTCGTTTGTATTATGAAGAGTCTCTCAACTTCGATATTCTTATCAAGAACGAAAATTAGTTATTGGAGAAGGCGTGACTAGAGTAGACGAACGATCGAAATTGTCACGAAACTTTCCAAATTATGTGGGACGAAAATTTCATCGTAATCGTTTATTATTAATGGAACAACTTCTTTAAATGTATTAAAGTGCAAATACAGTGTAAGGGTAAATGATAACAAAAACTGTTTGCTAAGCAATTGTTACATGATATGGGATATTTAGTTTCGAGTGTTGTATGAATTTTAGCTTATAAATATATGAATCACATTTATCTTTAAGGTCCAGCGGACTGCTCGAAACTTACTCCATGATTTTTCCAGCTTCCTCGTGGAAAATTGAAATGAAAGTCATTTGCGAAACGTCTCTCAGAAATTCCGAAGTCAGCGTTACTGTGAACAACATGACAAAATCCGACAATGCGGCAGAGCTTAGGTTACATTAGCGTAAATTAGACTTTGATAGAAAGTTCCGGGAGAATTTCGCGCCGGAAGTTTCGTCGGACACGTTGAGCAGAGTTTAAGTAGAATTAAATTCCACTCCGATTCGTTTTCAGTTATCTCCGCTTTCATAAGTCTCATTCGATGGACATTCGAGGGAATGAATCTGCAAGGATTCCCTTTTGTTTCTCGCTTCCTCGAAATTGGCAGTGCGTATTCGAAAGCTCGAATATGGTTCCGTTCGTCATGGGAACGATTAATAAATTTCCCAACAGCGTCCACCAAATTCATATCTGCCGTTTAATTAAAACGCATGCCACTTTCTGAAACCAAAATGTACAATTGCAGGGGTAATGCAGTCACGTTATCGTTGCTACCTTTGTTGAAATTTGTGAGATATATAACGATTTTACATGAACAATTTCGATCGTTAATCTATGCAATATTGTAATTATACCGTATTTTCGGTTTATGATTTTCATATTCGTCGCCAAAGTACTTCCGAGCGATTGCAAACGCGGTAGTTTGCTCGACAAACTTTCGAATTTCGATCGAGCTTCGAAAAAAATGCCTGGAAATAACCCCGAATTACAGTGTCTGTTTCGAGACACTGTTATTCGCGACACACTTTAAATTTGTCGATTTCATGGTTCAACACGCGGATGATCCAACTGGAACGCCGAAACGAACGTTCGCAAATAAAAATCGAAGGGAACTTCCCAGCGAAAGCTGACGAACTTCGAACATCAAATACCCGAAATCCTAGAAATCGTCGAATTTCACAGGGGGAAGAAAAACGTAGCTATTTGACGATTAAACCTCGTGGACGCAGCGAGCGAACTGTATCGTCGGCTATCGCGTTTTATTTTTAAGCGGCGCCTGGAAATGTTTAATAAAAGCCCGATTATAAATTGACGCTGGACCAACGAGACGGGTAGCTGTATCGGGGCTCGTGTCAGTCGTTATCGTTAATCCGGCTTCGATACCGTGCACCGATACCGAAGCCGCAGGCATGATCGATCAGTCTGATAAAGTGTCCATTCATAATTCGCGCTGGCCGAGTGTCGTCATTTCGCTAGTCACCGGCCTAGAAATTTTTCGACTTTGAAGTATGAGCTTCGCCGTCGAACACTTTATCCGTTCGAATGTCTGCTTCCCCGATGCTAATCTGTCATAAATTTTTCTGAAAATATGCTTCCCGTAACTGCTTTATGAAAGATCTTGACACATTTATTATCAGTGTTCTATGTAAAATAACGTTTCATAACCTTTCAATCTTTTTTTTATCTTTTTAGAAAAAGTGTAAGTTTCTTAATTTCAACAGTTTGAAATTAAAAACTTTGTTTCCATTTCTTTCGAGCTCAGTTATTAGAAAAATAAATATTCTTAAATCATAAAATTTGAAAGAAAGTACCGAATGATATTTCTTGTGTTTGACAACCATGCGAAAGATTTACGTGAATTTTGAAGGGTCGATAATGTAATATTTAATGCATTAACGAAGTCAACGTGAGTTGAGAGACAAAGAAAGATTTTTGCCGCGACAGGCGGCGGTGAAACAGAACTCATTACTCATTTAACAATTACGCGTTCCTGGCGCAATTAGCTTCACCGCGATATAAAGAGACGTGCAACTGCCTTGGTTTTAATTAGACGTAAACTAACTGCTGGCCAGACTGTTGCGAATTTTAACCAACATGTTGTGCGGTCTGCGTTGATTTTTTCAAGTTTTCTCGTAGGACGTCCCATCATTTTCAAAAGTTTATTCGTTGAACCAGCGTTCGTGAAGTCGCGGATAACCAACGGAGAAAAAGAATTACTTTTACGCTTTGGAATAAAATGATAAAAGGTACCTATATTCCTTGCATTTCACAATATTAATTCGAACGGACCAGACTTTATGTTTCGTTCATTAATATCGTTATAAAGTCTGGTGAACTTTTGTTTGTGTTCTCAATGTTATTTACAAATTATTGTTTTTCCTACAAGACATAATAAAATCGAAGTGGAAGACATTAAGTAATATATTCGTGCATAGACATTTGAATTCGAAGTTTTAGATTTCGTTTTACCTTTCCAGTAGAGTTTTTTGAGCTACGGCGGCTCTTAAAGAGGTCACGACAAAATTCATTTGGGTATGTTTTAAGGTCGAGAGTTACCTTCATCTTTGTTCACGTTTAAGGACTATGATTTAAGAGCTAACAGCTAGGAAGGTGCCTCTTGATCTTAAGATATACTTAGAGTTGTAAGAGCCAAGGAATCCATTCTGGATATTAATCTTAGGAAATGTCATTGGGATGATAGAAAATTTTGAAAACCATGAAATATGTTTCCTATTATTCTGAAACAAGTCATCTAAGTAACTCGTTTTTAGCGGTATATTTTTTATTCCGGAATCTTATTCTATCCAAAAAAAGAAGTAACTATACGATATTTCCTCCTGCTATTTGACATCCGACTTGAAATACAGGTTTTTTTTAATATCGTGAAAATAATATGATCAGCCATCTGGTGCATCGAGTATAAATCTTTTTGCATCGGTAAACAGCATGTTCTTCCATTTCTTATTCCGTCTAACGTACTCTTGAACAAACACCATTCGTTTTCGACGATCTCCCCCATAAATATTGGTTTTCTTTGGAGCTTCCTGCATTAAACGTGCTCAAACTTTTGCATAATACCTTGTACATTCCTCTTCTGCTCAGATAATCACGTTTTATGTGTAATTTGACATGCTGTCGATTAGAATTGGATGCAGCTTTCGAGGTTACTGAAAATCCGCGCAATTTTGTGACTAGGTACTCTAATTTCTGAACTATTTCGAACGTTTGTAGAATAAATATTTCACTAATTCGGTGTGTTTCGAGGGAACGCTGTGTCCTGTCTCGAAGCGTGGACCGCAAAGCGTAACGTTTTTTAAGGATACGCTTTTAGGTTCGTTGAAAACGAGTCCCGTGGTCGTCAGATTATCCCCTTAAACCGGGTTCACTTTGAATGTAGCGTGGCTGAATATTCCCGTGTAATTTTGAATTCATGACAAGCGATTATCGACTTCCGCCGTTCCGGGTGGCTCGCGAACGTTCTCTCACTTCGCGAAAGCAACGGGTCGAGGGGATGGGAAATGTTGCAGGATGCCTCGCAATGAAGTCGCGTTTAACGAACCTTTACTACATCGTTTCACTGGCTTCCGTTGTAACGTTAAGCTCTTTTTCCGCTTCCGCAGCGGGCTATCAGCTTCGCTAGGGATTGTTCGGAAGACGACGTCGATAGATCGACTTCTATCGCGTCGTTTCTCATTCGATCGCGGCCGTTTATTCGGAAGAGTTGCGCAGTTAAAGCTACCGGGATCTCCGACGTTCCTTTCAGCTGAAAGAAACGCCGGCTCGCTGGGTGTGTTTATGGTACAGAGACGTAAAACGTTGCTGCGCGCTTTTATGATTATGACAGCGCGTCGGGAGGAGGGAAGGACGAAATAACGAGGAACTGAATCGCAACGTTACTCCAGCAACGACGAACGCGGGAGCCGCGCTGCTGTTGAAACCCAAACAGATTTTGCCAACTTCCTAGCGTGGAAAGTTGGATATTCTGGAACAATGCGATCAGGTGGATCTGTCTTGAAAGACTCACACACTGTCAGAGACTTTCCGATTGGGGGAATTTTAGACTGTTGAAATTCTTAGATGGAAAAACAATTTTGTCTCATACAGAAATATTAATGAAATTGCTTACAGCATATTTTCCGATGCATAGTCTTCAGATTCATTGTACGACTCGAGTCGACGAAATACGCGAATCCAAGAAGCGAGGCAGTGCATTTTATATTTTCCCCTATTTTCGCGGAATCGTACGCGATAAGAAATTACGAAGCATCGAACCCGCAATTGCTTTCGCGTATTCAATCACAGTCTATCAATCACCTTGCGTGGTATCAGCAACGTGTTCCGTTCGAGTTTCTTTCATCCGATATTTCTGGCGCATTATGCCGTTCAAATATATGCGTTCAACGCAGCGCGGAGAAACGGGGATGAATTTTTTTGTCGCTGTACATTCACAGGCCGAACACGACCGGTTCCGTCGACCCTCGACCGTAGACGAATTATTTTTTTCGATATTTACAGCCGCAGCGGGAACATTTCTGATCTACTTTGAGCGACTTTAGCATCTCACGGAAAATACCAATGAGAGGTTTACATATGCAGCGGCGCACACGTGCCGCCGGCACTCTTGCTATTCCATACGTGAAATACGCTGAGAACGCTCTATACATATTCTTTGCCCCCCACACTTTCACCGAGTATTATTCAGTTCCCTTCCGGTGATATTCGCGTAATTTAACTTTTAAACGTTCGGGGGAAATATTAATATCGCTCGAACACTGCCGTTAGAAAATTACCAAGTACGGTAAATATATTGGCAAACATTGACGATGTTTGTTTCGCCACAATGTGTCATTAATCCTCTCGGGCTTGCATTTTAGCCGCGAGTTTTGATTGAATTGCTTCAATGGATAATTTTAGTTCAAACAGTTTTGATTAAACTACAAATTTATGACGCGAAATGTACGAGGAAGAATTTTAATGGGAAATTCTAGAGGCCAAAATAAGATGAAAATTAAGAATACCAATTTGTTGATGAAGGCTTCGTTAAAAAGTTATTAACGTTTAAAATTCCGCCCGTACTGAATTTTTTTTCTCAAAAATGCGCGGGATTTCGCGGGTATGTATATTCATCGAAAATTATTCTAATTAACCCCCGCAACCAAAAATAATTTTTTCTGAATGATATGAAGTTTTTTAATAACTTTTTAACGAAGCCTCAATCGAGAAATTGATATTCTTGATTTTCGTCTTATTTTGACGACTCCTGGTCGTTAGTACATACAATATTAGTATTCTCTAACATCATAATAAACAATAATAATAGCCCTCGAAGAGCACATTTCGTAAACCAAGGCACCTAATATGTTCTCACGCGACAGACTGTGTATTACCATCAGTTCTAAGCGTTGAAATCACTTCAATTCCCCTTTCCATTATTAACATTCTTCCACGTGATCTTGCAGACACGAGGATTATTTACCCGGGCCGTTCCTTGCCGACGATTGTTAAAAGATCGCTCGCCCTCTTATTTGTTTTATTAGGAAACCGATCCGCCCCATACGGAGAACCACTTCCGAGTACCTTTGGGAGCAGGAAAGCCCTTAGTCGGAATGCCGGTAGCTGCTCTTCCATTTCCATTCCCCGTCATTGCTCTTTTTTCGCCTCTTTCCCGCGACTGGCACGGATGGGAAGACAGCTGGATGGCGGCGGGGGCAGACTACAAGGACGATGCGGATTGTATAGATGCGCCAAATGTGCTCGCGTGTAGTTCCCAAACAGGCGAACTCCGGCGTTTTGCAGCTGCGGCTCACGACAGCCCCATTACGCGATCGCGTGCATGACACCTCCCCACGAGAAACCGAGTAACTGCGGCTTCGAGGCGACGTGTCTGCGCCTGGCCACAGCTAGATGCATGCGGTTCCGAACGCGGAACGACACTGGTTGACAAACTGTTTCCAAAGACGGAGGGGACAGATTTTATCGCAGCAACAGTCTCTGCTCGGTTCGACTTTTTGCGCTTATCCGCGCTTCTAGTCGATTGTTTCTTGTTTCGCGGGTCTACCGACGCGCGGAAATATGCTCCAAAGGACTCTTCATCCGGTCCTGCTGAGTTATCGCCAAATCAAATGTCCTCGCACCTGAGCCAGAATCTCCCGCGTAGCGACGAAACAGCTGGGGCTCAACCCGTTCGATTCGAGTTTTTTTCTATCGGCAGTTCAGTTATTTTGCCATTCGAAATTAGCAGTACTACTCTGGGGATAGCTACGTATTGATTTTGAAAGCTGTTTGATGATTTTTGGGATCTGGGTATACACGTGACAGAATAAAGCCGTCCATATGTTTTTAATACCGAACAAATTTAAATGCAACAAATGTATTCGATATTAATACATCGTGACTAAATAATAATTGTTTTTTTAAATTAGTGATTTTTTAATGGAAATGGAATTAAATGAATATTTTATACCATATTGATTCGTACCGATAATTGCTTGCATCCATTTTGGTATGGATTACGAAAGCTTTTAAATCTTTTCAGGATTCGGCATTTTGAATTGGGATGTCCATATAGGATTATTGTATTGAAATGCAAACACGTATACAAGTTGAATTTTAACGCCCTTTCTGTCGAATATAACTGTCATTTCAGAATAATGTTATCATAGAGTATTCATTTTTAACAGTGCTACAACAAAGAATTTTCGGTTTGATGAGCGTGGAGCGTGCCACATGTCGATACTCGTACATCATTATGACATGAATACACATTCTATCGATCGATGTATTTTTCAGTTTTGACTTGAAACGTAACATTGAAACATAGAAGTAAAACATCGAGTAACGCAAAAAATTGATTTAAAAATATCGTGGCTACAATATTTCCTGCTTCGAATCCAACAGGCCCAGGACAAAATGCACGCGTTTCCTTTAATTCCCTTTAACTCGCGAAATACCCAAGAAACGATGCTTCCGATTGCGGATAAAATTATTTTCCCGATCCCGAGAAGTTTACCGTGTCTGTGCTTAAGGGAGTTTGTCTACGTGCTGAGAGTGCAGAGGGTCGAAAACGGCTGGGACGTGTACTACAAGTAAATTATGGTGGTCGAGCGTTGTTTCGGTCCTACGGTTGATTCTAGTTGTACGCAAGAGAAGAACCGAACCCTAATCGATGGCGACGGCTGCGTTAGTTTAGAAGATAAGGGACGACGTCGTGAAATATAAAATTATGCATAACAAAAGCTCGCAGATTTAGGGAGTAAATAATTAATTAATTCTCATTGCCATCGAAGATAGTTGTTAATCCCTTAACGCTCATGCCCGAGTCTGACTGCTTTGAAAAACGATAGTTGTTTAATTTAACGGTTTTAGGGATAACAATACTTGTAACAAATCCAATACAGAAAACTGATTATTCTTGGAAAGATATGAGCGTTAAGGGGTTAAACGATTCGCCAGATATTTCTCAAATTCGAGATAGCGGTTCGCGAATGTATACGTCTGTTTGGCGTTCGGACGTTTTCGACACGGCAGAGAAAGTCTTCCCTCCACGGCGAGGCTCGTAACGAAGCGCCCATTGGCCCGAGGCACTCATTCGGCCAGATAAGAGAGACAAAGGAAAAAATTAATCACGTGGGCGGCGCGCTGGCTCCCCTTCCGGTCCATTTTCACGGCCCATTTTTCTCGGATCGCGGACGGCGAGGATCGAGAGACGAACGAGGACGGAATGCGGGCTATCGTTTCACCGTGATTTTTCACCACCTCTTGAGAAATGGCAACGGCGAACGTGTTCCGTCGTGTCTGTTCGATTTCTACCTCTGTTTTCACCACTCCCACCGATCCTTCCGGCGATACAGGTCGACGGTGAATCGCTCGGATACAGCTGGTGATCCGTTTTGCGGACTGTTGCTGATCGAAACGATTCTCGGTTCTTTTTGTCCTTCCTCCGAGACGCGACAGAACGCGGTCCGCGAGAAATACGAAACACCAATAAAGCATTCGGAAATATTTATATATCCAGTCAACGTTATTTTCGTGGTTCTCATTTAATTTTCCACAGTACTCTGACACGAACGTGTGGAAGAACAAGATTAAGGGGACGTACGTTTTCTTCTGTACATTCTGTTGAAGATCGAGAAAATATATTTTTAAATTATTACATTATTAAAAGGTATTACAACGAGAAAGAAGAACAGTTTTCTATTAGCAAGAGACTGATATTTAATTTCTCAGAATCTGCATGTACTTCATCATACTTATGTCAGAATTCATAAAATTTCATTGGATATCTCGTATCTAATGAGATAGTTTTACCTGAAAGTCAAGAAACAAGGATTTATTGAATATTACTAAACGAAAAAAAACGATTTGATATTATACAGGGTGTTCGGCCACCGCTGGGAAAAATTTTAATGGGGGATTCTAGAGGCCAAAATAAGACGAAAATTAAGAATACCAATTTGTTGATGTAGGCTTCGTTAAACAGTTATTAAAGTTCCGCCCGTACTGAATTTTTTTCTAGAAAGTGGGTAGGATTTCGAGGGTATGTCTAATAACCAAAAATGATTGTAATTGACCCCAGGACATAGAAATAATTTTTTTAGAACGATTTGAACAATTTTTTTTTCGTCGAAAAATTTAGGCACCTACCGCCTGTCGATTTTTCTTAAAAATTGATTTTTCATTTTTGATAATTTTATTTGACGCCCTACAGAAAAGTTGTCTAATACTTTTTTGTAGGTACCCATGAGCTCTGCTTCAGAAAAAAGTTTCATTGAAATATATTCAGAATTATAGAACTTATGCCTGTTTGAAAATTGGACCATTTTCATAGGGTTTTTCTCATTTTGCGGGGTCAAAGACCAACTTTTCGATTATTTATAGAATTTTTACATATTCTTCATCAAAATACGCGTAGTTTGCTTTTTTAAACATTAAAATCGTCCAATCCGTTCAAAAGTTATGACGTTTTAAAGAGTCGCACGAAATTTCGGGGTAACATTTCTGGCCAGAATAATTTTTGGTAAGGAATTTTTGTCTCGAAAGTGGGTAGGATTTCGAGGGTATGTCTAATGACCAAAAATGATTGTAATTGACCCCAGGACCTAGAAATAATTTTTTTAGAACGATTTGAAAAATTTTTTTTTCGCCGAAATATTTAGGCACCTGCCCGATTTTTTTTCTCGAAAGTGGATAGGATTTTGGAGGTACGTGTATTCACCAAAAATGATTGTAATTGACCCCCGCAACCGAAAATAATTTTTCCAGAACGAATTGAAATTTTTTAATTTAATTGTTAATAACTTTTTAAGGAAGCCTCCATCAACAAATTGGTATTCTTGATTTTCGTCTTATTTTGGCCTCTAGAATCCTCTATTAAAATTTTTCCCAGGGGTGGCCAAACACCCTGTATAGTTACAAAGTACTTTACTATAATTACACCTAAACTGTTGTAGACAGTTTTTGCCTGCGATTGGTGGAGTTCTGTAAGAAATTTTTCTTTATCGAGGAGAGGGATATCTTCAATCGTGAATCAGAATATGGAAATGGGCTAGCAAAATGCTGTGCGTTAAAATATAGAAACAACGATACACGCGTCGATAGGTGCAAAGCCGAACACCCGTTGGCGATCGTTGAAAATTCGATAATATCGTTAATAGTGGGTGAGTTAATTAGCGCCTAATGAATTTCGAGTGACAGGGCTAACGATAATAATAAATTACGCGCAATAGGACCGGCTGATAGTGCGGCCGGACGTGCGGTTAAGCAGCAGTCGGCGCGATTATGCGCGGCTATTGATCACTCATTAATGAAACGATCGTCTGATACGTTGAGTTTCTGGCCCACTCAAGTATCATAGACCCCTGGCGCACTTGACAGCTCAATATTTCACCGTGGTCGTACGGCCTCGATGGAGTCCGAAGGACGATTACATCGGCCCGTTATTACCGGCAGGATATGCGGATCGGCCATGAGTAATATTAATCTTGGCTTCTGATAACGTCGAACTTAGCAACGTAACCTCTGCCACGATACTGAGGAATCAAAATCTCTTACTTATATCGAGTGCTTTTCGAATGGGATCGAGTCGAGTAATAAGGACCAACGAGAAAACTGTTGAACTTAAATCAAGTCTGTTTAGAAAGTTGTGTAAAAGAAATTGCACGAAACGTTGAAAGTTCAACTTTCTTGTCATCTAAGATCTTTTAACGAGGATATCGTGAACTGTACTACTGAAAAGCTAGATAGTCGCGTCGCTTGCATTACAGCAATGATTCTTAAAAATAACTAATTCTAATGTTTGCGAATTCGTTGACAGAAGAGCAATCTTCGTTGTCAAGTACGACCGCTTTAGAATTTCGGTCCATCGGTTGGTCGTGATCATCGCCGCGATACAAGTCGACGTGCCACGCGAGCCGCGGTTCTAAAGAATTCATTAAACGAATACTAGAAGTCATTTACGGGGCACGTTTACCCTTTGCCTCAATTACACCCAGCCGGATACCCTTTTTACTTCAATTAGTCCGCTACATTTTCGCGTGCCGCGTTCCTTTTCGCCGCATCAAGGGCATCGCTGCCATGAAACACTCCTAATTAGCTTAATTAGTGCTCTCACATTGCCTTCAAATGGTAATGGAATTATGCCGGCGTTCGTCGTAACGTTACGCGGCAAAAAAAAGAGAAGGTAGAAAAAAACGCGTGGAGCAGCGAAGAGTAAAATAGGAGATGGAGTGAGCGAAGGAGAGAGCGAGAAAGAGAGGGAGAGGAAACGCCGGGGAAAAAGACCGCAAATTCTTATTCAGGTCAAAGGGTTTCTTTCACGTCATCTGCCGCACTCGAGAGCCGCTGAAAATATAAAATGACCTCGCGGCGAGTCTTTCCCTGGGCTTTCTCTCCGCCGGACAAGCGAGTGGGCGAGCGGCGAGCGAAACGCGCCGTTTCTACCGCGACACTTCATTTTCCCCGCTTTCTTTTCTCCCTTGGTACCGGCTAATACCACTCGCACGATTCTCGCGAACCACGCGATCCCGGACATCGGTTCCCTTGTTTCTGCATTCGAAAGTCGGCGAATTTTTCGAGGAAAATCTGAAAAACTACTCGGTTCAAACTCAGGGAAATATTCGCCAATCCTTCGCCAACATTAGCATTTTCTATTCCAGGGTAAATCGCCACTAGAGGGCTACGCTCTTGTCTCTCTCGCAAGCGCTCGACCAACTTTCCGTTCCTATGTGTACTATGGTTAATAATGAAATTTGAAGTACCTCGAATTGGTTTGAATTTATACAGGGTGTTCGGCCACCCCAGGGAAAAATTTTAATGGGAGATTCTAGAGACCAAAATAAGACGAAAATCAAGAATACCAATTTGTTGATTGAGGCTTTGTTATAAAGTTATTAACGTTGAAAGTTCCGATCCAATGTATTTTTTCGGCCTATTTTTCTGGGGCTCTAGAGTCCCACTAATAGGCATTGTTTGCATTTTGAAACATTAAAATCCTCCAATCCGTTCATGAGTTATGATTTTTTAAACATACGCATGAAATTTTAGGGGAGTCATCTCTGGTCAGAGATTGTATTTTCGGTAAAGAATTTTTTTTTCGATAACGCGTAGGATTTCGAGGGTATGTGTATTCATCAAACATGGTTGTAATTAACCCTCGAAACCGAAAATAATTTTTCCAGGACGATCTGAAAAATTTTTTTTCGCCAAAATTTTTAACAACTAACCCCTGTCGATTTTTCTTAAACATTCGTTTTTTATTTTTAATAAATTTATTTAACGTTCTACAGAAAAATTGTCTAATACTTTTTTGTACGTATCTATGAGCTCTACTTCCTCACTAAATTTCAATGAGATTCATTGACTATTGTAGGAGTTATGGCTGTTGGAATATTGGGCCATTTTTATGGGGTTTCTTTTACTTTACGGGGTTAAGGAACAACTTTTCAAATATTTTTGGAATTTGTACATATTTTCCATCAAAATACGCGTAGTTTGCTTTTTTAAACATTAAAATCGTCCAATCCTTTCAGAAGTTATGAGGTTTTAAAGATTCGCATGAAATTTCAGGGAAACGTATCAATGATATGGTCAGACATGATATTTTCGGTAAGGAATTTTTTTCTTGAAAATGCGTAGGAATTCGGGGGTATGTCTATTGACCAAAAATGATTGTAATTAACCCCCGCAGCTGAAAATAATTTTTCTAGAACGATTTGAAATTTTTTAATTTCGCCGAAAAATTTTCCGGTTGGTATGGAACTTTAAACGTTAATAACTTTTTAACAAAGCCTCAATCTACAAATTGGTACTCTTGATTTTCGCCTTATTTTGGCCTCCAAAATTTCCCATTAAAATTTTTTCCAGAGGTGGCCAAACACCCTGTATACATCTCACGCATATCAGTTTTGTTTATTTCAACGGAGACTCGGGTGATTAGGTGCGCGTATAAAATGCACAGAATGCTATCTAGAGAGGTTTCCTTCATTAACCACTCGTCATTAACGAATGTGTCCTATGTGCTCACCGATGGGGACGCGAAATACAGAGTTTATGGTTGGGTGACTTACCGATTTCCAGGTATTTCTGATGCACCGGGTCGTATTGATCCCACGTCAGGCTACGAAAACGGCCTTTTTCTCGGTTGGCATGCAGAGGAGTGTCGTTTCGGCTGTGGTGATCGATCACGTTCGGATTCCTGGAATAAGAACGTAAATCGTTGTTTTAGATATCGACGTTGATCGCGGGGAATCGTCTCGCGAACAACACCGATCCGAGTGGAACATCTGTTCTTGATTTCTTTCTACCTACAAGAAGATGCAATAGCTTCGTGTTTCAAAATTATTACGAGCAAGAAAAATAAGAAACAGTGTTTCCTTAGATCCAGTCGAAATACAAAATACGATAAACATTACCTACAGGGTAAATAAATGCAGCAAATGAAAGTAATCGTTAAACATACAAACAGAGTCTACTTGTATCGTACGTGATAATTTATATAAACTGGTAGAAGTTAATGTAGGGCGCGCTCCAAAATTGAGATCTTTGTTTTAGAAAGCGATTTCTTGCAACAGACTCGCATCACACGAAACGCGATTATCAAATTATCTGCAGCGAGGTCTGCGTATCTACGATCTTAGCGAACTTCTCCCACTGTTATGTCCTCGATACGATAACGTACACCACCGAGATGGAAACCACGCATCGGCGGCTGGTTGTGAATTAGTGCAACAAGTAGCGAATCGAAGGGGAATTAAACTGCGAGCCGCGACGTGCGCTTTGTTCGCGAGTTCGAAGCTGATCCGCGGGCCGCCCGGAAGAATACGTCGACGGAATCCGGAATGGCGAGGCACCGGAAGCGTGGGATTCGAGACACGGTCGGAGCATAGTTCACTATCGAGTTGCGCGGTTGTCCGCTCGGCTCGTGCATAAACAGTCTGCCTGTTAAATAATCGAACCAACGTTGTAAAACACGAAGATCGTATTCGTATAAATCGTTTTCCTCAAGGGGATTCTTCTAGCGTGAAGTGCACTTTTTTAGACTTTCTTGAGGAATTTTTTGCGAATAAACTATAACACCATTTGTAGCCAAATTTACAAGGTTTATTTACACATGTGTTAATGCCATTTTAAAATTTTTTAGACGAAAGAAAGTTAAAATTGGTGGCACTGCATACTCTGAAACATAGTCGTTTTAAAGAAAGGGCCATTCATTTCTGTGAAATGGAAAAGCCTGGAAGATTCTTAATTACTATCAATTTGGCTATACTCGGTACTGGAATAAAAGAGAAAAGTCGATAATTAAAAAAATGGCAATGCTTTGAAGTTTGATTATCAATTTTTTCATGTTTCTTTTTAAATTTCGAAGGTCTAAAGAAATTACACCCAAAATCAATTACGTAATTTATTAAAGACTTAATTGTATTGCCAGTGTCACGATTTTGGAGACAAAATCATTCCTTTTATTTGTTAATTTATTTATTAAAAGAACACCAAGCTCTGATATTTGTACTAATGGCATCGAATAATTTTTGGTCATTTATCAGGGAGATTGTACAACGATGGGTCGATGTTTCGCAGACGGCTGCTCGTTGCGACACCCGCCATTGTTACACTTTGTCCTGCTCACAGGAAGTAATATACAGACTAGGTCGTTGTTTACATCGCCCATACATGCACCCTTGTATCCTTTGACCGACCCGGATATGCATTGTCAACCCTTATGTTTCCCACCCTTGTCGCGACGTTACGCAAAAATACGTACGCGTCGCGAGTACACGATGTCTACGCGAAAATGATCAAGCATCGCGCGAGATCCACGTTGAGAACTGGTGAAAGTCAAATTCTTAATATCGACAAAACGAAACGTCGAGTGCTACGCTAGTTAAATTTTATATTCATCGAAAAAATTAATTACAGTTAATCATTTCGAATAGTTTGTAATTCTAGTTGCTCAGAAATATTAACAAAGAAGGAGTGGTTACCTCTCGACTTAATACGCATATTAAAAATTGTTTGTTATCGGTGATTACATAAGAATTATATTAGAAGACGCTTATTTCTTGGTACTTAATGCGCCAATCATCGTTTCATTAAAGCAAACAATGTAATTTGCAAAAGGAACAATGAAAAGTAAGTAGTATCAAGGAGCAACGAGCCAGACACCAATTTCCATAGCATTTCTTCGTTATTAAATAATTGGCTTTAAAAGTGGTATTGAAGTAAGTAGTATTAAATTGTATTTAGTTCCACATTTAGACCGGTTTTCAATAATCACCAGGCATTATTTTGTTAAAATTAATTGCATTAGTATTGAGTTGTAGTAATACTGCTCGTTGCTTTTAAACCTGTAACAATATTAAACAATAAATAGTACCAGGAATTGATTACAGCTCTGCTCGATTACCTTTGTATTTAAAGGTAAATCATTTTAGCCGTTGAATTAAAACGATGTCTGCCGACATACACCATTATTATTATTAAAATAACAATTGCAGTTGTAGGTAAATTATGTTACAGTCTAATTAAAGTTATCAAGAAACGAGAAACACATTGTTCCAATTGTATAGTTACATTTGTGCCAGTTTTTGTCGCTTGTCGACCATCGTCGGAGGGTTAATTTGCATCGTATGAAAGTATGCATTTGCATCGGCATGAGCATCAACGGTTCGATAAAAAAGCTCATAAAAGAACGTAACGAAGCTGTTCTTCTGTATCAACTGTGAATGGCCTTCCTTTCTATAACGCTGATCTCGTAAAGAGAGGTATAATTATCACGTAACAGAATATACGCCGGCTAAAAAAACAGAAATGGATTCTTGTATCGAAACGTTACGATCTTCCAGCGGTTTTAATCGACGTATCCAACCGAGCGATGTTCCTGTCGGCCGTTCAAAAAAAAACCATCGATCCCAATATTCGCACCGATAATGGGGACCGATCGCGCGTATTATTTGGCCGGACAATTCGTAAGATTTATGACTGGACAGGGGATAAATGTTAAATTTCGCGACGTTTGATTTTGAAGCGGTTTGATGAATCGTGCCTCCAGGCGGGAAAATATTTTCCATCCCGAATACTAGCGACAAATAATCGTGTAAATTGGCCTCGTGGGCCGTCACGGTCGAAACAAATGCCGTTGGAATATAAACGAATCGACTAAAAAATACTAGATAAGCACACGGAGTGTCCAGTTATTCGGATGCATTTTTGATTTAGTAACTGGGAAAACTTTCAGTGCCAATAAACTACGCGTTTCTCTTTATTCTTTTAAATTATCTAACAAAATCAAAATAATCGTTTCTTTGGCTATCGTGTTACATTGTATTAAAACTGAGATTCACAATTGTGGTAAACAGATCCTTATCGCAGCTCTTAATACAAGGGTTAACATTTAAACGTAAACGCGTTATGAATTATTAAATCGTTGCGTAGGGATTTCATTGACAACTGCTAAAGAGAAAGTAAATAGAAGGAACAGGGGGGGAATTGCTGTTCAGACAACCGGTGTAATTAGATAACGGTCTAATCTTTCTGTTTACCAGTTTATGATACGTAATTTACCAGAAATATTGAAACCATTTTCTAGTTAAACATCGTGTACAAAATTAGCGAAACATCTTGGTTTCGAGCGAGGTAACGTCACGCATGGAACGCGCTTGGAAATATTTGCATCCTGCGCGGTGGATGCAGATTTCAGAAGAGAAAGTATCTCTCATCCACTTTAATTCTGTAATTAAAGAGGTAAATGGTAATCCTCGAACGCCCCAATTGTGCTTCTCGCGTTTAGAGCACGCAGTCCCTGACCTGTTTTCGGCTGAAGTATCTTGAACAGAATTCCCAGCGGGTCTATGTACAGTCAGGATTTCGGATTTAGTGGATCAAGTGCTTGAAAAGGTGCGCACGACGACGTAATTGAAAATAAAAAAGAAGAATATTTAAAATGAAACAACGCACGGGCAACAGAGTTACGCGAAAAGTACATTTTTCCCTCGAAATAGTACTTGCCCGAGTCCTTTAAATATTTTTAGACATTCA
This sequence comes from Colletes latitarsis, assembly GCF_051014445.1. Lineage (NCBI taxonomy): Eukaryota > Metazoa > Arthropoda > Insecta > Hymenoptera > Colletidae > Colletes > Colletes latitarsis. The sequence continues at coordinate 31,375,764 of NC_135138.1, forward strand.
GGTACGCGTACGACATTTTACGAGATAGGAATGGTTCTACAATCCCTCGAACTAAAATGTAAAATTATTATTAAAAACGTCCATTGAGAGCAATATACGAACAGTACATCAGTCGAGAGCAAGGAAAGCACCATGACATTACAATTATATAATTATAAGTTGTAAATGAGAATATTAATGCTTTGTACTTCATCCAGAGGCTTTTATAACAGCTTTGCAACTTCCAGGCATGGAAGATATTAATTTCTGAAGTACTTGCATAAAAACTTCGTCGAACTACACTCCGTGAATAGCATCTTTTAATACTAGTTTGTTCCTGGACTTCTTGTCTGCAGTAGCATTCGTAATTAATTCCCAAGAATTTTTAATTGGATTTAAATCTTTATCTCTCGCAAAGCGGAAGTTCTTTCGTCTTTAAGAAATTACCGGATCTGTTGCTGTTGATAAAAAATATTGTTACTCAACAATACCTTTCAGTTGTAGAAGGTAAATAAAGTATATTGCCAACGTAGGGAGAATATAGTTCTAGCAAAAATAATGTAAAGTCGTGTACCATGTACGAAATATTTAAAACCATAAGCATGCAAGAGTTTCTGAAAATAATTGCAACTTCGAGTCTAAGAGTATGCCGCAAATAACATTGAAGCAAAGTAACGTCTACACGTAAGAGCTAATCCCCGTATGTTCGATCGGAATTGAGTCATTCGTCACAGCTTATGCGCATCTCTGTGCAGTAGTAAGCAACCAGTGCTGGCTGGCTTGCAACTAGCACCGACCAAACAAACGGATAACCGCACAGATCCGGTAATCATGGAGCTGGCGATAATTCGTAGTCGCACAGCATTATACGGAAATCCCTCTGCTATCGAAACCCTATGAATCTACACACTTGACCCAGCTGTGCTTCTGCCGAAGAGACGTCGCAAACAAGATATCGCGTTCAACGAGGTGACGGCGTCGCGCAATAGAAAAGTATCCAATGCGTTCGCAGTTCGAATTTTCCATGTCGCTCGACGCGAGAAATAGTATTGCAAAGAGAACGAAAGAACAGTTCCGAGTTGATAAGAAAGTTGGAACTATCAATAGGTAGTTAATTATTAAACATTTGTCGTTTGCTAAATGTTTGAGTTTTTAATCTGAGTTAATGAGTTATGCTTAGTGCTTTGTAACGTGTAAAATGATTTTTTTATAATATTAATGATTTGTCCCAATTTTTTACGTCGAATGCTTGTCAACTTTGCATTGAGTTCAAAATAAAATACCAAAAAATATCCCCGTGATTTTCTGGATATAAATCTACGGTACGTTGAATTTTAATTTAACGCCAATTTCAGCTGCCCGGATTTGTGCGAAACAGAGGAAATTAAAATCAAAACCATTATTGAGACGTCAAAATTAATATGATGAATAATGTTCTTTTTAATATATTCAAGAGATAATGTACATTTTTGTACAGTTTCATTCCCGACATTGTACGTGTTTGCTATTAATATGGCGGCGTATTGACAGGCGTTGGTATGGTTGGGAGACTAACTGTTGCAGAATAGTTATATGTCTACGAACCGTGACACGGTAGCAAGTGCAAATCGGCCCTCGAGCCATAATTAGTTTAACATGCCTGCAGTGAACGTTTAAATCAGTCGAATAGGCTAGCGCGTGGTAGGCACCGAGAGTAGCACTGTGCTGAACATGGAAGTAGAATAGGGCGGTGTCTGGCCGGACGAGATATAGGACGCTGAATTGAATCGTAATCCGTCAAAAAAGTAGAGTAGGTCGTTGTTTGATTCGATAAGTAGAGTATGACGCGACGGTGCTGGGCCAGACAACTGTCAATAGCAGTTATATCAAATAGAACAGTAGAATAGGCACGTATTTAGTCGGACAAACATTTCTATTTCTTTCCACTTAATATCACGCTTACTCGCTTCCTTCAGAGATCAGAGCCCGAATAAAAGACCGCTTTACCTATTATTTCGTCAGCCTCCCCGTTCTTGACGGATTGTCCGTGAAAATAGCCTGGTTCGTTTTTTCCGAAACGCTCGTGTCTTCCCGAAGGAACGAAATTGGACGCGCGTGAAGCTGCACGGGCCCCTTGCGATTCATAAAGGTTCGCGCGAATTCTCGTCACCGTTTGGCCCTTTCGGGGCTACGGTGTTTCGTAGCAGGGACGATCGAGGACAACGAGAGCGGCATTCGCACGTGAAAAGACCTCCTCCTGTTTTTCTTTGCGTCGTTGTTTCAGAGCTTGCGCGTTCTTTTATTCGTTTCTCGAGAGCGGATGCTCGCCCCGTTTTCCTTTCATGCGCGCGCGCCTGTGCTTCTTCGTTCGCCAGCAAGCGGCGGTAACTCGCGGAAAAGTCGGGGAAAAGCTTTCTTCCGGATTCCTCCCAAGGGAGCGGGCTAAACCGCGCGACATCAAGATTCTTCGCGATGGGAACGATTCTCGTTAGGACACGATCTGAATAAGTTTCGCGACGCGAATATGTTGGCTCTGCGATTCTGGGGATTCCTTGTTTTCATTCGGAATTATTTTGCAGAGTCGGTCGAAACGCAGAAATTCTGGCGAAACTTACTCGCCAGCGTAAACATCGACTGTGTAAATATTCAACGAATAATGGGCGAAAAGGTCGATGCAAGCATGGTTAAAAATATTCGGTTTGAAGAACCTTTATTTGGATAAGGAAAATGTCCTTCGAGTGCCTGTATTATTTGGAATTTAATATTTCTATATAAAAGTAACAATATACAAGGCAGCGTTAGAAATTTTAATTCTAATTACTAATTCTACTATTTAACGTAATTCTTTTCTCCCTTTTAAGCCCGCAAAATCTACCTAGGTGGAATTTCCTCGAAACACTGACTGAAATTATGCTTGCACCGACCATTGTTTAATCTCTTAACTGCGAATACGACAAGCGACTTTAATACGAATTAGCAAAAATGTGATAACTCCGTGTGCTTTCACGGAAATCCATGTCATTTTGACTGCACGACGTAATATCCGCACTTTACGCGTGCATGCGCGAATGGATGTTAAAATAAATTAGACGTGTAATGGGAATTCCAATTGTCTCCCATCACAACATTTTCAACAACGCGTTTAACATAAAAGTGTATATTAAAGTAATCGTAAAATATAAATTATTACCGAATATATCTACTGTGTGAAATCGGAAGTAAATAAAAATCGAACTGTTTCGCGGAACGTATTTTTTCTGAGATATTCAGGCTCGAATCATCGTTTTAACCAAGATCTGGGGAGTTCGGGGTTCAATCTGGCAGTGGTCCAAGAAGTTTCGCCCCAAACACTCATAGTCCTCGTGATGGCTTCAAGGTTGATCTGGCGGAAAGAAAATAGGCAGCCGTAGAAAAGTTGGCAAGCCACCGTAACCACCAGACACCTCTCTTTCTCGTGTTGATTGTAAGCTCGTAGGCGCGTAACTGTCAGCTTGCTTCTTGCGAGAGGACAGGCTTCGGTTAGGCGTGATATCGACGTCTGGTTTCTGCGTTTGCCAACGACACTTTCTCCGCGTTCCAACAGTTGCAGTTGTATGGTCAAGCGTAGCCTTATTTCACTTGCTCGACGAAACGCTTTCCTAATCTACTTGTATTTGACACGAGAATAGGCTATTTCACTCGTCTAGCTCGTCGTTATCTTATTCTACTTCCCTGATCAGGCACGCGTATATTCTATTTATCGTGGACACTGTTTTATATTATACAAATTCCTTTTTCGATGAAGTACCGAATTTTGAATTTATTTGCGTTCGATCGTAGATAACTGTCATTGGAAAACGTCAAAGTGAAACTGCCTCCATTTGTTCTTAAATTAACGATCTCGAAAGTTGAAATTTGATTTTCCCAATGCATCTCCCTTTGACGGTGACAGAATTCCAGAGATTTTATCTTCCCGGAGGCTGGAAACGCGAAATATTGAATGGACGAGCGGTGTCCGACGAATTATTTTCATCAAAGTTCTTCGATTGATTGCACACCGACGAGCCCGAGTAATGAACATTTTCCACCGATAATCCCGGCACGGTTCAATTTTCCTCGTTCTCTCTTTTAATCTCGCGTGACTTTTGTCAAGATTACGTGGGCCGCTGATTTGTAGCGGAAAACACACGGAAGATTATTGCGGCTTGATAAAATCCGGAGTTCTTCGATTGTTTGATCGATTGAAACGCGGGGCATCAACCGAACAATTATCGGATATCGATCGGTTTGTTATTGCAACCTGTTAAATGACCGTGATGAAATTTTTTCGCTCGTATTTTTTCGGAGATACCGCGTTTAAACTGACAAACGACCATCGATTCAACAAATTGAATACTCGTTATGAACAGTTTCTTCGCTGTAAATCTAGTCGATTTACCTTTAATTTCTCTTATTTTCAAAACTAATTTTCCCCCACACGTAGCCTGTTATACTTGATAAAATTTCACGTGTGTTTCAAAATTGAAATACAGTCGTCCGTGTGTGTTCAGTTCTAGAAATCTTAGCGGCCTGAAAAAAGTCAAAGATTTTCTCGAGTTGGGGGTGAAGATTGGAGGCGCTACCCTCGCGCGAGCATCACTCTTTCCTGTCGAGAACCGCGAAAGTTTTGGCCAGAGTCTCGCGACAAACGGAATTGCGGAGGAAAAACGTCGAAGAGTCCGCTCGCTGGCGGGAGAACGGTATGCGGCAGTCGTAATTACAACTGGCGCTAAATCATCGTTATAACGTGCCATGCTGGTTTGCTGGCCCCTCAAATTTTCCCTTCTCTTTCTCTCCAAGTCGTTAGCACATTCTTGGCCGCCGCAGTGCAGAATTTCCTGCTGATACCGGCGAAAAAGCTTCATATTCGGGCTTAACGCCCGCTTTACGACGCGACGAACCACCGTGCTGGGACAGTTTCACCACCCCCTCTGCACGCCCCGTACACCCCCTTCGTCCGCACGCTCTGTCGCGCGTACATCTTGAAATTGCACGAGCCGCGAGCCACCAACGAAACGCGTTCGCACATTCGCTTTTTGTATTTTTGACTTCGATTCAGCGAAGCAGCTACGCGAACCGGAACTGCTTGGTCCACGAAATTTTTCACCCGCTTTGCAATCCTAATCCACCGTTCCTCTTTTCCGTAGACGAGGGCTCGTTGATTTTCGCTAATAAAAATTGCTTTGCTTAACAGTAACGATATGTAATTTATATAGGGTGTTCGGCCACCCCTGGGAAAAATTTTATTGGGAGATTCTAGAGGTTAAAAGAAGACGAAAATTAAGAATACCAATTTGTTGAGCGAGACTTCCTTAAAAAGTTATTAACGTTTAAAGTTCTGCCTCTACCATTTTTATGGGGGTTTTATCGCTTTCTAGGGTTAAGGAGCAACTTTTCGAATATTCTTAGAATTTCTACATATTCTTCACCAAAATACGCGCAGTTTGCCTTTTGAAAAATGAAAATCCTCCCATCCGTTCAGAAGTTATGACCGTTTTAAATATACGCATGAAATTTCAGGGAAACATATCAATCGTATAGTCAGACATTATATTTTTAGTAAGCAATTTTTTTCTCGAAACTGTGTAAGATTTCAAGGGCATGTGTAATGACCAAAAATGATTATAATTGACTCCTGCAACTGAAAATAATTTTTTTAGATCGATTTGAAATTTGTTTATTTCACCGAAAAATTTCAGCACCTATTCGAATTTTTTTCTCGAAACTGTGTAAAATTTCGAAGGTATGTCTAATGACCAAAAATGATTATAATAGACCCCTACAACCATAAATAATTTTTCCGTGAATGATTTGAAATTTTTTAATAACTATTTAACGAAGCCTCCATCAACAAATTGATATTCTTGATTTTCGTCTTACTTTAACTTCTAGAATCTCCCATTAAAATTTTTCCCAGAGGTGGCCGAACACCCTGTATAATTATTTGTATCGTTCGATTTGTACCGTGGGGGATTTCTGTATGGAGGAAACGAGTAAAGAAAATAGCAGGAAGAAAGAGAAGGAAAGTCATGTGGTTGTTTATTGATTAATTCCGATTATTTTGTAGGCTAAGTCTTTTTCTGGGAGTAGAAGTGAAAGATAAGCCAATTGACTTTGCCCGGGAAAAAGGAAATTGCAAAAAACTGTCTTCCTCGTAAAACTTCCGCATACGAGTCCGCTGGAAGATTAAACCCTAACACTAAAAGTTTTTCTAAAGTTCTCCATAAAAGCAGGGCGCGCAGGATGTTATAGGGAATGAGCGATGAATTCCTTTGGACGTTTGAAACCATGGCCACGTTGATCCTTGCTTTATGAGGATTTGGAGATACGCGGATGACAGCTTTGTTAGATTCGTGAACAATCCTTGGACGAGTTAACCCTAGCATAACTGAACTTAAGCCGTTTGAGGTCAAATGTCGGACTCGGTTGCTGGGTTGCATTACAGGCATGTGGTTACAGCTGTCTTCGAGTTCCTGTTACTCAGAAGCCCTTCCTAACGAGGGAAAAACTTACTGAATTGTTGCAGATCAACGATAGACAAAAATATGTCTTTCATTTTGTGCTTTTCACGTAATATATATGTTTAAAATCGTATAGAGCAACATATTGCATGTCTCATTTCCTGCGTGTATGCATATCTCATGCTAGTATGAATCATTTATCTCGTTAACTGATTTAATCTATTAATAAGCACTCGTATCATAATCAAATGACGTCGATAACAGTTTTACGTCAATATAATGCCGTGTACAAACAATTGCCTTGTTTACTTGCAATCTTGAACTGCTTACTGAACGTCGCATGTATAATAGCTGTTAGGATTTTGAATTCGAACAGTTCCATTTCATTAACGAAGCAACGAGGTAAATTCTGTGAAAATGTATTATCGTTGCACTTAGGTGTGCAGTGGTCGAGGGTGGTTATAAACAGATATTAAAGAGTAGTAATCTGCAGAATATTAATTAGCTCCATTTACTTTCCGCGTGGAATGTCTTTGTACCTACTTGAATATTTGCATATAAAAGAAATATACAACTCCCGTCGGGACGTCCACCTCCATCAAGAGCATAATTTTACGCGATCCGTCGGGGACTGTAATGTTTCTGTAATGCATATTTTTATGCATCTTCGTGTCCAAATAATAAGAATACATGGGACACGACTTATGGCATTCTGGTATACCTGAAATAACCAGGATTACACGGACCGCGCGTGTTCACTCGACCACTCGTGACGAGCGAATTTGTGAAATATGATTAGATTTCGATCGAGACACTGTTGTTCCAGCACTCCAAGACAGTGGATCGACGATTGAATCCATCCTCGAGGCACTTTAACGCGAATTTACTAGGAAATTCCTGATTACCGCGCGTCGAATCCAACGCGAAGAGCCTATCCTTAATTGAGTGAGCCGGGTGCATTGAAAAGAGCTCGCGATAACAGGTGTTCGTGCCACTTTCACGCTAAATCTGAACGTCAATATCGTGGCTAGGCTGTAACGAGATACTCGGGGGATTAGCTGCGATCGATGAACTATAGACTGGTAACTGGAGTTGAGCCGCAAATCACCGCGAGTTTCAGCAAGAAGTAGCTAAGGCCGGCTGAAGCGAACAGCTAACGTCGATTGCATGCTGTGGACAGAGTGTACGGGTCAGAATAATTTTGAGTATCTATAGACCCTGGCAAACTTGCTACTTAGGCTGTTTGGACAGCAAGGCTTCATTTAGTCGATTGAAAAACGCTCCCTGCGCCTGGCATATCGCTTCATTAGGCGTTAAATAAGTGTATTCTGCTCGTGTCGATGCAACGCAGCGCTTCAGCCATTTAACTAGCACTTGGCTAGACAGTATCCAGCAAGGATCGTATCAGAACAAATTTTTAAAACCAAAGAAATACTGACAACACCCACGATTTAGTTTAATATAAAATAATTTAATAGAACAATATTTCTTTTTGTTTTAATTATGATTTAGGTTTGGATCCTTTTATAGGTCCTTTTTGAAATACAAAAGATGCGTTTAATCCGTAAACCAGGTATACATTATTAGGTAGAGTACACTTGCTATTGTGATCATCAAAATATATATTTTCCAAAGTGAAATAAAAATTAAAAACAGTAAATTTTAATTTGTCCGTAATAAAAACTGTAATCTTTGACTAAATAAAAGAAATAGACCAGTGTAAGTTGAAGCTACTCTGACCAAAGATGGCCCCGTGAATTTTCTGCATTTGTTCCTCCAGTGTAGGTTCTGTTGTAGGAAGCGTACAAGTAAGATCTGTTTTGCATTCAAGATGCTTTCAAGCCTTTTCAAGTAAATGTGCGGGAAACCGAGTAGAAAATTGTAAGAGCAAGTTAAAAGCGGGCGGTAGACCACGAGGGAAAAATATCTGCTAACTGACGCAAAAGAATTCTGTCAAATTTTCCAGACATAACGCGAAGACAGCTTTCTTATCGAACAAAACGGGTTGGAATCCTTGGGTTAACCAATTTCTGAACCAAATGCATCAGTTACCCTCAATGCATATTAAGGCGTCGCTAAAAGTTTTCATATATAAAGTTAGAAAACTCGGAAGCGTTCCCACCGACTATAAAAAAAGATAAAGTTCCGCAGAACTGATCAAAAAATTCAAGATATTCCATTAATTTAATCAAAGTCTGAGTCTTGTTGCTGCAAGGGACATTTGATGATATTCGTCTATCCTCACACTAATTTAAAATTTGCAAATATTGGGGTTCGTTGAAAATATTTTAAAGAATCGTTAAAAATTCGAAGTTCCGGTTGTCAGTGACCACCGTGACAATCAAGGTGTTAGAAATAATAATAATCGCGAATGTATAGAAATATCTAAACGATATGGAACTAATTCATAAACATTCGAGCTTGCAATATTTCCTGGTTTCGATCGGCACCATTAAAGGAAAATGACTTCTTTAAAAAATCGAATACCATTCTACATCAAAAGGGAAGGTCGACTGGATGCACCCGACGTGCGCGAGGGTGGATGAGTGTTAATTGGTCACACACGAAATTAATGAAAACGCCATACTTTGAAGTTTCCGCCGGTGAAAAAATGTTATCAGAGGCGAATGCAACAACACACGACCATTTCCTTCTGCGTCTAGCGGCGCATAATAATTATGGCAGTCGTGTGATCGCGTTCCGTGTGTCGTGTCATCCCTCTTCCCCGTCATCCAGATCCCGGGTATAAAGGGGTTGCTTCGTGGCTGTTGGAAGATAGGTGGCGGCGGGTTGGGTTTTAGTCCAGGAGAATATTAAAGTTTACTCATTAACTGCTGATGCATTGCCCCCTTCTTCTCCCCCCCCCCCCCCCCCCCTCCCACTCTGCCCTCGCCGTCGCTCTCGACCAACGACGCGATGCTCGAAGAAGAGGGCCGGAACCCTTTCTCGTGGCAAGCGTGCTGGTTAAAAAATGTTCCAAGTCGCCCACTTTGCGCTTCAGAAAAAATCTTTGCCCGTTACGCGTTAAATCTAGATCAATACTTCGAAGGTTGTGCAAACGAACAAAGAATCTGGTACGCCTCGCGTTAAAAAACAGCCGATTCGATAAATACACAGATTATTGGAATTTCCAACCAAGAAACTTCTTATTCGATGCTTTTAACCCAATTAATTAGGATTGCTCTTCGTGTAAATTACACAAACAAATATTTTTGAAGGGACTTCAAGTAAATCTATGTAAAATAACATTTCTCGAGCGAAAGCATATTTTCAACTTACTTTTGCACTAGGAATTGCCTCAGTGAACAGGTTACTATTTGTCATAGACGTAGTTTTATGGAGAATTACAATACAGCATGTTGACTTTTTAATAAGTAGTATAAGATTTATTTGAAATGTAGGTGCATTGGTTCAGCTATGTTCCTCGATATAAGGTTCAATCTGATGGGAAATTTCTCTTTTTTCTTAAATTTTATCGCGTTTGTCTGTCCATCCTGCAGAAACGATTCGAGGGCGAGGCTATAGCGTTTACGGGGTAAAGAAAAGCGTGGAATTTCTCGGTACAGCTGGATATCTAAGGGGGTTGTAACGCGACTAATGCGGTCGACACACATCCGGTTTCATATCGCGCTACATAGCCTACGTGGCCGCAAAATCTGCTCAGTTCTCGTTTACGGAACGACTGGAACGCGTTTAGAGAACGATAGAGGGCCGACGAACGGTGTGAGGCTTAATTACGCGCTGCCTGGATCTACGTGTCGGGTAAATTACTATTAGCGGTTTCGGGGGATGCGTTGAAATTGTCTCAGATATCTCCCTGTCGTTGGAAAAAATTCAGACCGCTGGCGAAACTGCTGGGGACATGAAATTTCCAGATAAGAAATTTCCGTCGAATTATAGAACAGTTCCGGAACACGATACCGGAATTTCTTTGGTAACTGCTTCTAAAAATGTTAACGTTACTGGTCCTTCTATGAATGACTATAAATCTTAATTGTTATTCTTTACGGATAACAATTATTTTCCTTTTTTTTTGTATCCCCTTCTCGTTTTCTAGTACGTTTACTGTTTGTTCTTTTTTGTTCTTCTTTTACGTACAGTGAATAGTGTTACATTCTTCGGGATATCATACTTTTCTGTTTCATTACAAATTTATATATTTTCAAAATTTATTCCATAAGAGGTCATACCATTTTATATAATCGAGGGGCTACTGTATATTGCATTATTTAAATCTGGCTATTGAAATTCGTTTCTATCTGCAATTGTTTTATTAAAGATGCAACTCTGCGCAGTTCCGCAAAACAACCCACGCAACTGTATCATCCCAATGGCGTTTCGAGTGGCCACGGATGCTCTTCGATCGTGTTCGTTACGGTCTGAATGCTGTTAATTTTATAAGAATGTCGCTGCGGGGTTAATAATCGAATTCATACACCGTTGAATCTGGTATTATAGTAATTTATCATGGAATTAATCTGTGCGTTTGATCATCATCGATGCGGAATTTCTATTCACTGGTTACTACGCTCGAAATTTCTAATTTCGTCTATGCATTTAGCTGCTCGGCATAAAAACATGTGCAATGTCTACGGTAATTTCGTGTCCGCGCTGTGCAATGCGCACAATGAATATCGAAATAATGGTGCGACTATTAACCATACAGGCTTCCAATATTTCCAAATCATAAATTCACAATACCGACAGAGAGCGGAGTGAAACGTTGTGCGAATTAATTGAATTCCACCTTCCACGAATTGAATATTGCAGGAATGATTCGCGAGAGGGGAGTGTGTAATATTCTACTTGAAAGCATTTTGATCGTGTCATATAATAATCCATGATAACATATAAACATTCTTCTAGCTTTTTTAAATTACTTCACCACGTACATTGTTTCCTTTTACTGTCTATACCCCGCCATTCGTGTTTGCCATGACCAATTCATTAATATGGATAATATTAAAAACTAACCCAAATTTTTCTAATTCACAAACTTCTAGCAGTAAGGTTAATCAATTTTATATATAATTTTATATTGAAAACTGTACATTTACTGTAGTTCTTGTGCTCTTTCGACAAAATGGATTTACACTGTCTCCGAGGTATAGAGTTCGAAAACAATTTGTATAATACGGAAGAAACTTAACCGCGTTTACAGAAGGTTTTTATGGCAGCAACTTGTCGCAATGCCCTTGTTTTGGAGTCAGTCGGCGACTGTTACGATTCCAACCGGGAAGAGTCCTGCTAACTGGCCGTGCACCGTAATCGCCACTTTCGTTTATGCACGTGAACGTCGGAAACGGTCGTGACCGTTAAGCAGATCGCTATTGGTTAGTCGGGTTTAAAAGTTTCGAATCGACGCAGCACGTAATTGGCGGCAGTTAGATCCCGCGAAGTTGTCGATAAAAGTCTAAAAGTTTGTCCCGCGTTCGACCGTTGTTTGCAATTTAAGCGACGCGGTTAATGAACGCGGAGCACGTAATAAGTCGCGAGTTACGATCGAACCATGTGGCGAATATCGTGCGCGGACAGAGAAACAGCGGACACCGTCGTCTCCAACGTTCGATACACGGAATCGTCCGTATCGGGGAAGCACGATGTCGTTGAAAGAAAATTGTCAATGAATTCGCGGTAACGGCAAGCAGGTGTCTCGTTTCGACGAAAATTGTCTCCGACGTTCTTTCGGAACTCGCTGGCCAATTCACTCGACCGTTTGCAACTTTACGCGGTTCATCGGATATGGTATTCGCAAAATATTCATCGATACCCCTAGCATTTAAATCTTACACTCGAAATACAAATTTCGCGTTCGTTTATTTCTCACGTGACGAATATCGGTGATGAAACTTTTTTATTTTTGTTTCTTTTTTTAAATGAAACTTTTACCAATGTATTTGCGAGAGTTTTCCGATTAAAATAAGACCAAACACGATATGGACTGTTTCTAACCTGCTTCTAACAGAGTATAAAATAGTGTTAAATACGATTAAATACACGCATATCGTGTTTGGTCTTATTTTAATCAGAAAAATCTCACGAATATACCGGTGAAGATTACATTAGCAAAAAATAGAAAATAAGTATGTTTCACATTTGCTGTCTTTCTATAACTGCGAGATTTTGGTTCTAAGATTTATTGTACAAGGTTAGTAGTTTTCCAGATTCATACTTAGGCATTCTAAATATACTGTACTCTCTCTCCGTCGATTCAGTAATAGGAACGTTTGAAAATGAAGGGAATCTTATCCCGGATCGTCGAGGAGTTATCCCGAGAACGAACGAGGCTCGGTGCGTCCTCATCGACAAACCGTGCACACCTCTTCGGACCATTTATCCTACAGAATTATCGGTATCTCGTCGTTTCCCCCTTTCTTCCCCGCGTGGCGTGATCCCCTCTGATGGCCCCTCTTCTCTCCGTCGCGCCGTAACCTCGTGCCATCTATTGATTCGCTCCCCTTTGCGCCACCCAGTGCCATCCTCATCCCCACCCATCCATTATGCATACCACAAGAGCGGAAGAGCCTTCTAACCACCGACTTACCTGTTGCGAGCTGCGCGGGACGGGGCCTTGCTGGAGTTCCCAAAGATCTCGGTGCCGTGTGAAAGGGGCACGTACAAAGGTTTCCCGGGTGACTCATGGCAGGGTTGTTTGCGTTATAGATTCATCGCGATCGCTTTGTGTTCCTTTGCCTGATGACGTTCGGAACGCATATGCTGTTCCCTTTGTACGGGTTAGCTGTAATAAAGCGAAAACACCAGCACGACGCCGTGGAATTTATTTTCCAGCTGCCCAGACTGTTCTTTGAGTCGTCGTCCGCAACGATTTTCTCTCTTTGTCTTCGTTAGTCGAACGCAAGAACACAACTTTCGAGCGTGACTCGGGCCTTTGTCGGTGGATATAATTTCTATAAGTATCTTTACCGTCATATTTTTCTATATTCGTGTCTCGTGGCATAGTTTTTTATATGCTATAAACACAGCTCCTGGATGACCCTTTATGTCGCGTAAATATTAGAGGAGAGGGTTGGATTATGAGATAGGGTGGAAACGTGAGAAAACTGCACTTTAATAAACTGTCAACACAACCTAGTAAACCGTACCTAGTGTTAAAGAAACACAGGAAGGTATGTTATGCTATAATAATCGCAAAAAAGTAAAATCGGGAGATCAAACGATTCACTGAGTTTTCTGAACACACTAAGGGTGAATACTTGATACTCAACGTGACGGCTGGTGGTTCGGTCCATTTACGATTAAGCTTATTTCGACAAAGAAAACGTTGCAAATCATTTTCAGTGCGTGTACATTCTACGCCACAGAATTTCGCTTTGAAACACTTTTCATCATTGCTAGAATCGCGTGCATACAAACGACGTCGTTAACGATCGGCCAACGGCGCAGCTTGGTCTGGGTAAATAGACATATAGTATACGGCCCCTGTAAACAATAATTTAGCATAATCGTCTGGACTAAACGTTACGCCGGCCCAATAACCGCGAACGTGGCAATCGCAAACAGTGTCGCGGGACCGCTGTACTTTACTCTCGTAATCCACCAGCAAACACCGCATAATACAGACATACGTGGCAACGACCCCTCCAAACTGTTCTTAATGCCCTGCGCCCCGTGTTTCGGGGCTGAGATCCTCGCAGATTAAGTCTCGTGATCTAGCTGCCTCTGGTGGAAGGGTATATACGAATTATTTTTTCGGTTACAACTCGCGGTCGCGATGAGAAACCGCTGACTTTTACGAGCATTCTGGAAGGGTCCAAGGGACGGGAGGAAGCACCAAAAAACTTCTTAATTAATATCTCTACCTCGTAAGTTGTTTTGATATTTTTTACAGGGAAATAAATGTCTACTGACATCTCTATTTATATTATAGATCGTTATATTTCGTTATACAGGGTGTTCGACCACCCCTGGGAAAAATTTTAATGGGGGATTCTAGAGGCCAAAATAAGACGAAAATTAAGAATACGAATTTGTTGATGGGGGCTTCGTTAAAACGTTATTAACAATTAAATTCAAAAATTTGAAATCGTTCTGGAAAAATTATTTTCTGTTCTAAGGGTCAATTGCAATTATTTTTGGTCATTAGACATACCCTCGGAATCCTACCCACTTTCGAGAAAAAAATTCGAGAAGGTGTGAAGTTTTACCATAAAATTAAAAAATTTCAAATCGTTCTGGAAAAAATATTTTCGTTTGTAGGGGTCAATTACAATTATTTTTGGTCATTAGACATACCCTCGAAATCCTACCCACTTTCGAGAAAAAAATTCGAGAAGGTGTGAAGTTTTACCATAAAATTAAAAAATTTCAAATCGTTCTGGAAAAAATATTTTCGTTTGTAGGGGTCAATTACAATAATTTTTGGTGGATAGACATACCCCCGAAATCCTACGTGTTTTCGAGAAATAAATTCCTTACCAAAAATATAATGTCTGACCATATCATTGATATGTTTCCCTGAAATTGAAAAGTCTCAAATCGCTCTGGAAAAATTATTTTCGGTTGTATGGGTCAATTACAATCATTTTTTGTCAGGAGACATATACCCGAAATCCTACGTGTTTTCGAGAAAAAAATTCAGTTCTGGCGGAACTTTAAACGTTGATAACTGTTTAACAAAGCCGTCATCAACAAATTGGTATTCTTGATTTTCGTCTTATTTTGGCCTCTAGAATCTCCCATTACAATTTTTCCGAGGGGTGGCCGAACACCCTGTATAAATGGAGAATGCACTTCAAATATTTACTACTGGAAGTAATTCTGGCCCGACGAAACGGTTTGTTTAGCTTTTAAGGAATTCATGGATCAAACAAGGAGACGGGAATAAAAATTCAACAAATGTATGTAAAAGGCATCGCGATACATGTTTCATGCGTTGTTATGAAGGCTCGTAAAACACTGTAACGTGTTAGCAGAGCGCTGCGATGCATGTAAAATTTCCTTCGTCGTTTATTACGATTCCGAACGCAGTCTGCCATATTTATCAAACAGTGCGATTGACAATCAATAATAAAAAAGGAGCCCTTCAACGGCAGGCAAATCAAGCAACCAGTTTATCAGAGTGCGGCAAACACATATTTGCAGACTCATTCTATCAAGAATTGCCTCTGACTTCCTGTCGGTTTCCTTCTGTAATTCTACCTTCCATTGCAAACCCTAAATATCGCCATGAGAAGAGAAACGTTAGCAATTCTTATTTTTCTGAAACATAGTCTTCGATAAAAAATTCTTGATTAATCTACATATCAAGTAAAGTTCATATTTATTCGATCGAAACGTTCTACTTGAAACATTGGAGAACAATTTGGCGGTCAGATTAACGAGACGCCGAACTGTTAAAAAATCGACCTGGAATTACAATGTCGTAAGAAGCTGAACACCTACAAATTCCTCGAATGCTGTATTCTCGTTTATTCTCGAAGAATTTGCCGATAAGCCGTTCTCGTCCTGTTCTGCATCGTAACTATACTGTTAAATCTCTTCGGGTCTCGAACAAGAGGGGAGGGTGGATTCTCGAACAGAACGAATCAGAACCGTGTTATAGGGGATTCGACCCGGGCGCGACGCTTCTTTCTGCCTCGTTTAATATTCCCCTGGGTTCGATACGAAATAATCCTCGTTAATCGTCGGCCCCGAATCCCGGCTAACGTTTAAACACCATAAATCCAGTGGCTCGCGCCCTCCGTATTAGAATCAATGTCTAGTGTCCATTAAATCGCCGGCGAGCGATAAATAACGCGAACCGGGGCACTTAAAACTTCACAGTCGCATTAGCGCGTTAGGATACAAGGTTAATTTCATCGCGCGGTTCGATCAATTACAACGCTGCCTATCGATATTTTCGGATAATAGCTTATTACACAATGGCGTCGTAGTAGCGCGCGCTCGCGCACGAATTCAAATAACGGACGGTATCGATTTCGTATTTATTATCGGGCCGGCAGTAACGTAGTTTATCATAATTTACGGCAAATAGGCCAGCACCCCGTGCCATCACACGTCGTAATTTAGGCTTGACTGACGCTAACTCCGTGGGATTATCCCTTCTGCCCACCTGGATTCAACGCGTCATAGCCCCCGTCCGTTATGGACTTTGCGGTTTAAACGTTTTTTTCTTTCGACGGTAGACGACGAGTCGCGTAATTGACGGCGGCGCGGGCCGAGTCCTCGTTTCGCGAAATATTGGAAGAAACGATGATGGATTCGTTCGTTTTCCTGCACGCCGACGTCGAATGCACGCGTTCTCTTGTTGCAGTCGTTTGTAATCATTTTGCTCGGGATGACGATGGGCGGTGGCGTGCCCACTGTTCCGCAGCTGCGTAATATATTTGCCGTTAGACACTATTCCATTGTGCTCTTAACTGATATTCGTCGGTGGACTACGGATGTTTATGCGAGAAACGTACGACATTTGTACACGTAACATTTGCACATTTCCGTGAAAAATAAAAAGGCAACGCACATTGCAAGATACGTGCATCGAATACTAAAAACGTTCAAAATAAAAACATTAAAGCCGAATTATAGCTGCGAGTTCTCCGAATATTCGTAGAATTTTTTAACGAAATACTCACGCTGCTTGAAAAGTCGAATATCTTGAAAAATGGTCGTCCAATTCGTATTGAGAAATTAAAATAAAATAAAATTAAAGTCGTACGGTCGCGAAGGCAAGTTTCGTTGGAATCGGTGAAAGCTGTCGTCGCGGTTTATATTTTTTAATAAAAATCATGACCGAAACGCCTTCTGTTTGTACACGGACCGCAATATATTTCAATTTAAACAAAATCCTGATATTGGGGGGGAGAAGGTGATCGATATGGCATGGAACGACCCTCACGTCGATTACTGGACAGCCAATGTACACGGCGGTACGAGTGGATCGTGCACCCATTACAGACAGACCTGCCGTTTTGTCATTGCACGTATGCCGGGGGGAACTCCTTCCCAATAATGGAAATGGAGAGGGCATTCAGGTAGAGATTGCGCCGTGCGGTAGATTGCTCTGACGTCGTACAAAGCTTGGCGAGCAGACGACACTACCAGGGGATGCTCTTCTCCCGGTGATCCGGCGACTTTTCTCTCCCCTCAAAAGAGAAACAGCCCGGATCCCGGGGTAAGGCTATTGTCAAGGTTATGCCTCGAAACTCGCTCGAGCGAATTTCTCGCTCAGAGACGTCGGCTCTTTTCTTTTTGCCTTCCTTTATCTCTCTCTCTTCTCGTTTTTTTCTTTTTTTTTTTGCAATGACACAAAGCTCTTCGAAACCCTGGGACCAACTTTCGTCGCATTGTACGCGTTCGATACGAGCTCGATTCATGCGGGGATTACGATCGAACTCACCTTTTTGAAAATGCGAACGATAGTGATCTTTTTCCGGATACGGCGGCGGAACACGAGCCATTATTCTGGTTATGTATGAAAAGGCAATCGACGATGATTCCTTAAGCAGCTTTGTTGGTACCTTGTGCATTGTGTTATTGTTAGTTGACACATTTATTGCGGACGACACCGTTTTGGCCGTTTGAACGAGCCGCTGATTAGGAAAGCGATCGAACTCGATAATTAACGAAACTTTTTTAATTACATTTTATAATATAGACTCGCCATCAGTTTTGTCGATATACGAAGTCGAATATTGTCTAATCGGATTGTATGGATTTTAAAAGTAGAAATGGAAAGCTTTTCAACATATATACATATGTATAATTTATTGTAAATATCTATACCTGCTCGGAAATATCCCAAACACCAATTTTAACGAACGTCAAAATGTTGCTTTCGCATAATTCTCTATCGAGTAAGGACTCGTTTTTGGTAAATCTGGAATATTTTTTAACCAATTAAGGAATTGTAGGATAAATATAGCATAGGATTAAATAACAGTCGTGGAATATTTGGAATATTAGGAAAACAAGCACAGCAATTCTACTTAATTAGGGCACGGAAACAACTCGAAATCTTAAACGTGGTAGACAATTACCAGCGAGGACAAAGACATTAGTAGAAAATTGCTTCAGTAACGATAACGTAGGTAGAGCAACACATGGGAATAGGTCCAAATTACACAATTCGTCCGTAGCACATTTGTCAGTCTGCCAGTTAATTATTCTTCGGTATTTTTTAATAATCATTAACTAAAAAAATTCATAAAACGAAGCCAGTTTCTGTCAACTATCATTCTTGGAGTAATACTGCTTTGATGAATTTCTTTCTGTACGATTATAAAATTATACTTAATAGTATTAGAATAAGCATAGATTCAGTATCAAGTGGTAAGTATAACCCCAAATTATGTGTATGTATATTTTATTGCACCGATTACCTGGGATGTCCCATTAACATTTACTCTTTTATTTCCTACTCTTGATATACACTCCTCCAAAATGGAACAAAATATTAAAAAGATCGTGCATTAAATTTTAAGGGGATCCTTGTAAGGTTTTAATCTTCGACATCATGGTAGTTTTAATGGGTCGTTGTTTATTCGCTTATCATAATGGTTAGGTAATAGTCATCGATGGTCAACAGTGACGCTGACACCAAGGTCAAAGGTCCAGAAATGGATCAACCGAAATAGTTCTATAGATCAGGCTGTCTTTGACTATCAATTTTGTCTTTGCGTCTCCCCACTCTTCCATCTTAGGAAGAGGTATATGGACAGTCACTGCTAACATACTCTTTCAGTACTCCCGAAACTTCCAGGGTGGTCGGGTCTCGCGAATTCGGGGGCCTACCACTGGCCATTAGTGAACCGGGCTGACCACTGGTGACCAGGACTGACCAGAACTGACCACTACTGCCCACTACTGACCACTACTGACCACTGCTGGGCCGTGATGACCGACGGTAAGAATTGTTTAAAATTCTTCTCCTCATTTCTATTTATTATCTCATTTCAATTTCGCTGTAACGAACTGCCTGACTGCTATTGCCACAATAGGAATATTTTCTTACCTTACAGTTGACCATTGGTAACTAGCCATTATTTATATCATTCGTTAAAAGTACAACGTATAATTGTATAATGGGTCAGTGTAAAGATTGAAAAAGAAAAGAGTACACGATCACTTTTAGCTGGGTAATGCAATTACTAATTAAAAACTAAATAATATTAGCAAATTGCCTGCGATCCGCCTTTCATAGGTCATCATAAATATAGAGCTTCTTCACTAAGTTAGTTTTGATTCTCATTGATTCATCAAAGATTTTAGAGTATTGTCACAGACGAAGTATACGAGTAGATCTTCCAATATATTTTTTCGGCCCATTTTTATGGGGTCTTCAAACCCCATTACCATTTCCGTGTCACTCGGAACATTACCAACAGATTTAGAAATAAATTTCAATCCTTTCCATAGACAATTTATATATATTTACGTACACACTACAGCTGTTTGTCCATCAATACTAATTCAGTGAATAGTTTCTCAACTGTCAGATGGGGCCACGAAAGTCCATAAGGTGTAAGGTCAACTCGTATACCTCGTCTGTGATACAATTATTTTGCAACGCGAGTGCTTTGTCGGTATTTGTTTTCTCGCGTTGCTGCACGATTGCGTCACTTTTTAATCTGACGTCGGTTAATCGCGGATAGCCACGCCTGGAGAGACGGAAGCTGGCAGTAATTCCTCGGTTGTCGGTCCCAGGAGAATCGCCACCGTTGGCCGACTGAACTTTTACTCGACCGTAGAATGGACGATAAAGTCACTTACGGTCACACGTGACCGATTCTTGGACCGAGAGTTTATCGTTTGGCTTTTATTTTTTGCCTGACACCTTCTTGCGTCCTCCCTCTTCTCGCGTTCATACGTTTCCACGACGACGGAAGGGATGGCCGAGAGGAGGCGACTTAAATTGTTTCCAGGGCGACTAGTAACGGACTGTGTGTGTCGAACAACCGGCTCTCGCGCAGTGGAAAAGTCGTACCTAGACTGGAACTTTTCTATTTGCTAGGGGAATCATAGACAGTGAGAGGGGTATGCGGGACCGTCGGGCAAGAATCACGGATTGAAATTTACTCGGAAAGTTTGCCATCGAGGCGCCCTCCGCTTCCGGGCGCCGGGAAACACCGGAAAGAAAGTAAATATGTCAGGTTCGATCCGAGCTCGAGTGGCTAGCCGAGAGGGTTGTCGAGTTTTTTCGGCGAATAAGAGATCCAGCAGACGCGACGAGTGACTTTCTTCCTTCCTTCCTTCGTATGGTGGGAACGAGCCTCGAGAAAGATACTGCGAGCGAGAAACTATGTTCCTCGCCTTCTTTGGCACCAGCGGTCTGTTTTGTATCTCGGAAACAACGTTGCGAAAATATTTCCTTCGAGGGAAAGTTACTCCCCTTGTCGTCGAGAAATAATTAGGTCCAGGCATCCGAGTTTAACGTTTACGCACGCAAGATACGCAATTCGTCACCATTTCTGACCGTAACTGGCGATTCAAAAACGAATAAGTCTTCCCGGCCAGTTAGACAGTCGAATTCGCGATCGAAATAATTCATTTTGAGGGCGAAAACGAACCAGTATGGTCGTGTCTCATCCCCGTGGCAATCGTACGCCGACTATTTTTTCCTCGTTAATCAAACGAACGATAAAAAAAAAATACCGGTCGACGGGGCGAACGAGCTCGTTTCTGTCGCGAATTAACAATCAACGCGTGCTGATTGCGAGGCGAATAAAATCTGATTCGCGTTAAAATTCGAACAGTCGTCGTTTCAGGAGCGATCAGGTGATTTTACTTGCTCTGTCGGTTGAGCAGACAAAAAAAACGAGACCTGGATTCAGCGATCCGAACTGTATATAGCTGTGCAAATCGAGCAGACGAAGTTAGGAAACCGTTGACACGTGAAAAGTCAAATACGAAACCATGACAGTCCTGTGCTCTCGGTCGTTTCAGCAAAGTAAACAAATTCGACGTCCGTTAAAACATTGATGATCTCAAAAAAGAAAAAAGGTAACATATATAAATGATTTGGATGCTCCATCATATGTACAAGGTATTCGGCACACCCTGATATTCGCCCTGGGAAAAATTTTAATGGGTGATTCTAGAGGCCAAAATAAGGTGAAAATCAAGAATATCAATTTCTTGACTGATGCATCATTAAAAAGTTATTAACAAATTAAATTAAAAAATTTCAAATAGTTCTGGAAAAATTATTTCTGGATGCAGGGGTCAATTATAAGCATTTTTGGTGAATACATATATCTCTGAAATCCTATCCACTTTCAAGAAAAAAATTCGGATAGGTGTTGAAATTTTTTGGCAAAAAAGGTTTTTCAAATTGTTCTGAAAAAAATTATTTTCGGTTGCAAGAGTCGATTGCAATCATTTTTGGTCATTACACATACCCCCGAAATCCTACGCATTTTCGAGAAAAAAATTCCTTACCGAAAATATAATTTCTGGCCAGAAATGTCTGCCCGAATTTTCATGCGAATCTTTAAAACGTCATAACTTCTAAACGGATTGGACGATTTTAATGTTTAAAAAAGCAAACTACGCGTATTTTGATGGGGAATATGTACAAATCGCAAAAATATTCGAAAAGTTGGTCCTTGACCCCGCAAAATGGGAAAAACCTCATAGAAATGGTCCAATTTTCAAACAGCCATTACTCCTACAATAGTGAATATATTTCAGTGAAACTTTTTTCTGAAGTAGAGCTCATGGGTACCTACAAAAAAGTATTACACAACTTTTCTGTAGGGCGTCAAACAAAAATACTAAAAATGAAAAACCAATTTTCAAGAAAAATCGACAGGGGGTAGGTGCCTAAATTTTTCGACGAAAAAAAAATTTTTCAAATCGTTCTAAAAAAATTATTTCTAGGTTCTGGAGTCAATTACAATCATTTTTGGTGAATAGACCTACCCCCGAAATCCTACCCACTTTCTAGAAAAAAATTCAGTACGGGCGGAACTTTAAACGTCAATAACTTTTTAACGAAATCTCCATCAACAAATTGGTATTCTTGATTTTCGTCTTATTTTGGCCTCTAGAATCTCCCATTAAAATTTTTCCCAGGAGTGGCCGAACACCCTGCATACGCCAGCGTGAATTTGGATGTTTTATGTTTGCAATTGCAAGTGATTGCAAGCCTTTGTCAATTGGAAAGCATCAAGGATTCGCTTTGGAAAAATGAAACTAACACTTCTTTCTTCTCATAATTCATATTGTGTGCCACAAATTTAACCACAATGTTAGTGAACAATTAAATATTTTCACTCTACATGTGTACATTAGTCTCGTTTAAAAACGATCGTTCAAATAAATAGTAGAATTCTATCAACAATTGTTTTCTAGTATTATGTTCTAACTTTCCTGCAATATTGTCCACATGTCTTTTCATTCTAAATATGTTTACCTTCAAAACTTGTTTCCTCGTACAATTTCACTTATTGCATATCTATTTCAATGCCGTTATAAAATTTATAGCAGTAACCTGAAATAACGAGACAATAAAGTCGCTTCAGAAAATTGTATCTGCACTTTGATTTGTGGTGCATCGATCGTACGCTCTAACATTGGGAAATTGCAGGATGTGCGCGGCTCCGAAGGTGGACAGGTCTGAGTTTCACTCTTTCAATCGCGAAACTAGACAAGGTGTCCGAGATTCGCGTTTGACGGGCAAATAAAGCGATTCGTTAACACTGACGTCGTTGGAATCCCAAATATTCGAGTTTCCACGGCGATCGGTGCGCGTGTCATTCGCGTTTCCATCAACGCGAACGGTTTCGTGCAAGGGAATACCGTCGACAAATAATTTCCGCGAGCGACGAATCCGGTTCGTTGACGCAATTCGCACGTTTTCATAGCCGTCGGCCCTTTTCTCTTCTATTTATTTTAAAAGCAGCTCTTTCTCGATACATATCGGCGGTGCTCGCGGTTCGCGATCGATGCGCGGCCGCAATGTCGCGTACGCGGGACGGACGGAAAAACCGGAGGTCGAAATAATATTGAATTTTTCCTCGCGGCAAGCTTCCATCGCACACGGAACGCGACCTCGAATAATATTTCAGTCGCTCGAGGGCGGACGCGTTGCAAAATTGAAATTGTTGGCTTTTCCGGTGAGCGAAACTTGATCGGGACGATGTGCGAATGAAATTACGCGGTATGTTAAACACAACATTCTTCCGTCATAATTGGTGGAAAGAGCACGTTGCTCGAAATACGAAAGGGAATAGTTTAATATGCGGGCTTGTTTTCACTGTAGCCTTTCAGCTTCTATTTGTAGTTTACCGGTTCGAATAAAATATTCGGATAAATGGCCGAGAGTGGATCTCTCGAGTATCGTGGAAATAAAATCTGCTACGGGACACCAGACGTTTTAACGAATTTATGTTCTAACGTTTACGTTAACGCGTATCATGGATTCTTGAACGATCCACCGAGGCGTACTAGCGAAACTTCCAGCGCTCGCCAACAGAGGGCTACGCTCTCTCGCAGGTACTCAAGGCTTATATAAATATTTCTTTATTGGCAGTTACCATGACGTTTCGAAACTTTTGATGTACTTTGATCGGTAGAAATTGCGTAGAAGAGAAGCCCAAGGTACACAGAGCGTAATAGACACGATTTTTTGTAATAATCAATTGAAATTAACGATTAATCCTTACTGCTGGAGATTATGAAAGCGACGGGAGGATGCTGATAGAGTCTCGTGGAAATTACGCGGCGCCATCGTCCTTATTTGTGCCCTAAATCACGGATTAAATCGGAGTCAATACGATCGCATTGGTGGCCGCCATTTGTGTAATATCTAAATAAAATTAGCATTTAAACGGACGGGACCGAATGGAAGCCATCCGGGACAGTGGTTTGCAAACAAAGAGATAACGAAATTTCGATTTCCGGCAATCTGGTTATCTTTCATATATTTCGTATATATACCGGCATCAACGACTGAGTTTTACCTCTGAAACTGCGCTCTATCACGTCGCGATTCTACACAGCTTTCCATTTTGCGAATCGTTTTGCTGTCACGGATACTTGTAACCTTGTAAACATAGAAAAACAAATTTTAAAAAAACATTTTATATGTCTCAATGACCAGTTCAGGTTTTCGATCAGTCTCAACATTAAAGGAAGGCTTCGAGATTTTGGACTTTCCAATTCTCTCGATCGCGGAATTGTTTCTTCTCGCGTTTGTCTTTAATAATGAATTTCGTAGGTCAGGAAAGGGTGGTGTTCTTACAGGGGGTTTTCACCGTGTGAAATATCGCTGCGGACTTCATCGATATTCCATTTGCAACGTTCAGCGTCACGTTTCCGAACGCGGACGGTCCTAGAAGGCGAGAAGGATCAGCGCTGTTCGTTGGCACGATCGTGTCGCGGCGAAAGGACCATATTTGAAGCCAGTCCTTTACGAGAAAGTCGTCCAATTTTCCTATAATCCTTGGTAACCCCTCTGTCCCTTAGGGGACTGGCCAAGGCGGGTCCACGTTGAAAACGAAAACTCTGTTCTATCGTCTTTGCCTTCGGTTTACCGGAATCCCCGGGATTCGGTAATAATACATGAACAGCGCGCGGTAGAAGAAAGACGGGGAAGAAGGAATTGAAATTTTGATCACCTTCGCCATTTGTATTCCCGGTTTAATGTAAAATGGCTATCTCGAGGAGAGCACTCGCAGTAGACAATGGACTTTCGCGTCGATCGTTGCTCGACGTCGAGGAAATCGTTGCGAATGTATTTTAGAGACTGCATAATCTGTCTGTGTGCCGAAGAATTGACTTTCAAAATCGTTCGATCGCTTCATCCGGATTTTGCGTGCAATAGAAAGGCGTGCTCGAGGGCTTGTTCGAATTTCTTTGAGTCGAAATCCCACAAAACCATCGATGTTTCATTTTCTTTAATCTTGTTCGCGAAATAAAGATCAAAATAGCTAAATGTGTGAAAGAAGGCAGCTCGAGAGTAACGAAGATACAAATTTTTGATAACCCGAACAAGCGAGGATAGCCGTAAATCGTATCACAGGAAACAAACAAGGAAATCACTGGGAGTTGAGGAAGTATAAGTTTAGGGAGGATATGGAAGATGTAAACGAGGCGAAGCAGAACACTTCGATGCATGTGATTCGAGGGGGAGATTGTGATAATATAAACATATACAGTCTTCTCCAATACGCGTTTCAGTATCGATTGTGACGTTCAAAACTACGACCCTTTTCGAGATGAGTATCGTGTACCTACGATATGTGTAGCAGTTCTTTTTCTTCTCGTTCAAAGGGACCAAAAATGCATTTAACTGTCTAGTACCAAGGTCGTTACCTGAGACGTTGTTAAGCTATAACTGCTAATGGATGAGATTAAAATCATTATCGAGTAAAAGCATTTTAATTTTTATGAATATTACCGCCACGCTCTCGAGTTACAGTAAATGGTGTAATGATTCCCTTCAAGTCCAGCCGACTTTTTTCAATTAGAATTCAAGCATCGAGTTTAAAACATTCTCTCAAAACTCCCTCGAGCAACTGTGCAGTAAAAGTTCTTCGAGCTTCTTGCATTTGATAATTTCCGAAAGTAGAACCGTAACAAACGAATGTTCCCTTGTTCCGAAATATATCGATGGAGTTGCGGGATATAATTCGTAGGAACTGGCAGAACTCGCGAAGCGCGAAGATTCAACCGACCTTGTATAAGATTTAAGAAGAACGCGACGCGCGCAACCCCTATTTCATCTCTTTGTCGATCGTTAAAGGTCCGCTCGTAGATCGTTACACTGAAAACGGGAATCACATTACCACATATCAATTCTCGACTTTGCAGCCGTTACACATACGCACGCACATCTATTATGCATGGGTGTATCCGCGCAGTGGTGTGTTGGGGGATGTGTATTGTCGAAGCGAAATTTACGTCGTGCGGGGCGAGGGCTACGTTGAAATATCATCGGCTCGTTTCAAGCACGGTTTTGCATATTCAGGGACGAGTAGAGAAGAGGGTCGGAACAGGGACGAACGAGTGAAAGAAAAGAGACGGAAACTGAGAGTCATGGCGGGTCAATTTGTTAGGAACACAGACACCAGAGATACAATCGTAAACAAATGGCCTCGAATAACAATTAAAAAACAAAAACGAAAAGCAGATCTGTCAAAACGTTGACAGAAAAAATTAGAGGAAAATAGTACAACGTAGGAGATTCAATTACTTTCGGTAATTATTTACCATGTTATCGGCTTCATCGATTACCAATAACGTCAAAGTATATCGGAGTGAAAAGGTTGCTGGTTACTCCGAACCCACGGTTAACCTTTAAACTTATTTTGCAGAACGATTGTTTCTCCTCGAAACCACGCGTTGCGCTCGTTGCGTAATTAAACATTTCGTCGAAATTTATTTCATTCGCGAAAATAAGCTCTCCCGTTATCGGATATTGCTGCAGCTCGTGGCGAACGAAGAGAATGAATTATTATTCGCCGCGAACGGTTTCTCGACTACAGTGCACGGCGTCACGTAAGGAAAACGTAGACGACGACCGCGCAAGCCGGCATCACGTAATGTCTTCGTGTACGTGGTTGTATCTAAACTCGCAAGCCGAAATTACTTGTTATTGTACGTCTTCTTGCCGGAGGAAACGTGAGGACGAGCGTGCACCAGCTACGTGATTAGTCGCCGTCCAGGCATGTATTTAAAAGCGATATCTCGTTACGGACAGTTTCCCCCCGACAATCGAAAAATGTTGAAAACGTGAAACTTGTAATACAAAGGGTCATCATCGTAACAATGCAATTAAAAATATCCTTGAAAAAGGGAAACTTTCTACTTAGAAAAAGGAGATGTTTTCTTTTGGTTCGTCAATAGTCATTTTTAAGGTAGAGAGTGAAACTCGAGTAAAATATACAATATATAAATAGAAATTTTGTTGGATAAAAGTAAAGGAGAAGTAAAGATCACAAAAAGCAGAATAGTATAAAAAGGTGTCACATTTTCGTCGACACTTTGCATAAAAGAAACGAGCGCGAAATGAAAACTGTAAACGAGAAATGCGTAGAAAAATGGCTCGCGAAATTGAAATAAAATATATTGTCTGACGTGAATGCGTGTTTGATGGTCAGATAAATTCGTTTTTCCGTTAATGAATATTTTATCGGAATGTTTCGTGTTTTTTTTTTTTTTTTGTATATACGTCGTGGCTCGTGTGCATTTTTCCTTCAATTTCGGGCCGCGAGTCCGATAGCCTGAATAAATTTCTGTCTGAACGAGATGCGGGGCTCGATAATTAATAAAACATAACTCATCCGTGAAAATGCGATACCGGAAACACAGAGGAGTGCGGGAAGTCAATAATAAAATTTTTGGGGGAAATTGTTTCCGTGAATACCGAAAGCGTTCCACGATGCATTTATATTTGTACTCATAGTTCTATGAAACGGTAATATAAATATAATTTGCATGGTTTCTGTAGATTGATTGCCCAATATTATTTGTGCAGCTTCGTGAAACTGCTGTCCTCGGAACGTGACTTGCATTGTTTCGCCTGGGGGTTGTTGTATATTACTTTTTACAATGTTCGGTTTTATTATATGCTATCAAAAATATCCAAGCAATCAGAGTACTATCAAACAAATTTCGAGCTTTGACGCAATATTTGTTTAAAATCTATGAATGTTCCAAATTTCAGAAATCCCCTGAATCGACAAATTTTGTCAATTTCAAGGGTGCATATAGAACAATACGAAGGTCGTTCAATAAGTTTGTCTTTAATAAGCATCATCACTCGCTCAGTTATATCCACCACATCATTTTTATTGTCGATCGAAGCAAGAAACATCCCCTTGTATCGAGACAATGCACGAGTGCACATCTGTGCAGTTTCGATGGCCAAAATCATGGAATTAAAGTTCGAATTATTACAACATCCACCGTATTCACCGGATTTGGCTCTCAGTGACTTTTTTATTTTCAAACTTAAAAAAATGGCTCGGTTCACGTCGAACGAGGAGGTCACCGCTCAAACAGATGCCTATTTTGAGGACCATCTAAAATCTTACTTTTCAGATGGCTTAAAAAAGTTGGAGAAACGCTTGGAAAAGTATATAGAGCTAAAAGGAGATTATGTTGAAACATAAAAAAAAATCTACCTAAAATAATTCGTTTCTCCATCTTTTTCTAAGGACTTATTGAACGATCCTCGTATTATTTTTCAGGGCGCGAGTTATCGTTTTATAACGAAACTTCTCCGGGTTCTTTTTCACTGGCGAAGGTGGCGTAACCCCTTAAAAGAATATTTCGAAATTCCCCGTATTTAATTTCGTCGCGTACAGTCGGAACGCCGGACGCTTCGAAATTCGATTTCGTCCGCGTATCAACGATGCGTCGCGTCTCTTCTCTTTTCCACGGCGCTCGTTAATCTGTAAATTTGAATACCGTCGACTCGCGGCTCGATCAGAAATTCAGTACGACCGTAAAACGCCCGCTCGGGGTTCGAAAAATATTTTCGCTCTAATCCGCCCTCTCTGTTTCTCTGTCTACGGTTCGTGTACCACTTTCTCCCTCCCTCCCTGCCACCCCTCCCTGGACGTTTCTTTTACCCCGTGCGTCGTTCATGAATATGGAAAATTAGACCTTTCGGGTGGCGCGCGCGATCTCCTTTTTTCGTTTTTTTTTTCCCCCCCTCTGGACTCGCGCAGTTCGCAAATTGATTCCGCGCAAGCGGGTGCTCCGGCTCTCTCGCGACGCGTCGATGTTGATTCAAAGGGAGAAAGATTGGTTTCCCGTGCGCTCTCGGACGAAAATTGAAATTTACGGCTCGCCGGGAAATGGCGAAAGAATGGATTCCACGCGACGATCGTGCGGTTTAGCCTGTCGTTAAGGTAAGACCCCGCGTCGTGCGCGATTCCGCGCGAAATTCAAATTTCTCCGCTCGCCTCGCGTCTCACGGTGCTCCATTTACTGTCGGCTGTCCTTCGAATTTCGAATTACCGACCTGTTGGAACCATTCGCCCGTCCCGGAGGCTTCTCGAGCGTTTATTTTTCTGCGTCGGTTCTTTGTTCCTTCGTTTCGGTGTACACACGAGGCTAGCAATAGAATTTATAGATTAGAAACACAGTTACGTATCTGTTCCAATCTTGAACCATCATTTCTTTATAGTAGAACACAATGTAAATTAAAAGGAAATGAATTAAAATCGTGTTTATTACATTTGCACATAAATTCATCAAATGTTTTTATGTAATGTTACTTTTATACAAACCATATGCAATGTAGTGTTTTTGGTTTATGTCCAGCTGATGAGAACTGTAAAATCTGTATGTACATAGATAGATACACAGGTATCTAATCAGAATCCAATTGTTCGGTTGCTGAAAATAAGATCTAAAATGGTTTTTTCGTATTCGGGAGCACTTACTTTCGGTGTGGTCGTAATATCGTGGAAGGGAGAGGATTAATTTAAAAATGTATGTCCTTGGATAACTAATCTAAGACCCAGAGGGAAAGTAGGGCCAGTTGGAACGAGAACCACTTCAACGGCCGATCAAGATCGCTCTCTACTCACCCAGTTCTGACGAAGTTAGCAAAGTACTGCACGATGTTCTCCGAGAGTGTCACTTCAGACCTGGTATAGTTCCTCGGGAAGTGGCCCAGACCATCCACCAACGGCGCCCCGAAAATGAAAGGCAACTCCTCACCGTGAACCGAACCCATTTTCTGAAACCAGCAACCATTAGCAACGTTAATCAGTCTCGAATAAAATTTTAATTTCTTTCGCTTTTTATAAATCGATCAGACGCTCGAAATCTTATTTAAGATTAAAATGTGTTCAACGTTTCGATCGCGTACACGTTGTCTTATTACCTGCCTCGCAGAACAAGGAAGTGAAAAATGATTAAAAAATTAAGAATTGCAATGCTTCCTCGACTCTAAATCGAAACGTTCTACTAGATTCTATGGGGACTTTACTTCGAACAGTTTGATCGAAAGTGTGGAAAGAATGTAATTATGTTGTTATTGTTATTAAAAAGGCGTCGACGCTAACACGTAGTATGAAAATTTTCTCATTATTAAATTCATTAGGACTGACTGGTAACGCGACGCTTAGCAGCCCTGGGAATTTACGGTCTCGGAGCGGATTTCACTGCAGCCTCGATCACGATGGACACGTCAGGTGCGCGTAATTTAATTTCTTCGGGTTTCGAGCCCTTTCGGTCGAAATTACCGCGTTCCCGGCCCCAACTCGCCATTACAAGATGAAATGTCGGGTGTCGTGTAATAGCTGCCGGGGAACGGCACGTGCGACGTTTCAAGTTTCTTGAGCCAGAGCTTGCTTCGTTCGGCGTGTTCCGTTGTCTCGAGCGGATTTCAGTCCTCGTCGAGAACAATATCGGCTCGAAGAGCACGAGACGAATCACAGAACACTACGATTAGCTGACGCGAGACTACGCAGCTGGCTCGTCGAACTGAACCTTACATCGACACGATTATTAATTGCCCGTAGTTGAGTATATTCGTTCGATTCTTCCATACTTCTTGGGAAAACTGACAAACAATTTTCTATGATAAACACGACAGAAATTTTTTGGCGAAAAAAATTTTTTCAAAACGTTCTGGAAAAATTATTTTTAGTTGCAGGAGCCAATTACAATCATTTTTGGTGAATAGATATACCCCCGAAATCCTACGCACTTTCGAGAAAAAAATTCCTTACAGAAAATACAATGTCTGACCATATCTCTTATATGTTTCACTGAAATTTTAGGGCGAAAAAAAATTTTTTCAAATCGATCTGAAAAAGTTATTTTCCATTCTAGGGGGCAATTACAATTATTTTTGGTCATTAGACATACCGTCGAAATCCTACCCACTTTCGAGAAAAAAATTCGAGAAGGTATGATATTTTTCGACAAAATTAAAAAATTTCAAATCGTTCTGGAAAAATTATTTTCAGTTGCAGGGATCAATTAAGATCATTTTTAGTGAATAGACATACCCCCGAAATCTTACGCACTTTCGAGAAAAAATTCGAATATGTGCCTAAATTTTTCGATGAAGAAAAATTGTTCCAACTCGTTCTGAAAAAATTACGTTTCATTGCAGAGGTCAATTACAATAATTTTTGGTGGATAGACATACTCCCGAAATCCTGCGCAGATTCGAGAAAAAAATTCGAGTAGATGGAAACATTTTTGGACGAAATTGAAAAGTTTTAAATCATTTTAGAAAAATTATCCGGCATATTTGATTTTACGACATTGCCCCAGTCTCGAATATGCCAGTTAATTGCAATTTTGCTGTATTTCGATTCAAGAAACGCTTAAATAAAACCTACTAAATGAAATGGAAATAACGTGTTTCCCAATTTTCACCGCCATTCGTTGCTGTAATTAAATGATTGTCTGTCTACGGCCAGCGAATTCTTCTTTCTTCGCAATTTCCGATAACTATCGTAAGGAATAAGTTTCTCTGCAGTTTGATTAATATCGTTGAAAAAGAGGAATTTCTGTGCAATTAATTTCTTGAATTATCGACACGGTGTCGAGCAAAAGGTGGAATTTTCGAAGGAGCTGAATTACGCGAATGGCAAGCAATTACCGGTACAGGCCCTGTTACGTTCCTTGGAACCTTTGTTCATTGTTGTCCTTAAATCGCTTGTTCCTACGAGCGATTAACGAATAGCATGAATCGTTGGTCGTGGCGAGTTTCTTTCTTAATGACGTCAATTCCCCACAGCTTCGAGTCTTTCATTGCAGCCATTAATCCGCGAAATTGTCCGAAATTCTTGGATCTTTGCTTCTCGTAGTTGTTCCAAAAAATCCCCTTTGAAAATACGCTTGGTTGCCTTACTTTCCCTTCGATTATTTTACACCTTATTTAATCCCACGTAAAATGTATTCAGTAACTTGGGTAGATTATAATACTGTTCCGAGAGAAGTCGAAAAGTACTGTAATTTCATTTCGTTCTTGAATATTAAACATCGTACGCTCAATCGCGCAACAGAGCAGTAATTATTTATTTCACGTCAAAGAGACTACAACTTTTTCTAGAAAAATGTAATCTTCTCAAGCTTTGATATAGGTGATCCGAGTTAAATCGAAATCCTGCTTCGTTTCGAGTGTCGCATTTCTCTCGAATCACAAAGGAGCGGAAAAATTGCCACTCGACGTACTCCATATGCGTCTGTAGGATTCTGAATCTTTTCTGCGACTGAAATGTCGTTTTATTAATTTAAAGTACGCCTCCACACCCTATGCCATCGTTACTTCATTTTTGCAGCTGTCATTTTCTCCATTCACTTCATTCACACACGTTGCGAACATTTCTAAATATACCCAGTAATATAGTCTAGTAATTTTGACGAATTAAGTGTTATTAAATAATTTCCGTAAGTTGCCTCTTTAAAATGCAAATTAAATTATTTTGGAGATTCATATTTTCAAATTGAAATTTTAAATTCATCGAAAGACCGTTTGTTCGCTAACTGTACGTTGTCCAAAAGTTATGTTCCAATTATGGACATGAATTATTACGTTGCAACACAGTTTATATCTACAAAAAACGTACAAATTCCAATTAGACTTCTATGTATTGTTTATTTTGCCCCACAATCTCTCGCGTTGCACCGAAATGATTTAAATATCCATTTTAACGTTTTTATTTAGCTTCTGTCTCACTACATATATTTGGAAATTCGGAAAAATAACAGTTATTAAATATTTTCGCGATTGTGTCACACAGCTTACTTGGAAATCGTACTTTAACTTTATTTATCGCGTATGTTTTGACCCGGTTGCTCAGATTTTTCGAAATCAAATGAACATTTTTAACTTTAAAGCGTGACAGTATATAATACTTGTCTATTTTTATTTCATATGAACACTTCTAGACGCGACAGTAACATATGCGTAGCAGATAGTGCAAAATCAATAGCGATTTTCTCTGAAATGCTTCTAGCAACCAGAAATCTGACAAAGCAATTTTTATTTCAGACAATAAATTTTAGACACTGAGAAGATTAGAATTGTGCATCCTTGTAATATTCGTAGCAAACGGGTTATTATTATTAAAACGGATGGCAGAATCGCGAGGGGGTGTGAAAAGAGGCAGATTAAGCTCTCCTTTTCTCGGAGAAAATTACTCTTCCGTCAGTGCCTAAGTTTATATCCCGGCAACGGGGTGGTTCGTGGCTGTTAGAAAATAGTTCCCCGGGTAAATGGAGTTCGGGGGAACAAGGGAACGAGGAAGACAGAGGTCACAGTTTCTGGTTTGTAAGAATCGGTTGGCGTTTCGGTCACGGACGGTTTCGCGAGCACAGTCTCGAACTTTTTCGAGCGGGTTGAACGTCCTCCGATGAAGCTTCCTCCCGGTAAATACTTTGACGCGCGATCCGAGTAAAAGTTCCCGGACAGATACGGGTTTCCTGATTGCGATAAAGTAAATAAGTAGCGAGAAAGAAATTACTTTATACTATTAGGTGGTCGGTGGAAAAAAGTTGCCGCGTTTTTGTTCGACCTGGCGGCAGTTCCGTGGAAGTTTTACGCGGCGGAAAACTTTCTCCGTGGGCACACTTTACGATCCACGCCCTTTTTTGCAAGATTACAGGTATAAACAAACGCGAGCGCGGAGTCTGTGCACACCGATACGAACTAATCGCAAGAAACGCAAAACTGTTCCTCCACCTTTTTCTTCAGACTTCGCGCTCTCAGTGCTTTCGAATCTTTTTCAGCGAGACGGTTCGCGAAGTAGATAGGTGCAGCGCCGGGAATGTGGAATTTTGAATAAATTGCGAAATTTAGGGGCTCGTTTAACCCTTCGAAGAATGCTCTCGAAAAATTGCGTCGATCAATTCTTGAACTTTGGAGTTTCGTAAAGGGTTGTCTCAACTCCTGATATAATAATTCGTATCTTACTTTAAATATTTCTATGCATATTAAGTGTACGCAAGTATCAGAATCGATTAATAAATGAAAATAGCGTGTTCAATTAAAAAAGTAGTCCGGTTTAAGCAACCGAATGCTGTTCGATTTCGTTGAAATATCGAACGTCGTGGCATTGTTCCGTGATCGATAAACATTGTCATTGGTTTTTCGGGATCTTTGTCTGTCTGGTATCCCCAAAGAAAGTGGGCTGCGCAACCAGCAAAATAAACAACCACCTGTCTGAGCAACGAGCAAGATAATAGACCGCAGAAGAAAGCGCATCGATCACGTTCCCTCGAATTGTTTCAGCCCGCAAGCGCGCGCCGATATGCTTTCAAATGGAATTAACGGGATCAAGAACAGCCGTGCATTCTCCGTTAACCGTGCTGCTCGACAGTGACAGAAACCAGTTGGCGAAACAACTTTGATAAAGCTCTGCGGCGACCGCGACAGTGACGAATACTCGGCGCTGGTTCGCCTTGTCGGATCGTATTTTGAATTCGGTTACCTGCATTTCTCTCAGTTCACCTAAGTTCCCTTCTTCGGAGAAGTTCGATACGTAATTCGACGTGTTGTGACTAGTCCCCATGAACGGATTCAACGAATATTCTTCAGCTTTGGTTATACAAATTCGAGCCTAAATTATTCAGTTTCACTTAAGAAGATAATCTATTTTTTTTTTATGAAGAAAGTAAAAGGTTCTTGGTTTTGATATTTATTTGTTTTACGAATTTGTTATATTTTTAAGAAACCCCATGTTTGTAGGAGGAACGAAGTCCTGGAATTAATTGAAAATCGTGTAAACTTATATATTCCTATACATGCTATACAGGGTGTGCAGCCACCCCTGGGAAAAATTTCAATGTGAGATTCTGGAGACCAAAATAAGACGAAAATCAAGAATATCAATTTCTTGACTGAGGCTTCATTAAAAAGTCATTAAAAAATTAAATTAAAAAATTTCAAATTATTCTGAAAAAATTATTTTCGGTTGTGGAGCTCAATTACGATCATTTTTGGTGAATAGACATACCCCCGAAATCCTATGCACTTTCGAGAAAAAAATTCCTTACTGAAAATGTAATGTCTGACCATATTACCGATATGTTTCCCTGAAATTTTAGGGCGAAAAAAAATTTTTTCAAATCGATCTGAAAAAATTATTTTCAATTCTAGGGGTCAATTGCAATTATTTTTGGTCATTAGACATACCCTCGAAATCCTACCCACTTTCGAGAAAAAAATTCGAGAAGGTGTGAAATTTTTCGACAAAATTAAAAAATTTCAAATCGTTCTGGAAAAATTATTTTCAGTTCTAGGGGGCAATTGCAATTGTTTTTGGTCATTAGACATACCCCCGAAATCCAACGCACTTTCGAGAAAAAAATTCCTTACTGAAAATGTAATGTCTGACCATATTACCGATATGTTTCCCTGAAATTTTAGGGCGAAAAAAAATTTTTTCAAATCGATCTGAAAAAATTATTTTCAATTCTAGGGGTCAATTGCAATTATTTTTGGTCATTAGACATACCCTCGAAATCCTACCCACTTTTGAGAAAAAAATTCGAGAAGGTGTGAAATTTTTCGACAAAATTAAAAAATTTCAAATCGTTCTGGAAAAATTATTTTCAGTTCTAGGGGGCAATTGCAATTGTTTTTGGTCATTAGACATACCCTCGAAATCCTACCCACTTTCGAGAAAAAAATTCGAGAAGGTGTGAAATTTTTCGACAAAATTAAAAAATTTCAAATCGTTCTGGAAAAATTATTTTCAGTTCTAGGGGTCAATTGCAATTGTTTTTGGTCATTAGACATACCCTCGAAATCCTACCCACTTTTGAGAAAAAAATTCGAGAAGGTGTGAAATTTTTCGACAAAATTAAAAAATTTCAAATCGTTCTGGAAAAATTATTTTCAGTTCTAGGGGGCAATTGCAATTGTTTTTGGTCATTAGACATACCCCCGAAATCCAACGCACTTTCGAGAAAAAAATTCCTTACTGAAAATGTAATGTCTGACCATATTACCGATATGTTTCCCTGAAATTTTAGGGCGAAAAAAAATTTTTTCAAATCGATCTGAAAAAATTATTTTCAATTCTAGGGGTCAATTGCAATTATTTTTGGTCATTAGACATACCCTCGAAATCCTACCCACTTTTGAGAAAAAAATTCGAGAAGGTGTGAAATTTTTCGACAAAATTAAAAAATTTCAAATCGTTCTGGAAAAATTATTTTCAGTTCTAGGGGGCAATTGCAATTGTTTTTGGTCATTAGACATACCCTCGAAATCCTACCCACTTTCGAGAAAAAAATTCGAGAAGGTGTGAAATTTTTCGACAAAATTAAAAAATTTCAAATCGTTCTGGAAAAATTATTTTCAGTTCTAGGGGTCAATTGCAATTGTTTTTGGTCATTAGACATACCCTCGAAATCCTACCCACTTTTGAGAAAAAAATTCGAGAAGGTGTGAAATTTTTCGACAAAATTAAAAAATTTCAAATCGTTCTGGAAAAATTATTTTCAGTTCTAGGGGGCAATTGCAATTGTTTTTGGTCATTAGACATACCCTCGAAATCCTACCCACTTTCGAGAAAAAAATTCGAGAAGGTGTGAAATTTTTCGACAAAATTAAAAAATTTCAAATCGTTCTGGAAAAATTATTTTCAGTTCTAGGGGTCAATTGCAATTGTTTTTGGTCATTAGACATACCCTCGAAATCCTACCCACTTTTGAGAAAAAAATTCGAGAAGGTGTGAAATTTTTCGACAAAATTAAAAAATTTCAAATCGATCTGAAAAAATTATTTTCAGTTCTAGGGGTCAATTGCAATTATTTTTGGTCATTAGACATACCCTCGAAATCCTACCCACTTTTGAGAAAAAAATTCGAGAAGGTGTGAAATTTTTCGACAAAATTAAAAAATTTCAAATCGTTCTGGAAAAATTATTTTCAGTTCTAGGGGGCAATTACAATTGTTTTTGGTCATTAGACATACCCCCGAAATCCAACGCACTTTCGAGAAAAAAATTCCTTACTGAAAATGTAATGTCAGACCATATTACCGATATGTTTCCCTGAAATTTTAGGGCGAAAAAAAATTTTTTCAAATCGATCTGAAAAAATTATTTTCAGTTCTAGGGGTAAATTGCAATTATTTTTGATCATTAGACATACCTTCGAAATCCTACCCACTTTCGAGAAAAAAATTCGAGAAGGTGTGAAATTTTTCGACAAAATTAAAAAATTTCAAATCGTTCTGGAAAAATTATTTTCAGTTCTAGGGGTCAATTGCAATTATTTTTGGTCATTAGACATACCCTCTAAATCCTACCAACTATCGAGAAAAAAATTCGAGAAGGTGTGAAATTGCTGATAAAGTTTGCGTAGATAAAACAATTGGCAACGTTTCTGCAAGCTTTCGAGTTTTCACTTTCGTCGTACGATAAATTTCACCGATCCTTGCGAAAACTTCGTATCGAGCGATGGAACACGTTCCTCCCATCGCAGTTTGATGACATACAAATGGTTACGGTTCCACAAGATCAACGAAACGTCAACCGGCCATTGGCGCGGTAGTTGCTCATCCGGTAGAAGATTTGTGCTTGTCGTATCGTGGCCAACGGTTTGGTCGTTCCTAGATGCTTAGATCGACCACGACTACCAGAGCCAATCCTCGACGCGAAACTACTCTCGACAAACGATTCTCCTCTGCATACAGTCTGCCTCAATACAATAATCGGTCCACGGAGTACCGTCGCGGCGATATTCTGCTTCTTGTTTGCCCCGTTGTATCGCGTCGCGTACGTTTAACGACACCGGGACGTGTTCCCGGGACTATCGTTTCGAAGACAAATAAATCATACGCGTCAAAGTTGCTCGAAAGGGTTCTGTTCCGTGGGCAGAGGGTGGACGCAAAGTTAGACAGGACCGATACGGTTTCGTTGGATGATCGATTCCTCGGTTCTGCGGCCGCGGAACGAACTCGGTTCAACTCTTTCCCGTATTTTCAAGTTTAGTCCCGCAGCTGCATCGCGAACGGAATTGCATAGTGATCGTTAAAAAGTAAAGTCTCTTCGGGCACTTTGTTTTCAAGTTACGAACAACTCGTTCCGATCCTTTTAAGAAACAGTATACGTATCGTATAGTTAACGTGGCGTGGAAACTGACCAGCTTAAAAATATTTCCGTTATTTTTAAACACAAAAAATGTGTTATGTAATATTTGTAGATCGTTTTATGCACCACATGTGTATATTGTCTGGATCTATACGCCAGGAAATTATTTTTCACGCAGTTAGTAGCGTGAGAACTCGTTTTGGTTGTTTTGCGCGATAGGTGGATTTGTCGTTTAATTGCTGGATGAAAGTTACGTTGTAAGTGGGCAAGTTTGTAGACGAAGACCTTCGGTTAATACCGCGACGCGAAGTAAAGGAGCTTCCCGGTGTTCAGTGTCGTCTGCGTAAATGCGGTAAGTTTAACAACTACGAAGTGAAAATGACAACCGATATTGTCGTCGCACGATACTGTTCTCCGAGTATTTCAACGATAATAAGGTTTCTATAATTAATAATAAACGAAGTTAAATTTCTGATCTCTCAACGTCAGAAGAAAATCAGCGAATTGTAAATATGAATTGAGATCAAATTTTCGTATCTAATGATTTTGAACGTAAAGTAATAATCGGTGTGTAAATTTTGACTCTATCCTTAATAATTTCTGTACAAAAAAAAAAACAGAATGTCAACTTAACGTCTCAATAAGCTATTCCATGTTGTACCTGGCCCAATAGTTTAAGAAAATATTTTACATTCTATGCTGGTAGGCAAAGAAAATATTTCACACTTTACCTATCGTAACATTTGCACACTTTAAAGTAGCTCCTTAGACTGTTATCGTTACGGATCCTTTTGACTCATGCTTTAACGCGTTTCGCGAGAGAATATCGTTTCCCGTCGGAGGTCCAACATTTCTCTTCGGTTTTCCGTAAACAGTGTGTCAATTCGCTCTTTCCGCGCGAGGAACACGAAATCCGAAGTCTGGCTCGTAGAAAAGTTCGAGTAAGCTTTTCCTAAATTACAGACTTCTCGACTGTAGTCATCAAAAACTTGGAACGCCCCCGTTTCTGCGCCCTGTAACGCAATCAACCACGAATAGAGTCGTTTCCTTCGTTGGCGAACTTCGTGTTTTCTGAATGACTGAGACCAAACATTGTTAACATTCTTCAAACATCAGTTTCCGTTGCAAGCAAAGAATAAAAATACGAGCACTCTTTCATCGCGTGCGTGCATCAAATATAATATTCAATATCCAAGAAATAATTTCACACGAAAATATGTGAATCATGTGCGAGATATATTCGATATTATTTAGGTGTTTCAGAAAATAACGGTCTTTCTTTCTCCACTAACTGTCTGCCACATTTATATATTTTTGTTTTTCGTTTCGATGAATAAAGTCGTTAAATATAATGAAATAAAAAATAAACTCGTGTAATTCAGGTATTTCGGGAGGCTGTCGGTTGAAGGGATCGGCTCGTTGATCGAGATCGGTCTTCCGGTCGCGAAAATTAAATCTATCGCTGCGAGGTCGGTGCAAAACAGGCGAAATAAAGAATTGGGTCGGACGATTCGAGTGTCCGATAATTTAAATGCGTGGTCCAGTAATTAATTAAGTCGTTGAAGAAATTACCGAATGAACGTGACATCAAATAAACGGGTCGTGACTGAACGAGCAAGGTGATTACGTAAATAATTGAATGTGTCGATCCGATGCAGAACTGTGTAATTAGTTGAACGTATGACTGGGTCAACGATTGGGCGAGACATTGAATTACCGAATAGATGTGTTATCGATCGATAAAAACATACTGAATGAATCGAATGACCGAAATTTGGTAGCCAGTTGCAATTCTATTTCTAACTATTTTTTAAGAAAACCATCTTTCAACGTTAGTTTTTAGAAATCATTTTGATTCAACACTTTGACTGCCACGTCACCCATACATGGGTGACAGGATTTACCATTATGATACTAGAAAAATTAATTCTCAAGTTAAGATGTCGAGGGAAGTAAACTTGAATAGAGTTTGTGAATTTTAACAAGGTTATGAAAATAAGTACTGAAACAAATTTTAGGTTATGTAGTTTACAATGGTCTAAAATAAAAATTTTACTTGTGCAGAATATTATACGGTTTTGATATGGCAGTGAACGTGTTAATTTAACATATTTAACAAGCAGAATCTGACAAGGAATTCTACTTCATTGAATCACAAGATTGGTTTCAAAAGTAAGAATTATCTGTTTACATGGTTGTTTGTTCGATACACGAACTTTCGAACCGTGTCAATATAGTTTCAGGAACGAGTGGAGGTATCAATGAGATTGCCTGGACGGCAAGAAGCGCACCAAACAAAAGGCGAAGGCAAAGATGACAGAGGAAAGCTCTGGCTTACGTGGTGGTTGGTCCGCGACACGAACAAAACCGGTGATACCAGAACGTCGACGGAAACCCATTTCTCCGGTTTATTTGTTATTATTTCACCGCGTCTTCGGGCTATGGATGCTCGATTCTTTTGGCCCTTAACCGTGTCAGGTCGATAAACACGGCGGTTCTATCGGCCAATGAAACACACGAGACTGCCCTCCGGGTGATTTCCGAGTTGGTTCGGGCCATAAGGCCTTCAAAGGTTCTATCGCGCGGCCAAAGCAATTTTGAATCACCTCCGGGGACGTTTTCGTGCCGTTGAAAGGTTTCGTTCGTCATCGGCCCTCGCCCGAGTAATATAAGAGCCTTACTTTCAGCCGGGAATTAGGGTCACGATGCTCGCGAGACTTGCAAGCCATTAATAATACCGTTACCACGGATTTCGTCACGACTGTTCGTCTCGAGGACAAAGGAAAAACTGTTTTCTGTGTGTGCATCTTTCTCCATTGTCAACGGGTAGCGATGGCACCGAGCGTGGCGCGAGTTGCGTCCACCTTTCCCAAAATAATCAAATTCCAATAATGTACGATCACTGGATGCAGATGTACAGAACAG
The DNA here is from genome assembly GCF_051014445.1 of Colletes latitarsis. Taxonomy (NCBI): domain Eukaryota; kingdom Metazoa; phylum Arthropoda; class Insecta; order Hymenoptera; family Colletidae; genus Colletes; species Colletes latitarsis. The sequence continues at coordinate 31,417,108 of NC_135138.1, forward strand.
TGTAACAGAATTCAAGATTCTTTGAACGATTTAAACGAGTGGACGTAGTTTGTAATCTGAGAGTATCAAAGTTTATTTGATATCGTTCTTAACGTAGATGTTTTAGATCAGGATAAAACCGAAATCTAGGATTACTGGAATATTATTACTTTAATGAAATTCAAAGTAAATTTAAATTACTTCATAATTTCACTAGGATGGTTACCAATCCCTGATGCAGAAAACTTCGGTTTACACAGCTGAACATACCCTCAACACTTTATACTTTCTTGTTAATATCATATTTAAGTTCTTAAAATAGCAATATTCCAGTATTATAATTCAAGATCTATGTCGTTTTGATACACACCTTGAACATTTTTGTCGAAGCTATTGTAGATAAGAGGACATCAACTAAACTTGATAGTTTCTATTCACCAGCTACTCCTTTTCATTTTCTTAGAGAATTTTTCGTTTAAATTTCGCCCAACGAATTAATCTTCGTTCTGGGTAGACGAAATAAACTTTTCCATTACATTTTATCGACGACAATAGACAGAACAATTAGAATTCACTGATTAATTTTATTAAGAAATAATTTGAGAGCTCGAGCCCATTGGTAATTGAACGCCTCGGAGAGAACAGATTAAAAATTAATAGGATTAATAAAACTGCGAAGATGCAGCTGACGGCACGGTATCGGCAAAGTGAATTAACTCGATAAAAGAAGGTTGCAACCGATGTCAAAGGGAAGGGGGATAAATTGTAAATTAATTGAAAGCCTCATCGTCTTACGGGTGCACATTGATTCAGCATTTACCATCTGTTCCGAATTCAACGGGACGTCTAATCTTCCGTTATTTAATTCCGCTGATTAAAGTGCCATTAATTTCCACGAAAGAAGCTGCCATCGAATTTATCACTGCGACACGCCGCCCTTCGCTGGTGGCAACGTTACCACCCCAGACCGTGAGCCTAATGTTTCATTTGTGGACGTTCGAGAAGCGATGCTCGGATATCGATTTTCCTTGCTTTGATTCGTCGAAAGCTTTTCACCGCTGTGATTTCTTCAAAGGTTCTCGCGTTACCGTGAATTCTCAAAAGGTACTCCATTCCTTCTGCATCGGGGTTTTCAAGTTTCCTCAATCAGCGTCGTCCGTGCGGAGTCTAATCTTTAATGGTACGTTGAGTTTTCGTGTGTCTTGTAGTTGATTGAATTTCCTCCCCCAAAGCTCGACGAAGTTTCTGCCGCGGAAATGTCGCTGTTCCTTCTTTTGTGTACAAATGTCCAGCGCAAAGACAATAGAAACGCTACGAGACATCGAACCGTCTTTGGCAATTATCAACGTAAAAGTCACGAGGAAAAGAATTTTACGCTTTTCCTATCGGTATTTGACAATTTTCGGTTCGTGAATTTTTTTAAATAGCGAGAGAATGTCGTGACAATTAAAAAATGCTTGTGTTTTTTCTTATCGCGATTCGGGGGAATTAAATGATCTCCGTTTTCTAAAAATAAACTTTTAAAATGATTGGAAGCATCTCGAAACAAACGGGACACTCTTGTGTGAATAAAAACTCTTCGTATCGCTGAAAAACTCTGTGTATGCAGGAATAAAAGGTTCATTCAATCATCAAAAATAACGAAAGGTTGATTTGAAACCAATTTCAGATAGAGACTAACTCGTTGTTAATCTACTTGGAATAGAGAATTCAAAGGTTCTTCAAAATTGGTGAAAAATTGGTTTCAATTTCAGTCGTAACTTGTGGAGGGCAAAGTTAGGATATTTAGTAATCTGGTTCCAATAATTTGACATTTAACACTTGTTACTGTTTTGATAATTTATATTTTAAATACTGTGACCAGTTATATTGTTTGTTATTTGTTCCAAATATAATTCTCTTCTCTAAATCCTACAAATAATTACGACTTGATACTTCCATATTAAAGTTATCGTAACTCCTTAAATTTCGCGTGTTTTTAAGTCCACAGGATTTTAAACTATTTCTGAAACTTCATATGCAAAAAATAGCTTTTCTGAACTGATCAAGATAATTATTCTTCCTAAGTTGAAACGGTCCGCGTGCAGGGGATTCAGACGTTCATAGGTCAGACGCGCAGGAGTTCGTGTCGAGCATAAATCAGACGCGTTGGAAACAGAGATTTGCAACGACAAATAATATAATAGGCAATGGAAATAATGTCATCCGGATGTAGTCCAGCATAGTTCGCGAAGAAGTCTAGGACGGGTTCGCGCGGCAATTCCGGCTTTTTGCAAAATTGGATGCGTATCGCAGGACCGCTGAAAAAAAAAAACTGGAACGAGAGCGAACGAAGTCGCCATTGCGTCTGGGCTTTCCCATTTAAATTTAAATCCGTGCCAGTGCGAGCACAGGTCAGTGCACTGGTACAATGCGGTGCAGCGAGAAATGTCGTTGCTTGGAGAGCGAGGAAGCGTCGAGAAAATTGATACCCGACGAAAGACTGCCCTTGCAAATTTTGCTTGCGATTGAGTGTTGCATAACGCATTGATGACGCGCGACTCTGTTTCGATCGGAGAGATTGATCATTGAGTAAACGATGGCTCGTTTAAGATGTAACATCATCTTGGCGTTTTGTTAAAATTTCATATTGCGTGACGTAAGGTTCTTAAATGCAATTCCTTAAAATTATTCAACTTTCATTATCGGGGGCTAAGATTTAAATCCCTAACGCAAATTGGGGAAAGAAGATTTATTATAAATAAACACAGTCACAGAGTGAAACGCGTATCCAACAAACGAATATCACGTACTCTCACGAGGACATTGTTCGAGTTCGATTTCAATCTGCTTTTGCAGAATAGCAGTCGAGTGGTACCTTGTGGTGCAAATTAACAAGTGCAATTACGACTGATTCCCTTTGTCAGTAATTCAATTTTCGGTGTTTTTGCTTATATTTCCCTGAAATGTCCCGAAACCTCAGAACACGTTTAGAAATTGATAACGGTTTAAACAGAAGTGCTCGTTAGGATCGTAAGGACACAGTCCGAACTTCGCGGTTCATTAGCATACAGGAGAGCAGATTTTGTTAATTAATGCTGGAAACTATCCCGTTCCTTTCAATAATCATTATGTCTCTTCATACTATCTCCGAAAGGGCTTTGTCTCTGTTAGAAAAGTAGTAAGCCCGTCGATGCAGTGAGCTGGTCTGCGCACATAATCGGATACTGAGAGGTTTAAGCGATCATTGTCCATTACACGTTTCTAAAGAGGTAATCCAAATCATGTCAGCTATTATTGTCCGCCGCGTTCCGTTTCGACAGACCCGGTGGTTCGTTACTTATCGAGAATTTTACTGACGTCCACGATACCCGCGAATAATACAGACTTTTCCATGGCGTTTACAGTACCATGTTATTCGAAGAGACACGCACGCTCCACGTTGCCTTTCTCTGCTTCCTGAAATGTTCGTCCTTTTTTGTTCTTTTCGGCGGATTTGTACGATGCACCGTATTGTACGATACGAATCGTCGGAGCTTATCGTCTGTTGCTTGTGATTCCAGCGCCGGCTTATACTTTACACTGCATTACACAGGAGAATGTGCTGGGCGAACCGATAACCCTATTCAGCCCTAATGTTCGAATCCTCTTTGCAGCTACGGTCACGAAGAAATTGTTCTCCCTATAAACTCCTTTCTGTGGCGTAGACTGGCCATAAAAGTAACCGTAAACTATTCTTCTCGCGTCAAGATCTGTTATGGATTGTTTAAGATTGCTTTAATAATACATCAATCCATATTATCCATGTTATCATTTACTTGTTTTGTTCTTCTAGCAAGGGATACATTTTTACTAAAATTTATGGATTAAAAAGGAACGTCATGTGATCACTCAAATTACAGAATAAAAATTACAGTAGAATTTCTAAGTCTGCCATTTTGTCGCAGATGGTACTTCGCCCCTCGTTTAGTTTTATAGGAAGCAAAGGACAATCGATGTTAATTATTGGCGAATAACATTGTTTCGAAAGCTGTTGAAAGGGATTTTACGTACGATCAGCTTTCCGCGGCGCACAGAGTTTCGTAATTAACGAGGCGCGGTTCGGATTTAAAAGCGAAGCACGCTGAACGTTTCAAGATCGATCCGGATCTGCAGTTCCCGCCGTGTACAAGGTGTTCTTACGACTTACGACATAGCTGCGTTTAGAAAGCAATTCCCCCGCTGCAAGCACCGAGACTTCTTGCGCTGGAACGCGTTCCCCGGTAATTGCAGCATTAAACTGTCTAATTCTAAGCGCTGTTTTGGATCCAGCCTAGGTTTCGCGCAACCGAACGCGTAATAAGTCTCACGCGCTGACGCGAAACGGCCCTTCGCGGAAGAGTTTAATTAAACGCGCGCGGAACTTTAACCAAATTAGCCCTGCGATGCTCCGCCATTATCCGACAGACGTTGCTTTTGAGTGCTAATTGAATGTGAACGTCGTTTGACTTTAATGCTTGCCTGCGAACGGAACTTTTTATAAGTCGTTCCAAGTTGATAGAAGTGTTTAGTCCGGTCGAAGAACTTCGATTCTCATGATAACCATCGAGTGATTACTCCATTAAACGCAGCGTCTCCAAGATTTTTTATAATATTCAAGAACATATACATCATTCTAGTGGCCAATAACATACAATACGGGTTACGTAACTTTATTCTTTTAACCCCCTTCCCGTACGACTCGTGACGAAAATTTCGACCCAAACGTAAACATCACGAGCCAGGCTCGCGGACAGCAAATCACGCGATTGAGTTTTAGTTCCTACCGGTACGCCGCGAGAGTTGGTCACGATTCTTATAACCTCTGTTACAAAGCAGTTTAGTCTGGTCTGTTTACATCGTGTTGACGCCTACCATTTGGACACGGATTTCGTCGAGCTACATGCCACGGGAAGGGACTAATTAACGGGAATTTCTAACAGAAGAGGCACCTCACCTTATAAATCCAACGTACGTCCTACGATGGCAGAAATGTCCAGAATGGTAAGTTAAATAACATAAAGAACCACGCGTGTTACGATTATCGAGGAGTCGTATTAACAAACTCGTACGGTCGTACGAGTGAGGATAAACGATAGAAGTTTGTAACGTGTATGACCCCTATTAAATTCGTACGTTTGCTCGCACGTGTTCGAGTTTCAGCGCGATAAAAATCGGCGACGATACGTCCCGGCGAAAAGCAACGCGAGAAAATGGGATTCGTTTCGACGCCCTCGCCGCAACATTATTTACAAAGGCGCCGTGCGTACCTGTTGCTACAAAGCGCATGCATAATCGGCCTACGAGCATACATATATGTATGTGTACATATATTTCGCAGAAACAAATTATTTCGGTAGGATGCGTCTGACCCTTCCTTATTCATGTTACAAACTTTGATCCGCTTTCCTTCACAGACGTGCCTTAAAACTGCTCACGGATGAACGTCAACCTTCTGATGAATACTTTATCAACCGTGCACGCTAATATGGCCATGGAATGCAATAACGCGCGGCGTCGTTATCTCGATCCTTGATTTTCGAATTTTTTTTGTCGAGGCACCGACTCGTGTCCGTATACGCTTGTCCATTTGAAGGGACTCGATTGTACGGCTAGTGTAACGAATAGGGATGACTGAAGATTTCGTTCGAAGCGGGTTTGCCCATTTTTTGAGGAGTTTATTCCGTTTAAAGCACCAATAAATGTTTAATAATGAATAATAGTTATTCTAATTAAGATGTCTCGATCTAAACATTATACAAATTCAATTGTTTTGCTTCTTATTATTTTTAGAACATCTAATGGAAATGCATTATTAAAGATATAGTTTTCAGGTTAAACAAATCAATGGTTTTAGTAATTTTATGATTTTTTATTTTATACGTTTGCACTATACAGGGTGTTCGGCCACCTCTGGGAAAAATTTTAATGGGGGATTCTAGAGACCAAAATAAGACGAAAATCAAGAATACCAACTTGTTGATGGAGGCTTCGTTAAAAAGTTATTAACGTTTAAAGTTCGGCACCTACTGAATTTTTTTCTCGAAAATCCGCAAGATTTCGTGGGTATGTCTATTCACTAAAAATGATTGTAATTGATCCCTGCAACCGAAAATAATTTTTTCAAAACGATTTGAAATTTTTTTTCCCGTCAAAAAATTTCACACATTCTCGATTTTTTTTCTAGAAAGTGGGTAGAATTTCGGAGGTATGTCTAATAACCAAAAATAATTGTAATTGACTCCAGAATCTAGAAACAATTTTTTTAGAATGATTTGAAAAATTTTTTTTTCGTCGAAAAATTTAGGCACACCCTTGTCGATTTTTCTTGAAAATTGGTTTTTCATTTTTAGTATTTTTGTTTGACGCCCTACAGAAAAGTTGTGTAATACTTTTTTGTAGGTACCCATGAGCTCTACTTCAGAAAAAAGTTTCATTGAAATATATTCACTATTGTAGGAGTTATGGCTGTTTGAAAATTGGACCATTTTTATGGGGTTTTTCGCATTTTGCGGGGTCAAGGACCAACTTTTCGAATATTTTTGGAATTTCTACATATTCTCCACCAAAATACGCGTAGTTTGCTTTTTTAAACATTGAAATCGTCCAATCCGTTCAGAAGTTATGACGTTTTAAAGATGCGCATGAAATTTCAGTGAAACATATCGATGGTATGGTCAGACATTACATTTTCGGTAAGGAATTTTTTTCTCGAAACTGAGTAGGATTTCGGGGGTATGTATAATGACCAAAAATGATTGTAATTGACCCCTGCAACTAAAAATAAGTTTTTTAAAACGATTTGAAATTTTTTAATTTTTCGAACTATTACACACCTATTCGAATTTTTTTCTCAAAAGTGGTTAGGATTTCGGGGGTATGTCTATTGACCAAAAATTATTGTAATTGACCACTGCAACTGAAAACAATTTTTTCAGAACGATTTGAAAAAATTTTTTTTTCGTCGAAAAATTTCAGTGAAACATATCAATGGTATGGTCAGACATTGTATTTTCGGTAATGAATTTTTTTCTCGAAACTGCGTAGGATTTCGGGGGTATGTGTAATGACCAAAAATGATTGTAATTAGCCCCTGCAACTAAATATAATTTTTTTAATATGATTTGTAATTTTTTAATTTCGCCTAAAAATTTCAGTATCTACTCGAATTTTTTCTCGAAAGTGGGTAGGATTTCAGGGATATGTGTATTCACCAAAAATGATTGTAATTGACCGCTGCAAACGAAAATAATTTTTCCAGAACGATTTGAATAAGTTTTTAACGAAGCCTCCATCAACAAATTAGTATCCTTGATTTTCGTCTTACTTTAACCTCTAGAATCCCCCATTAAAATTTTTCCCAGCGGTGGTCGAACACCCTGTATATCCTCGAAGTTTCCAAATTTTTTTGATTTCCAAGATTAGGTATGTTCCCTCGTAAGTAAATCAGATGCCGCGACTTCGTTTCGCGTTTCATGGCGACTCGCCAACGAAATCCAATCAGTCGACTCGATTATACGTTCGCGAACGAGAATACAGCTCGTAATGGCCACTTACAACGACCTTTCGTTCTTCACCGCGTACACGTAGAACACGTGGCCGTTTCTGTCCGCCCGGTGACTCGATATATTAACAAACCCTGAGGATCCTCTTCGTCGAAGGTCGAGAGATCGAGCCATTACTCTTCTTTTTCTCATTTCGGACCAACCCTGACTTCCAGGGCTCCAGTTCAAGAGGATTGCATGGCTATTCGAGCTCGATGTTCACCCCGCCGGTCGTTGGAAATATAATTCTATTCCTTGTCCAGCCAGGGCGTTGCGATCGATTCGAAATTTAATGGTTTGAAACATTGATCTTATCGAGACGTTCATAAATGGTATTTTTAATCTGAAAGAATACATAAATCAAGAAGCAAAATCTGAAACCACAAATAGTCTTTGGGGAATTGAAAACAAAATTTTTTGAAATATCAAATTATAATTAGCCCCTGAACGAATATAAAAATATTCGATTATGGTTACGTAAAATTGTTGAACAGGACTATTTTGTGTTTACTGAAAATGATTCGTGAGCGATAAAATAATTCTTATAATAATCTAAACTTCGGGAATTTAAAATCAGGAATATATTTTCCATATTTTGGTATTGTCCATAAGTGAACGTCTCTGAATCGCTGTAATTATGCCGGTTAATCGGAAAGGAGAGGCGCTGGAATTTTTCGTAACGGACCCCCGTCGCTCGAAACCATTTATCCGCGAAACCCAAAGCCATTCTCGTTCTACATCACTCATCGAGGCGAGGGATCCTTTTCAATTAGCTCAGCAAGAATCGGTTGGAAGCTCGCGAAAGGAGCAAGGAGAAGGTGGCTCGAGGCGGCTGGATGAGTCAAAGGACAGGAAAGACAGCAGTAAAATCCTTTATACAATCGTGTCTTGGATAGGTTTAATTAAATAATACGTCCCTTTACTCCCTGTCGTCTGTCTTGCTCGACTCTGATTCGTTGCGAGACTCACGGTCGCGATAACAAAGTTTCGCGAAGGAATGTGCCTGTCGTCCCAACGTCATCAATCATACGCGCCAGCGTGTAACTCGAAAAGGAGGGACGACCAGACCGAGAAACACGTTTCTCGTGGATTTCGAGCAAAATCGACGAAATTCATTTCCACGATTTTCTTTCAACGCGCGGTATTACGAAATTACCTTAACAGCGACGAAACAACATTTTCGAAGGAAATTGTTTACGTGTACATAAGATCGAAAAAACTTTCATTCGAATAACGGATGACGAATAAAAGGAAAATTTTAAACGCGCTGTTCCCTGTTCTTACATTTGTAAAAATGTATTTCAAGAACGATGTATTCAATCGACTTTCAATATTTAGAAACGTTTACTTCGAAAAGCACCATGTTCTCGAGTTTCATTATTTTCTCGTGAAAGTGTGACTCGACTACCATTTATTCTAGACTCTCGACTATTACAAGCGTGTTTTATTTCGTCGAACAATAATATCCAGCCAACGAAATTGTACGATGAATTAAATAAACGTTCGTACGTAAAAGAATATATTCTTAATTAAGTAAACGCGAAGAGTCCCGTTTAATCGAATACAATAACCGTTCATCTCTCCGGGCGGCGTTCAATTTCTATTTCGTAACTTTATTTTCTTTTTTTTATGCCCATTTCAATTTATGCAGATTCGGTGAATGATTGCAATCAATGCAAACAGAAACTTCCCGTCCGCTGGAAGGCTGGCATTTTCCAGCGCAGCGCGGAGACCCAAAGCAAATATTTCTTTTATGCGAGGCCGATTTAGCATCCTCGCAAATTTCAGTTGGACGAAATGATATATGGACGGTGTGTACGCTCGCAAGAAGAGAACGCAAACACATAGCGGACCGTAATGTCGGCGAGGGGTTTGTGTTTGTTCCGGAACTCGTACGTGTATCTCATATTTCCGTTTTGCAGTACTCCAGGCCAGTTAGTTTGCCTTCGACGTTCCGAGTTGCGTAGACCTTGCGTGAAGCTGGCGAATAGTTTACGCGATCGCGCGGTTTCGACGATAATGACGACGTTCAACAATTGTATTCAGAGAATGTATAGCGATTAAAGAAAAAATCTCGTGTATTTTGTCGATTATTGTCTCATGTTTTGGTCCTCGAATTACGCGATCTTGACTTACATAATATTGTAAATAGGAGGGACATAATTTAACTATCCAATTTTGTTTACATGAATCAATTTTTAGGATCGTTCTACTCACAAGAAAAGTCAATTTATACAGGGTGTTCGGTCACCCTTGGAAAAAATTTGAATGGGAGATTCTAGAGGCCAAAATAAGGCGAAAATCAAGAATATCAATTTCTTGACTGAGGCTTCACTAAAAAGTAATTAACAAATTAAATTAAAAAATTTCAAATAGTTCTGGAAAAATTATTTTTGGTTGCAGGGGTCAATTATAAGCATTTTTGGTGAATAGACATATCCCTGAAATCCTACCCACTTTCGAGAAAAAAATTCGGATAGGTGCTGAAAATTTTTGGCAAAAAAAAAATTTTTCAAATTGTTCTGAAAAAAATTATTTTCCGTTGCAAGAGTCGATTACAATTATTAGTTGGTCATTACACATACCCCCGAAATCCTACGCATTTTCGAGAAAAAAATTCCTTACCGAAAATGTAATGTCTGACCATACCATCGATATGTTTCACTGAAATTTCATGCGAATCTTTAAAACGTCATAACTTCTGAACGGATTGGACGATTTTAATGTTTAAAAAAGCAAACTACGCGTATTTTGGTGGAGAATATGTACAAATCGCAAAAATATTCGAAAAGTTGGTCCTTGACCCCGTAAAATGAGAAAAACCACATAAAAATGGTCCAATTTTCAAACAGCCAATACTCCTACAATAGTGAATATATTTCAATGAAACTTTTTTCTAAAGTAGAGCTCATGGATACCTACAAAAAAGTATTACACAACTGTTTTCTGTATTTCTAGGTTTGCTATGGTTGTTTTTATAAGCAGTAATAATGCGTCATGTGATTCCGATGCTTTGTTTGCGTCTTTCCTAACACTTTTCATTATATTTTTTAACCGTTCAATGCTCAATTTTGATCGTAACAAGCGTAATAACATTACTATTTCGTATTAGAAATTCCATTTGGGAATAGCTTCAGCCGCCCGCATGGAATGACATAATCAAATGGTGGAGCGTGCTTCCAAGAAATCGGAAACGTCGTGCAAACAATTTCCCGAGAACATGGTCTGCGTTATTGGATTAATGCTAATTGCAAGAGATTCGCGATAGAAGAGACGTACAAAGTATCCTTACGGGCAACGAAACAAAGAGAAAAGGGGGCTAAATTAAGCAAACGTAAGCTACTCAAAGAGATTTCCGCTCCGGTCGACATTTCTTGCGGGCAAAGTCGAGCTTTCTTTGACAATTAAATTTAATAACACGCTTTGTCGAGTTAGGAGGCGTATGAAACATCGCGTGCTTGTCGCTGCACGTTAATAGTAGTTCTTGCTATTTTCACCGCTTGAATTTCGTGCATATTGTAAGCCCTCCTCGTAACTGTTTCAAAACTTGAATCTGCACGTACTGCATCCTAGCCGGAGTTTATAAGTCTCACTTCGTTAGATCCCGTCTCGTAATCTTCGTAAATACCTATTCGACGTCGACGCGTTTAATACTTCTCCAGTTTTTGCTCCGCAATTAACGACAATCGCTGACGAATAATTTCGCGAGATCGTTAATTCAATTTCCCGACATTTTACAGTGTCCCGTGATTAATATATTGTCGGTGGAATGAATCGTTAAAGCAAGCAATAAATATGGATAAAGGTGTTTACAAGTATAATGATTGGAAGCTACGTGATTAACTTAATGCGGCATGGCTGTCTAATTTACGATCAAACACACGCGATGTGTATACCGGATACGTTCGGAAAATTAACTGAACGACAATGCTAAACGACGAATAGTGGACTTTTTCTTACTCTTCTTTCTATTTTCATCTAATGACTTTATTCACCGTGGCTGCAATTTACTGCACGCGCAGAGACACGAACAAAAAATAGAATTGTTAAAATAGAAATGGATGTTTATTCACACAAAAATGAGTACGAGGAATAGAAATATGATTTATTGATATGTATTTTAAAATCTACGAATCAAAGAGCCACCAAAATCGGTAGCTTTTCTGGCCAACGTGGGGTAGAAATACGACTTATTTTTGTTCTCCGGGACCTCGCGGATTACCGCGATTTCGGTCGCGGTAATCGTTATCAGAAGATCTGGAGAAAAGAGTTTCCCCAAAAGCGATTCGTTGGGAACGGGAAACTCGTGGAGGGCGACGAACCTCGCTGGAAAATAGCAAGCGTGTTCGTGAGAAGGGTAAGCCCTTCTCCCACGAATTCGTAAAGGCTTTCTTCGAGAAAGCCTCTTGTAATCCGCGGCCAAAGTGAAAGCTGACGCTGTGAATGGATCCGATCGATTCCGCGATTCCGCAAGGAACAAAATTCGTCCGGAAGATGGTTTCGGGAGATTTGCGAGGCCTTTCCGCCGATACCATCGGACATTGCGAATCGATGTCCGAAATCTATCGGCGCAGAAACAGCTTCGATCGCGCGCCATTTCTCTTTCCGTTTCGTTCGCTTCTACCGACGCAAAATGTAGGGAAGAGTTACCTAATGCAGTACCTATCACCCAAATCGTAACTCGTCAACTTCTTTTGTTACAGTAAAACCTAGATTCAGCGAACTATAATAATCGAGGGAGGAGGACGCTCGTTGCATTCGAATATCCCTTAAATCCAACTGTCTCTAAAATAGAGTAGCTAGAAATCTGTGAATTAATAAAAATGCGTATGGTTCAAGATACCAATCGTTTCTAAATAAAAAACTGCGCGTTTAGTATCGATACTGTACATGTCAGACATTAAGGAATGAACAAAAGTATTCAGAAATTTATTCAAAAGCAAAATTAGTCTATCATTTTTTCTAGAAATTGCAATAACTCCTCGTTCATCGTGATCCCTTTAGAAACAGCATTTATTAAATCTAGAATTTTAAATCGATGGTTCAATTTCCCCAACAAACTAACCTAACGAACCTTGTATTATTCTGGCTACGTATTGTGTAACAAGGAGTTTTGATATAGGGGGTGTTAATTATCAGTCCCCGAGTTCGCTGAAAAAGGTAAATTCGTTCTCGTCAAAGTCACTGCACAGCTTTCAGCGGAAGGAAATACAAATCGATCGGGGTACTGCGCTCGCATCGAACCAGACAAAAGGAAAAGTCGTGTAAGCTCGAATCGAATCGATTCGAGTTGAATCGCTTGACCTGACAAAAGTCCAGCAAATAGCAGAACAGACTCGACGATGCTGCTTTAAAGGACCAATAAATTCGTTTCGAAGTAGGTTGCTTCGCGAAAGTGCATTTTATGACCCGAGATAAAGAAAGAGCACCGCGTGTCGTTGCCCCGTCGCGCCAATTATTTGTATTTAAAAGAATTCGCAGCCGCGGGGGATTTGGCGTGCACGCGATACAATGAGAGACGCGGAAACGTGAAAATAATGACGAGAGTGGAGTTTGTTCCCTTTGTTTTAGACGTTGGCTCTCTTGTTTTGCCGTTCCGGGGAATTGAGCACCGTAAGCAATGAAATCGGGAATTTCATTCATAACGGAATTATAGTCAATAAACACCGTCGGATTGGAAATAGACGGGGGAAGGGGGTAGATTACGAATCGACGTTATTCCGAAAACTAATTAACTTCCCAATTTACGCGATAACTTCAATAGATTCAAGTGTTTCATTGTAAACGTAGACCGCGTTCAGGGATTCGATAATTATTTTTTAGAATCTTTATTAGTTAGGTTCAATTAGGAACGGCAGTAATAATGGCGTTGGAATAAAATAGATCGAAACGCGATCAAGTGTACATTATATCGAAACTGTTGATTAAAACTCTGCGTTTTAAAATGAAATATATTTTGTTAAAAAAAGTATACAGTTAGTTGTATTGTCTGTCGATTGCTCTTATTATCAAGGAAGTATATTTTAACACGTTATTTTGAATGTGCAGGTGTTTATAATTCACCATTATCGATCCCAAACTCGCATTAGTGAATTCTTGCGTATGTTGCGTGCACACGACATGTATACGCGAAATGTCTAGCATGTGCGCGTTGTACATGATTCATCGTGTATAAACAGGGGCTGCGGCATTCACAGTCGAGTTTATCAATAGTAAACGCGCTTACACGTTCGGCACGCGCACCCTCCACATTTTTCCCAAGTGTGCAACAACGCGCCACCGTTCGACCACAAATCTACCCTCTTTATTTGCCCTACAATTTTCCCGACTGTCGGCAAATTTTTTTCATGGGAGGCTCCTTGCAACAAACATTGCAATTTTTGGCCCCCGACAACAGTCGAGAACAACTCTTATTCCCCAGAGATGGGAATTACGTAACTTACCACTAAATTATGATACACTTTCACATATTTTTCAAAATTTCTTAAATGGTACACTTTCATATATTTTATCACAGAGCCTGACGATTAAAATGTTCTAGTAGATACGTCTCGCGTTCGACGAACGGAGAGAAGCGTCAAATTAAATTGTGGGAATTAAGTTCTTCCAAAATAAAAATGTTTCGTAAAACTCTATAGAGATGGTACAATTTTCAAGCGTCCATAACTCCTACAATAGTGAACGTATCTCAATGAAATTTAGTGTGGAAGTAGGGTTCACGGATACCTACAAAAAAGTATTAAACAACTTTTCTATAGGGCGTCAAACAAAATTATTAAAAATCAAAAACAAATTTTTAAGTAAAATCGACAATGGGTAGCTGCTGAAATGTTTCGACGAAAAAAAAATTTTTCAAATCGTTGTGGAAAAATTATTTTCAATTGCGGGGGTCAATTACAATCATTTTTGGTCATTACACATACCCCCGAAATCCTACGCACTTTCGAGAAAAAAATTCCTTACCGAAAATGTAATGTCTGACCATACCATCGATATGTTTCACTGAAATTTCATGCGAATCTTTAAAACGTCATAACTCCTGAACGGATTGGACGATTTTAATGTTAAAAAAAGCAAATTACGCGTATTTTGGTGGAGAATATGTACAAATCACAAAAATATTCGAAAAGTTGGTCCTTGACCCCGCAAAATGAGAAAAACCCCATAAAAATGGTCCAATTTTCAAACAGCCATAACTCCTACAATTGTGAATATATTTCAATGAAACTTTTTTCTGAAGTAGAGCTCATGGGTACTTACAAAAGAGTATTACACAACTTTTCTGTAGGACGTCAAATGAAATTACTAAAAATGAAAAACGAATTTTTAAGAAAAATCAACAGGGGGTAAGTGCCTAAATTTTTCGACGAAAAAAAATTTTTCAAATCGTTCTAAAAAAATTATTACTAGGTTCTGGAGTCAATTACAATCATTTTTGATCAATAGACATACCCTCGAAATCCTAACCATTTCCGAGAAAAAAATTCAGTAGTTGCAGAAATTTTTCGACAAAATTAAAATATTTCAAATCATTCTAAAAAAATTATTTTTGGCTGCAGAGGTCAATTTCAATCATTCTTAGTGAACAGATATACCCTCGAAATCCTACGCACTTTCGAGAAAAAATTCGTGTAGGTAGACAAATTTTATTAATAATTTTTAACAATAATTTGAATAACTTTTTAACGATGCTTCAATCAACAAATTGGTACTCTTAATTTTCGTCTTATTTTGGTCTCTAGAATCTCTCATTCAAATTTTTCCCAGCCTGTATACTCATTTTCCTTAGTCTTACATTCGAATGAAAGAATTGCTAAAATATGTCTCGCCAAAGTTATTCGTTGATTAAAAATAATTCCATTGGTGGAAGCTCAACGACGGATTTAGTTATGAATATTCCAAGAGACGTTCCGGGAATTATGTTTTCCAGTCCGAAGTCGTTTCCGATTCGCCGTTTCTGCAGTCTCTCGACAATAATCGAACAATTTTCCTATTATAGCACATAGACGGTTCAGAATTTGTTCGACGGAAGGAAGACGACGAGCAGAGGCGGGATAAGGGGTCGGGGGAGTTGGCAAACAGCAGCAGAAAGGACGATCGCTTCTGCAAACAATTTAGCACAAATTGGAATCGGAATTGAGTCTTAATGGGCAGTGCTGGAGTAACGGACTGCAAGGGACGCTGCACGGCCAACGTCTTTATTATTTTCGACGCCTCTGTATCGATTCTTATTTCGATTAATTCTTTCCCCGTATTGCTGTTACGATTCATAAGAAACGCGGGAAGAGTCAGGAAAAAATTGTCTAAATTACAATAAACAAGAGCTGGCTAAGAGACTAACGATCGAACGATTCATTAATTTCTATAATTAACTGGTCGAAATCTACTTTTATACGTAACTCGTAACTTGTAATTAAAAATTGAGTAGAATTTAGCGAAAGATTCGACATAATCTCTGCAGAATGCATTGCCTAAAATACTTCAATTTAAATTCGTATTACAGTAAGATCATTAATTTAAATTATTCATTGAATACGAAATAAAGAGTATGAAACGGTAGAACTACTTCAACTAAACCTCATTGATAGTTGTTTCCGTTATATTTCCACTAAATTTTGCCCAGAATTGTATTTTCGAGGTGAATGCAGTACATCTTTAGCGTGGCCCATTCAGTCAATTCAATTTTCACCGATCGGTGACAATATGCGTAACGTAATTCGATATTACATCGGTTGCCCATAAATACTGCGCGCATTAACATTATTAATATCTGACAAAGTACGAATATAGTTATTTAAATATCAATAACCGATATCACGGACGCGCGATGTTTACGATGCACTGGGCCGCAAGGTGAGCTTTCGATGCATCTGGGAGCATCCCATCGGCTGCAGCGTACCCAATATTTCGTAACGATGTTCGTAATCAGCGATAATAATGTGCCATTCGAATTATTTATTCAGCGCGGTGTGTAATTATGGACAAATTTTATTACTGCTTCACCCTAGGCGTGTACACGCGTGATTTCGCGCGGCGGAAGCTTCGCATAGACGCCGCGACAACGAAACTTAATTATGAATAAACGTTACCGTTTGTAGTTTCATTTCAAGTAAATGTTCGATTCTCGGTGTTCATCCTCATCGTCGAGGAGAAATTCTTTCATAATTAAAATCCAATAGCTATCGCGACGTTAAAGCATCGAGAAGTTAAAGTTGATATTTCCAGGCACTACGTAAGCAACGAAACTAAATATTTAAAGTTCTCAGACCCCCCATAAATCCATTTACGGGCCCTCTTGGGGACCGCGGGTTAAGAACCACTGGTTTGAACGATGACTCGTAAGTTTTTAGATAAATATTAGGAGAGTAAGAAGTGCGTCTTATGAGAAGAAGAGTATCGCGGAGAGAAGATTTACGCCGCAAAGACCATTTACCTCCACCCACGGCCATCGCCATGGTTATACGCAATTAAACCAAGGCAATTGCGGATGGTTTATTTTGCAGACAGCGCGCACAGACGCAAATATAATTTCCCCAAGATTAACCAACCCGGCGGCCGTCTTGCGAACGGTATTCTGGCTGCATCCGACCGCCCCCCCTCCCCCCCTGCACCCCTACCTTTGGCGGTGGATAACAAATCTGCCAACAGTTCGCCCAACAATCCAGGAGTTTTAAACTCATTTCAAAGTTTATTCCGCGTTCGTACGCGTTCGTTCGCGGCGATTCATATTCGGTCCGTACTTGAACTCGCTCAGCCGGAAGCTGACGGAAAGTTGCGACCGGAAGCTGCCCGTTGGACAAATCACGCGATCCTCGATCACCCTTCGTGCACGGTCGAGCTGCGGGAGATTTATAGGAGCACCGTTGTTCCAATTATTAGCCGCCGATACGAGCTACGAGTTCTGTAGTTTCGTTGGGTCGTTAGGTTGACCGCTATTGCCTTTCGAAACGACGCAATTTCGGGGCCAAGCGCGGATGATTATCCATGATTATCGTCAACCATGACGCGCTATGCCTCTCTGAATGGGTTACTATTCCGTGGATGCTGGGATTATTGTTACGGTGGAGAATTTTATCTTTCCTTCCGGTACGTAGAACGTTAATTTGCATCTTTGGCGCGATCGTTGGGTTTATAGCTCAATTTCAGGAGAACCTCAGGTCATCGGTTATGAAAAACTATTCCAATTTAAGTCACGAAAGATAACGAATTGATTTGTTTCACTCTTTGGAATGCTAAAAATTATATTATAGAATATTCGATCTGTAATGGCAGCTATTTCCGAATTTAAGAAAACGCTATTGTATTCGACTGGATCTTCAGATTATTAAAATGTAAAAATAATCGTTCGATAAAAATTTGTCCATCTCTGATTCGAACGAACCTAATAACGCGCTGTTATCAGCGTGCCACGCCTGACTGCCAAGCTCTGCGAAACTGTCGCAAAGAAATGTTTTCCCAACGACCCCGCGCGCGAAAACAAACAGCCACGATCATCTAAATGCAACACCGCGTGTAGAATTTCCCAGCGCAATAATGGCGTAATGATGCGCTATAAGGGGGCAGAGATAAAAACCTACGGAATTATTTATGCGTCGCGCGACAAGGGTGGAAGACGCGTCACCCTTCGTCAGACTTTGCTTGTCATTGGTTGAACGCGTTCAAGTTACACGAACCTTACATCCCCTATGTTCGAACACACGTATATTGAAGTTGACTGGCTTCTGGCCATTCAAACGATTGCAAACATAAACGTATCGAGAGACTCATCATCACAGACGAGGTATACTAGTAGATCTTTCCATTTTTCTGGGGTCTTTATGTGTCACTTGCAATATTACTAACAGATTTAGAAATGAATTTCAATCCCTGCATAGTCAACTCACATGTATTTACGCACAAACTACAGCTGTTTGCCTATCAATACTAATTCAGTGAATAGTTCCTCAACTGACCGCCAGACATGAGAAGAGTATGGCAGTCAGATTGGGCCACGAAAGTCCATAAGGTGAGAGGTCTACTCGTATAACTCGTCTGTGTCGTCATTCGTAGGCTCGCTTCGTGTAGGTATTGCCATCGTATCGATCTCAACTTCTTTACTGACCACTTGTTGCTATCTGTCGCTTATAATCGACGGCAGCAATGTCTAATGGGTTTAATTATTTTCTAATTCGCAAACTCACGAAAGCACAACCACATTTGCTAACAGCAATTTTTACGGTTTCGCTAATTTCTCTCATCGAACATATATGCACGCAAAAACATACGTAATTAGATGCTACTATTCTTATGTATTGGGTGTTCGACCACCTCTGGGAAACATTTTAATGAGAGATTCTAGAGACCAAAATAAGATCAAAATCAAGAATATTAATTTCTTGATTGAGGCTTCGTTAAGAAGTTATTAAAAAATTTCAAATCGTTCTGAAAAAATTATTTTCAGTTACGGGGGTTGATTATAAGCATTTTTGGTGAATAGACATACCCCCAAAATCCTACGCACTTTCGAGGAAAAAATTCCTTACCGAAAATGTAATGTCTGACCATAGCGCTGATATGTTTCCCTGAAATTTTAGGGCGAAAAAAAAAATTTTTCAAATCATTCTGAAAAAATTATTTTCAGTTGTAGGGATCGATACCAATCATTTTTGGTGAATAGACATATCCCTCAAATCCTATCCATTTTCGAGAAAAAAATTCAGAAAGGTGGACAAATTTTTCGACGAAAACAAGAAATTTCAAATCGTTCTATAAGAATTATTTTTAGTTGCGGGGGTCAATGACATATAAGGGATAAATGTATTACTTTTGTTTCTTTCACATTATTTACGTTGCAAAGTGTGATAAATATAACTTATTTTTACCAGAGACTTTCTCGAAACGGTACATCATGTTCGATCAATAAACAATTCCGTCAATCAAAATGAATAAATATTGAATCGCCGTGTGAATATTCAGTTCAACTTTGTATTTTTTTACATTGTTCACGTAAAATAACAGACATATTATTTGTCAATTTTATGCGCTGTATAATTCCGATTTAACATTTTGTTTTTACGCGTTGCATAACCGAGAAATAATTGTCTTATATTATTTGATGGATTAGATTCACGCGAAATTAATTTGTAGCCAACGGTTTGCGATCTTATTTCATTCACGTGAAATCTAATTCGCAATCTACTGCCAGTTAAAATACATGCTTTATATCGCGACAATTCGTGACGCATCTCTCATGACACTTTTTATCCAAGCGTTACTAATTGCCGTGGTCCAGTTGGTTTGTTTATCCGATAAAATATTGTAAACGGATAGGAGCGTGCGAATTGGTGCTGCTGTGTGTGTGTTTTTTTTCTCTTAGAGATCAGTTCGAATATATTTTCAACACTGTATGTCGAATTAACAGCGTCAATAGACGCTTCGTGTTTTACCATCGAGTAACACATGTTGTATACTCTATTCGTTTGCTTTTTGTTTTAATAAAGGCTCATGCACGGCCAGAACGGTTTAAAAATATTCAATATTTGTTTCATTTAAAGAATGACAGAAATTCTGTACATTACCAAATCGAACAGCCTATTTCAAAACGTTTTATGTCCAGCAGAACTGAAAAAATTACAATTGTTTATTAATTATATCTGGTAAATTATCACACTCAGTCACCAAAATATGAAATGGGCGCATATAGGGAAATATGTTTCCCATTACAGGAAAATAATATAAGTTATTTGATGTCCAAATAATATATATTATCGTTTCGTTTTATATTTGTTTCAATGGGGTGGCTGTACGATTACTATGCAAAGAGAAACACATTTCTCTCTTTTTTCCAATTTCGTCGTGCGCATCGTTATTATTGCGCTGCGTGCAGTTAATGCATATTTTGCAACCCGGCCTCGATATTGACTTCGAGAATTCCAGATTCCGTAGTATAACGCTGTTTGACAGAAATGATAATCGTGTTTACATACGGATGCGTGAATGTATTTAACAATCCGCACGATGTATGTAAATTATTCAGTGTCACAGTCGGCAGCGATGAATATTGTTAAATGGTCGACCGATTGCGGCTGCATTGGTTTACAAATTATTGGAAAGGTTACAATAAACGTCGCGTTCCGTGTTGCATTTCTGTCGAGCGTGGGCGAAACGAATATTTCTTCTACCGCAACGAATTGTCAGAAATAAAATTGATGCCCGTGTTTTTCCACTCGATGAAGTATTCAGTATGCAAAATTTTGTCACATTTATTGTCATTCTTACCATTCGACGCTCGTTTGTTTCGTAATTATTGTTTTATAGTTCAGTAAGAAAGAATCTAAATTGCAAACATTTTGACGACTTACCACTTAAGTTGTCTATTCGGAAGGAAAAATTGCTTGGAACAAACAGCGATCGAAACATTCCGGACGGAGCTTTTGTGTTCCGTGACAAAAATTGATCGGTCGTAAATGCAATTTGCACTCGGTTTTGGGTTGATCGCTTCTCTCTTTCACGTAAAACAACGTCAACAATGTTTGCAGTAAACCATCTCTACGCTGGGATATTTGCCTGTAAACATTCGGAAAGCCACCTCGAAAAACTATCGCGAAAAAATAATAGCGGTAAACGTGCTGGTGTTTAAACTTTAAAAACTTCCGAGTTGCAGGGAATGGAAAATAATAGCCATGAATTAAGTACTGCGTGTTCGGGACGTAAAAAATACACAATGTCAACGGACACTGACGAAAACAAACGACGCGTTATCCAGTAGAGTCTAGCAAGAAATTTTCAATTGAAAAAATGTAGATTTTTGTTTTTTTCGTGGAATGGTCACAAAATAGCGAACAGCATTGAACAAATATTCAATCGACGGTTGCAAGCATTGGAATATTCATCGAATAATCTACTCTTTTCAAGTTACATTCACTGGTACTTTTCGGAGTTGCAAAATAAACACAGAAATTGATTGCACGCAGCATTCGTTGTACAACCTCGCCCCGGAGGAAATGAAACATATAAAATACTTTATCGCGTGCATTATCTCGAGAACCGAACATAATACAAAAAGTTTTATTCAACATTTTCGAGGTACTTTGAAGTCCCGCGAAAGCATATTTCGAAAAGCGTTCGAAGGTTGCAAAATTGGCCAGCCTCGACACGTCTCGACCTCTTCTCCATACGAAACGAAACGAGAAACTTCATCTACCTTGAAAAATGTTTCTCCTCCGCAACAGCCGTGGCATACAAATGCGAAACGCGTGACTGCTCGACAATGACTGCACAGGTGTCTCTCCGGGCTTTGGCAATACCTGTCTAAAAAACAGCATCTGTCAATTGCCAGTCGAGTGGGACTGCGCCAGACTTCGGTGAAAAATTACGCTGGAAACTTCGTGGAATTGCCAGTCACATTTGGTAGATTTTTCTTTGAAAAATAAGTTCTACCTTCTTATACGTAAATTAATGTAGTTATTATTAACCCTGTGCAGTACATTGACGAGTCTGACTCGTTACTAGTTGAGGCTACATGAGGCTACATTTACTATATTAAAATCAACAGATTATTAAAACAAGCCTGTTCTTAGAAACTTAATACGAAACTAAATCAATTTGTATCATAGCGAAGCACTATTACTTTAGTATAGCGTTCCTCGAGCTGAATACAGAAATGTTTCGTACGTGTTTCCGTGATTTCATAACCGAAAAGAGAGCAGAAAAGTACCTTACGCGTGGAAAATCTTTTCCGCACTTTGTTCACTGGAGCCCGAGAAAATTGAGTTCCATGGAATTCAACTCTTTCTCATTAAACTATGAGTGGATTCTCAACAGCTCGAAAAGAATCCCATGGAACCTGCGACGTAGATTTTCTAAAGTGTCTTTCTCCGTCTTATCAAATTCACTTTGTAAAATTCTAATCCAACGACGAAACAACCAACGAAACAGTCGCATGCAAGGCAATTTCGTTACTTATTTTAAAATCATTTAATGTTTCGTTAAAGGTGTCATCTTTCATTAAATTTCGAATTTGGGGACCAACAGAAATTATTTTATTGCCATAAATGAAGAGAAACTTACCTGACTGGTCCATTGCTTTTACAAAATTTATTAGTATGTACTGATATTCTAAAAATTGAAAATTGTACAGCTCTTTCGGAGTATATAACAGATTGTTTCACGAAACTCCACGCCATTGTAGTAGCTGTATCTTTGTAACAGAACCAGAACCGGAGGGTAATTCAGAGATTGAATTAAGTTTCCCTTTAATAAACGCATTCCGAGCATCGTCTGCGTGTCTCACTTTGTATCCATTGTTTAAGACTGTATTTTACTGGGGCGCGGGGGTGTAACCAATCCCCACCCACGACTTACTCCGCGAAGAGAAAAGTAATTTCCGTGGAAACGTTTCTCCGCTTTCTGCTGTCAGTTATTTAATCGTTTCGGGTTTTCAACACCAAAGCAACGAGCTCGCGAAACTTGCCGTTCGAATCGTTGTATAAATACAATTCGGAATTCTTTAAAAGAGTTTCCTACTTCAGAAATGTGTTTTAAGTTCGACGATCAAACAAAATGTTAACCACCCACACACGACGCTAGTCGCGACAGAACTGAGAGCCGTGGCTCGCCTCGCCTCGTCGAAGATCATCGATCGAATCGTGCCAAAGAGAAAAAAGAAATTCTGCAACATTTACTGCTACGTTACTTATGTCCCGCGCCAGCCTGTCACACGCGTGTCAAAGGGGGAGCGTAAAGTGCACACGCAAGACCATAATTGCGTCTTTGGGATTACCCTCGTGCTAAAAAATTCTCGCTAAAAGTGCACGAGGAATTTACCGGTGTCTTTGGCGCGACTTCGATCAGACGTGTCATTAGAGGGACGGTTTTACATTGTCTCCGATGAGAAGGGAAGGGTGACAGTAAGGGTAAGTGTAACGGCGTCTCGATTTTAATCATTCATCGGACCGTGGCAAAAAGGAAGGGTTAAAGCCAGAGCTCAGAGCCAGGGGTCGAATTATTCGAGCGAACAGACGCGTGCTGGTTCTTCTTTCGCGATGGACGTTTTCAGAAACAGATATTTCAAGATCACCAAGTTTGTCTTGTCTCTCAATGGGCAGTGGCCCTACGAGCGTTCATGGTCCAAGTTGTTTAAGAAGATTTTCATTTATCTGTACGTTTCAAGCTGGTTAATCATGCAGGTAATTTAAACTTTTGATACTTTATCGCAATATTTTGTGTCTGTTGTTTCACTTCATACGGGAATTTTTTGATTCGATATGTAGCTATTTTTCCAAGCGACGTGTTTTTCGAGACACCGAAATTGTACGTTTAATAATTTCAACGTGTACTTGTTAATGTATACTGCTTGTGTAGAATAAAAAGAAATTTATTCCTAAATAAGGGATCGAAACGTCAAACTAGTTTTACACGAAAGTTTATCATGAAATAAAGCTAATATGAACGTTTCTTTAGCTATGCCACTTTTTAACGACGAAGTTCAGCAACGATCTTGTAATCACAGTTTTCACCCCTGTATTACCGTGTTTGATCTGCTATGTGAAGTTTATCAATTGTTCGTACAACTCTGATAGCGTAAGTAATCAATTATTGTAATAACAATAAAATTATGGATGACCGAATGTGTATATGATCGATTATTAAATTATAATAATTAACATGGACGTGCGTAGGTGTTTAAACGAAAAAATTCTTGATAAACGCTGTTCGCTCGATGATTGCAAATAATAATAATTTTAATGACCATTATAATCAGTCCGTCATAAATATGTAAACGGAAGAGAAATCTCGACGTGGAATTTTGTCGCTTGGAATAATCGAATTTGGGATTCATTATAATATTGCGTTTAAAAATAATTGTGACAGTCATTAACACTAACCCAGACCAACAATTCTTGTTTACCCATTCCTACCATGACCAGTCTTTTTTTCTCTTTTACGAGGCAACGTATACAAATTTATATTCATTTTCAATTAAATATATAATTTGTGATCTAGTTTTATCGCATACTAGTCGTATAATCAATAGGTATTATTGAAACTTCCTTGAGTATGTAGCATCAAAGTAAACTTCAAAATAAATATAGAAAACAGCATAAATTGTAGTAGGTGATATGGTCATTAGGTAGAGGATGAAATGCCCTTTAAAATGAGCGTTTGTGCGAGTCGATAGCTTTATTAGTTCCGGAGATATGACAATTTTTGTTTCAAGTCGAGCGTCAAAGTAAATGTTAAAATAAACATGGAAGACAGCATAAATTATAGTAGTTGTTACGTTCACAGGATAGGGGATGAAATGCCCTTTAAAATGAGCGTTTGTGCGAGTCGATAGCTTTATTAGTTCCGGAGATATGACGATTTTAGTTTCAAGTCGATGCGGTGGCTAGTTCCGGAGATATAAGGGTCCGAAGCGTTTGTTTACTACGGCCTTGTCAAGGCCGTTGACCGCACGTGACCGTAGTAAATAGTAAACGTGACGTCACTCATTCACTCGGTCAGTGGGTCAACGTGCGACAAGGAGGTCCGACGCGACGCGTCAAACGGAGACAGCGATAGTCGAATTAAGAAAAATTACCTTTTACATAAATTACGATATCTCGAAAACGGAAAGTCCGATCGGCAAAAACCAAAAGCCATTTTAAAGGGGAAGGTTCACCGCCGCCAACAGTGGTTCAATTATTAATAAAATACTAGTAGTTTCGGAATTGCACGCATCTAAAGTTTTAGTATTTTTAATATGCGTTAATAGGCTTTCGTAAGGCGGAGAGCGGAACTTTAAAAATTACGTTTTACATAAATTACGATATCTCGAAAACGGAAAGTCCGATCGACGAAAACCAAAAGCCATTTTAAAGAGGAAGCTTTGCCGCTTCTAACAATGTCTTAATTATTTATAAAACGCTAGTAGTTTCGAAACTACATGCGTCTAAAGTTTAACTATTTTTAATACGCATTGTTAGACTGTTCCAAGACAGTGGAAACTCTTTTCTTTCTCCTTTCATGTTTATTATACATATATTTCCTATTTACATCGGAAGCTAACTAGAATTTGATACCAAATCTTTGTACAACAAAATATAAGTCACTCAACCCACTATTTGATCGGTCATTGTAGGTTTAGTGTTAACTATTGTATCTTACAGCTGTCAAAACTCTTGGAGTGTCTCAGACACGATTGGGCCGTGCTAACGAACCCCGATGAGACAAAACTTTTGAAAAGATACGCGGAGGAGGGACGATCATTGATTATCGTTTACACTGGTAAGAAGGTTAACGATAGATTCGTGATTTATTTCTTTTCTTAGTTTTATTCGGCAAATAAAAGAGTTAAATAAATAAAATTAATTCACAGAAATTCATTGAAATGAACATCCAAACGCGATACGATATGTATTTATTTTGATTGAAATGTGTTATCGTTTCAGTCATTGTATATGCAGGCACAGCATTGTACGCAGCGGTGATTTTTTCACCGTGCTTGCTCGATACAATTATGCCTCTGGAAGAATCTCGTTCCCGATTGTTCATCTACAGCGGAGAATATCTCGTTGACAGACAAAAATATTACGTTCCAATCGCGTTGCACACTATTATCTCTATCATAATGGGAGTAAACATGGCGGCGAGCAGCGACATCGTTGTCATATCTATACTCTTTCACCTGTGCGCTAGATTTAGCATTCTGGGGCGAGTACATGCCACATTCTAACATACAGCATATATAGTTTATATTTTTGTCGAGAAGATGCCTTTAGAATAGGCAGTTCGTCCGTATTTGTTTATATTTTTCAGTTTTCGATTGGAGCACATAGTCGACGACCATGTAGATAGAAAGCAACAAGTTCGCAGTATTTACCGAAAATCTATCCTGTCAGAGAGAATCGTTAACTGTGTACAGTTTCACAGCGAAAACATTGAGTTAGTATTGACATTTATTTTCTAGAGATAAATGGGTCCACGTATTTCATCGCAAATATTTTTCACATCTTGACGTATCTTTTTAATTTCGAATCTGTTTGAAACCAAAGATACGTCAAAATGTTGGTCTCTCACTATAGCGTTTCGCTGGTGATACAAGCCGGACTGACTTTAGGCGTCGTTACGTGCACCATGCTTCGCGTAAGCTTGTATTTTCGACTCAAACATCACTCAAACTGGAAGAAATTCGAAATATTCGTTCATATTTTTCTAGATGTTCGAGACCCTGAGAACTTTGGATGATTTGGTCGAAGCAGTCATTTGCACGTTACACGCCGCTGGTAACGTACTTCTCGTTTACATGAACATTTATTCTGGACAACGGCTACTAGATTGCAGCTCGGACGTTTTCTACAAAATGTGAGCACCAAAAGCTAGTATTACTACGATAAAGTTTCGAAATTTGTGTGCTATTACTTTAACAATACTGCATTGGGATATCAATCGATTCAACTTAGAAAAATTGACAAATCCATACCACTCTCAGTTTTCATTTAGTTACTGAAAATATTACTATTATATCTTGTATGTTATACATACATCAGCTAGCAGAAACGTATCGCAATAAAACAAAAAATCTAACCCGTTTGAACTTCCTGCGTAAGGTTTTTAATTGGTTGCTAGGAACGAAAGTTCGAAGTTAGTTTAGTTGCTCAAGTCCACCGGCGAAAGCTTACACCTTCCATTCTGTTCCTCGTCTCTTGACGTTACAGATGGGCAAAATTCTTAGTCAGATAAAAGTTTTGAATGAAGAATAAAAGATAAACGACTGCTTATCCGTTACTCGTTAAGTAGAAATTAAAACTTTAATTACAGAGTTAGGTATTTCACGACGATAAAAATTTAACTGTTCGATCGGATATAAGATTCTTTCTATTTTTGCCTGTTACAAGTTTACGGATACGTATTATATGTTTTTTCAATAAAAAAACATATCTTACGAATAAACTTGAAAACGCAACTTTCTCGGTGAGTTTAATGTTCGGTGTAATATTTTTCAGGTACTTCGCTCGGTGGTACGTAGCACCATTGGAAACGCAAAAATCGATACTAATTATATTGCAGAAAACGATAGAGCCTTGCGGAATACTCGTTGCCAGTTTTATAAATATGTCGCTGGAAGTATTCTCAAGCGTAAGTTAAACTTATTTATTTTTAAGCGTTGTACTTTAACTGACTGCAAACCTTCAAACGTTTCGTAATTGATTATTTACACGTTAAAGATAATTCAATTGTCTCTGTCCTATTTTACGGTACTGTATTCCGTGCGACAATGATCAAATACGTCGAGTGAAACGAAGATGAATTGCAACGATTACGCGATCCTTTCTACAGATCATTGATACTGGAAATTGTTAGAAGAACTAGAAACACGAAATAAATCAGTAACCATTTCATTCCGCGAAGTCAGTATTGATTTTTAACTGTATCATATAACCAATTTACCTTCTCATCAATCTTTATATAAGCGAAATTATCTGAACCATTCGTATTATAAAATATAAATCACAGTAACGGTCAGTGATGATTGGTTTTAAATGAATATGCACGAACCGTATATTTATTTTGTTGAGCGTGGCATTAATTAAAAAATATTTAATTTTTCGATTAATTTAATATTTCCACCTAAAAATATATACCGTGAGTGTTTCGTTAAAAGTGGTACAATTACCGCTGGAGCTTCGAGATATATTTAATCTTTTCATGTTTATATTTTGATGTTTGCATTCAATTTCGCTATATTTAAAATTCTAACCTAATTAAAAGTTACGTTATTCGAGTCGGCGCACAGTGTTATTTGAGTTTTATCGAGAATCGGGAAAGCTGG
Organism: Colletes latitarsis; assembly: GCF_051014445.1. Classification (NCBI taxonomy): domain Eukaryota; kingdom Metazoa; phylum Arthropoda; class Insecta; order Hymenoptera; family Colletidae; genus Colletes; species Colletes latitarsis. The sequence goes on from NC_135138.1 coordinate 31,445,419, forward strand.
TTCGATTTTAGCATCGCAGTCAAGTATTTAATACATTTTATCAGGTACAGTGGAATCCGCTAATTATGATCCCAGATAATGTTATCAATCGCTCATTATTATCATAGTCAAGCTCAAAACGTACTGTCTTGAAAATAATTCGCCTATTGTAATCAACCATCAACAAACTTTAAAAAGCATTATGAATTTGAGAATTATATTCGAGAGATAATAAACAAAAACAAACGATAGAAAACACATGATAAGTTTTTCAAATAAATTTTATGTTCTTTTCAAAATAGTTCTTCGTAAGAAGTATAATAAATCAGTGCATAATATTTCCTTGAGTGTACATAGTTTATAATAATATTATCAGTCGGTTACTGTTATCATAAATTGCAACTTCGATCTGTTTGACATCGTCGATACAATTGTTAAGTGGAAGTATAATTGTCGAACGTTCCATAACGTGAAAGGTTCGTAATAACTTCGACGTCTGACGATGGTTTAAATATTTTAGATAATACGATGTTAATATACACGGTTTTTAGGGACAGTCTCGATGCGTGTGTTTGAATAACCACTTACCTGAGGGTAGTCGCCATCTTTCATCTGATAGTCGAATACGTAGAAGTACGTTTTGGGCATCGGTTCTTTCTCTGTTTCGGGTGTCGGCGCAATGTGAGGGTTGTTTGGTTTCTTTGTGTGTCTTAGGGTGAATAGATCGCCAGTTTGCACCAACGGCGCCACAAATTGAGCGTCGCTGAGCGCCTGGACGCAGGCGTCCTTCGTGTTGACTGGATGCTGGACTGTACGTTCCCAGTCTGTGTACTCGTTCACCACCTAATAATAAACAAATAACAACATAATATAGCTTTACACGGTTAGAATATTCTTCCTAGAGATTCACCACCCAAATCACAATTTTGATATTCACATGCTTGAACTTGCGAATGAAATAATTACTTAGCTAACTAGTTCTTTCGTACTCAATGATTTCCATTTTCTCGATTATTATTGAACATAACAGACGAGAAATATTGCTGTCGATTAAAATTTGACTTCCTGTATTTTTGCGCTTCCCAGTCGACCTCTCTTTTATTTAAAAAATCATGGTACCCTTTTTTTCTGAACGTTCGGAATTAGATATTCGGTTCATTTTCCTGACAAGCAATTCTTTAAATATTGTCAGCGATTTTCCATTGCTACGGAATGTTCTCGACGAGATTCGACAAGAACTGCAGGAGAACTATGATGTAACTCGATGGATTTCACTGAAATTTCAGCGAACTGTAGAACGAATTCAAAGAGCCAGGGCGAAATGGGAAAACTGATACTGGAGTTCGTTTCCGCACATTTTGTTAACGATAAATGCAAATGCGGGAGGATTCAGCCGCCGCGAGAAAGTTTCCCGTTACTCGTGTTATCAAGCGTACACTGTTTTTATTATTCGAGACAATTTTTTCGCACGCGACGCTGCGTCCATTCGTTTCTGCTTTGAGAAACAGCACAATTGTAACTGTTGTCGGTGTCTGCAAAGAGTTCGTCGAAGAGTAATAATGCGATCATCAAACGAACTTCTGCTCCTTCGATTTCGACGTGGATTTCTATTTCAGCATTACGTTCGTTTTATTTTGTTCGCGAGTATCGTCGGGTGAAGTTTTTTATACGATAAAAAAATAGCTAATTGCATTTTTTTTTGTAGCAACGTAGTACGTAAAACTAATGGGGAAAGAATGAGCTGGTCGCTTTCCCTCGAAATATTTGGAAAATCGGATCGTAGTTCGAACTCTGGCCTCCATCGATACGGATCACGTGGGGGAACAATTATCGCGCGATTTGTGGTTAAATACCGTTTTACGATTATGGATAATTAGACGCGTATACATACGGGACGATATATTTTTATTGAAGCAACGAGAGACTCGATGATCCGCCAAATGTTTGCCAAATTATTCCCTAAGAGCATTATGAAAATAAATGCAAAATGGCTGGGAAATAATCGTCGAAATCGACGGTTTATCGGAATTTGGTGAACATTTACCTTCTTTCTTCCGTTATTTATACATTCGCCAGACAGTGCATGTTCCAATTGCTATTTAACTACTGAAATTGACAGGAATTTTCAAACAATTTGATTGCTTTTCCGTAGTAAAAAGCAAATATTCGATATGATGTATTAATATTAAACATTTTTTCGAAAATTCAGATCACACGTGAAATTACGTGTAAAATTCACACTCGTAGATGCTCATTAATAGTCTTATCAGCTCTAATGGAATACTCTGCATAATTAAATTGCCAGGTGGGAGACAAACGGGCAGATAATGGGGATAAATTGGACGTAAAGCGGAAGTCGTCCATGGGGACGTGGTGCTAGACGCAATGAATTGCATTCTCTCATCTATGACTCGCTTTTGTTATTATTACTTTTCAACTCACGCGTAACGATATTCCATTAGTTATTTCATCGTAAACAAAATATCTTTAATTTTCCTATTGCACTTCTACATTTAAAATAATAATCTCTAATGTTCTGGATAGTTCAATAAATTACTTTGCACATTATCACCGATATACAAAACGATCAGTATTTTGTTTAAGTTTATAAAAAAATAAAAATACTTGTGTTGTCTCGAAATAAATTAAGGGACGATAAATAATATTCACTAATATGAAAATGTATTCACCGTGTAAAATATCTCCGTGAGATGATAGACGTAGGTGTTCCTCACGTATGTCCTGATGATCCTGTCTCGTCTTTCGCCTTCGAATCCTTGCTGCACGTCCTTTTCCGCGAATTTCCACAAAGCCTCGCTGGTCGTTACGCCGAACAACAAATCGTATTTGTTGTTGCTGGTGATCGGGGCTCCGTGTTCGGCCTTTTTCGGAAGCGGCCTGTAACCGACAATTTGGAAAACATTTATTCAATACGAAATCCACTGTATCATCTGTTTAGAAACACTATTGTCTTACTGCAGAGAATTGAAATCCCCGTCAAAAGTATTTTAATTACATCTAAATTTATCTAAGACTTCAATGAGTTTCTATAATTTTTAAATCGATAACCAGGGGAGTATTGAATAATTCTATACTGTTCGTAAAAAGAGTATCCAATACTTGGATTAACGGTTACAGTAAATAAATCATTAGTAAGTAGTGTATGAAATATTGTGCGACATTAAGTACACTTTCGATCGAACGTTAAGTAGAGTAAAGCAGAAAATCAGTGCAACGTCAAACTAATTAACTAAACATCGATCGAATAGAGATGCTCGACGCGTGTGACAAGCGTTAACTACAGCAAAAAACTTATTGTTCGAGGCTTGTCTCGTAACACTATAGCCGGTGCTCGAATTCAAATATGGTAATGGGTTTGCGGAACTGGGCTGGGTCATTTACAATCCCGTTAATGAACCGCACTAATGTCCGCGGTGGATCGAGCAGGTTCTGCATCTGCTTTACATTTAATGAGGGGCCTCGATAAAGTCGCGGAGACGGGAAACGAAGACATTAAGGAAGTTCTTCCTAGAGATAAGGACGTCACCGGTGGTTTGGTAAGAGTACTTTAAATAATTGGCTATTACCTCCGATAAAATTGTTGATTAGCATCGCTAAACAAAATATTATACGAATCGAAGAAGAAGCTGTTATCCGACATTACAATTCGAACGTTTGCTTGTCTCGATTCCCATTCTGAACGGAACGGTGATTCAGATAAGTAAATCTAATTAAAGAGGAAACACTGATTAAAAGTTTGTAACAGAGGGAAATGTCAAAATCTGATCTTTTTAGAATACAATGCATCGCAAGCGAGAGTTCTGACCTAAAAAAGTTTGGAAAACCTTACTCTGGACTATTCGACTACGGTTGGGAGATGTTGGCACACAACCTAATCCTCTCCACTGTTTAAGTTCTTGGCTTGTTTAGGGGCTTCCAAGAACTTAAGAAGTGGAGGAGATTACGTGGACCTCTTGTGTCCTTTGGTTTACATTTTATACGCGTCGATTAAAACAAAATACAATCGACGCAAGGATCGAAAATTATTACTATGATTGCTTTACACGGAACTGTGATAGTCAAACGTGGCTACTAGTCAATCCTGATCTACAATTTGCTTGTTCGAATCAGTTTTCCAACATTAAAATTCTGCGTGTTTCGACTCCCTTACCCGAATCCTTGGAATTCTGGGCCCATGTAGGACAACAAGTCTTTCTGGAAGTCTGGCTTGATGACCACACCGTCGACGCTCGGCCCAAAAGCGCTGAGGAAAGTCGGTGGCTGGATGTCGACCTGCATCAGTTCTTCCAAACTACGTTCTCGAAGACAGTCGACGATCAGCTCGTTGTCCTTCAGTAGATCATCGGGGATCGAGCAGTTGACGGCCCTGGCGAGCTTCAGCGCGTACGAGACAGGATCTTCGACCACGGCCCACGACGAAAGAGCGCTACCAGAGAGCAAAATGGCTCTCTTGAAGAGACCTGCACAGAATTGGGAGTCAGATTATTTATTCTGTTCGCTACTCACGCAATCTTATTAATCAGAGAATCACAATAGCTCTCTTATAAGATGGGAAATGAAATTGAATGCAACTTTATCGCTCCTAATTTTTGTCTCATTCCAGCCTTGATCACTCTCGAAGTATCTATCGCCAGTAAGCAAAAGCCTGTATGTATTCGATTGGTTTCCACGACAAAACGTCGCAGAATTTTTGTCATTTTAAATTCAGCATCTCCTCGTAACTTTCGCGCAACTTCATCGTCGATGCATTGGAATTCCAAGATACGAGACCTCGAACTTCGCGAGTTACCGTTCGTCTTATTAATCTTTCATTACGCGCTATGACGATTTTCCTCGAATAATCGAACATAGTTCTCCCGCTTGATTTATAAAGGGGACTCTGTAATCTGTCGTCGTCCCGATCGTTCCAGGAACTACGGCGGAACTTCCGACAAACGACGCGAACTTTCCGAGGCGTATTTCGGACGATGCGAGATATCTTCCAAAGTACACGAAAGAAGATTCTGGTCTTTAATTAATCAGTCTCTGTATCGAACAGCGAAAGTTTTCACAGGTGTGCACGCTCGGCGACAACCGTGTCTGCTCCGCGATGACGAATTTCAAAACTACCGCGCCTTCGTGCGCTACACCGAGCTAGATGATTTTGACGAGCGCCAAAACTTTGGATTTAATTTATCAGAGAGGGAAGAAATTTGGTTAGTATATATTTTCTAAAAAAGATTATACAGGGTGTTCGGCCACTCTTGGGGAAAATTTTAATGGGGAATTTCAGAGGCCAAAATAAGACGAAAATCAAGAATATCAATTTGTTGATTGAGGCTTCGTGAGATAGTTATTCAAAAATTTCAAATTGTTCTGGAAAAATTATTTTCGGTTGCAGGGGTCAATTACAATCATTTTTGGTCATTACACATACCTTCGAAATCCTATCCACTTTCGAGAAAAAAATCGGGTAGGTGCTGAAATTTTTCGATGAAAAAAAAAATTCCAAATCGTTCTGGAAAAATTATTTTCGGTTGCGGAGGTCAATTACAATCATTTTTGGTCATTACACATACTCTCGAATTCCTACGCATTTTCGAGAAAAAAATTCCTTACCGAAAATGTAATGTCTGACCATACCATCGATATGTTTCACTGAAATTTCATGCGAATCTTTAAAACGTCATAATTTCTGAACGGATTGAAGGATTTTAATGTTCAAAAAAGCAAACGACGCGTATTTTAATGGAGAATATGTACAAATCGCAAAAATATTCGAAAAGTTGGTCCTTGACCCCGCAAAATGGGAAAAACCCCATGAAAATGGTCCAATTTTCAAACAGCCATAACTTCTACAATTGTGAATATATTTCAATGAAACTTTTTCCTGAAGTAGAGCTCATGGGTACCTACAAAAAAGTATTAGACAACTTTTCTGTAGGGTGTCAAACAAAAATACTAGAAATGAAAAACGAATTTTCAAGAAAAATCGACAGGGGTATGTGCTTAAATTTTTCGAGGAAAAAAAAATTTTACAAATCGTTCTAAAAAAATTATTTTCAGTTGCAGGGGTCAATTACAATCATATTTGGTGAATAAACATACCCCCGAAATCCTACGGATTTTCTAGAAAAAAATTCGAGAATGTGTGAAATTTTTCAACGGAAAAAAAAAATTTCAAATCGTTTTGGAAAAATCATTATCGGTTGTGGGGGTCAATTACAATCATATTTGGTGAATAGACATACCCCCAAAATCTTGCGCATTTTCGAGAAAAAAATTCAGTACGGGCGGAATATTTAAACGTTAATAACTTTTTAACGAAGCCTCCATCAACAAATTGGTATTCTTGATTTTCGTCTTATTTTGGCCTCTAGAATCCCCCATTAAAGTTTTCCCAGGGGTGGCCGAACACCCTGTATATCACGTTGATATAGATCGTCTTTGTAACACTTTTACTTACCAAATTATAACAATTCTCTAATTGCAATTAACAATAGAAAATTAAGGAATATTATTTGATAATATTCGCACATTATAAATGTCAAGATATAAATAATAATATCGTCGAAAGAGAACTGTTCTCAGTATTTGTTTTATGACAATTACATGAATTCAAAAAGGTTTCGTGATATAGAACGAAACATATTACGAGAATGCATAATAGGAGCAAAGTAGAATTATTTTTTTATATGGAGGGTACGAGAGACACACTTAATTGCATTAAGTGCAGTTACTGGCATTCTGGAATCTTTTAATATCAATAACTTGACAGATAGAATAATTTTATGAAATTACTTCTACAATAGAAACTATCGAGAGAATAAACGATTCACAGTAAAATTAATCGCGAAAGGATAAAATTTTCCAAACGGCGAAACAATTCTACAAAAATAAAGTTGCAATTTTAATAAAGGAAAGTAGGATACTCGATTCTTGTTACTGCAAGTGCACTTTTTAATGTTTCGAAGTCCTATCAAGCTTATTTTCTCTTAACAGTATCATTGTACGGGATTGTTCCTTCAATTGTTGCTCGAAATAGAGCTTGAAATTACCGTGAAAATAATTCAGGGAACTAGATACCGACTCGGAATACTTAATATCGAAGCTACGATCAAACGAAGGAAACTTAGTATCGAGGAATCAGTTAACGTTTCGTATTAAACGAAGTTCTGAACGGTGCAACGTTACATTGGGCACAATCTGCTTCTAGATCGAGCGAAGAAACCAGCGACCGAGACTTTTAATGAAATTTGAAGTGAGGTTACCTAGAAGTAGCGAGAAACAAGAGGGAAGATCGATCTTAAGCAGGAAACGACGTTCAAAGTAACAAGCGCGGCGGATGTCCTTTTCAACGATCGTCACGTTCCAAAGATAATTGTCTGCCGATTCTCTTCTAGTTTGGCCGAGTCGCGAGAAAAACCCCGTAAAAATATACGGCCCCGGTAAGAAGAACGAAAGCAGCTTAAAGCGTTTTCGACCCCAGGCGAGGGCCACTAGAAATAATAATAACAAGAACCAAGCTGGTTGGAACGGTTTCAGAAAAGCAATTCTTGTTTTCGCGGAAAACCAACGTCTAATTTATAACTTTCGGATCGCTCAATCGCAAGAACAATCTTCCCTCGAGCTCGCGGGGCCGCAACTTCGATCAATAACTTTCGATAACTTCAATTAGCAACCCTTCGACTCTCCCTCTCCGCGCTCGATAATTTATCAAGACAGATTCGTGCCAGCAGTTTCCACGGCGGAAGCCTCGCAGCGGCGACCGGAAATATCTTTCGGAAACGGCAGGCTGAACGTGAAATTCCGGGGGCTGTCGACGGTTTCGAGACAAGAAACGAAAGGAAGAAGCGGCGGCGGAAAAAGTTTCAGCTTTGAGGAAGACCGCGGATCCGCCGTAAAGAGGGAAAGCATTTTCCGATAGCGCATAAGGGGGAGGAGGATCGACATTCTACGCGCATAATATCGCGAGTGCCGGTCTCGTTCCCCGTTATTCGGTCGTTCGCGTCCATTCGTTCCACCCTCGTGGCGCGGGCTGCGAGGGTAATTCGATCAGGAACGCTGTTAGTCGAACGGTTAACCGCGAACGAAGCTGCGAAAAATCGACGCGGATGAAGACGCGAAGGGTGGCGGGGCCAATATCGAGGGCGATACATTATCGGGAACTAGCCACACTTTGCGTCAGACCAGCGTCGTTTGCTTCTTTAGGCGAGAACGAGTCAGTAAAAATAAAAGGTTCATCAAATTATACAATATTATTATATTTTATTAATCCCCACATTGCAACTGTGGATTTCTTTGACTAATAAATATATTTTCCACGTTCGATGCAAACACGAGTTCTAGATATGGAATCGAAAAATAAGTATCTCGATAATCACCATGCACCAGACTTTTTACGTAATTTTACGAACTCGATTAAATATAGAAAATAGGCACAAATTTGATAATCTGAATTTTCTCTGTAACTACCCTTCCGAACGAGATAGAGAGTTGAAACCTTGCACAGAATGTGTGATCCTGATACGCTATCGATGGAAAGCACATTTGACCCCATTCTAAAATGCATCGTTAAATCTTAAACGTAAAGAAATGAGGTAATCTGATTTTACAGCAGTAAAACGCCTACTATTTTTATGATTTAAGGGGGTATTCTAGTCTAAAGTCTCATTTGATTGTAATTATGATGTGAAAATAGTGAACGTTTCGAATTTTGAGTATCGATTTTCTTGACCTTTTTCATGTAGAACTTGCAGTATGTTTAAAAAATCTTAAATTCATTCGTACCCATGAAATAGGTGATCATGAAACGTTATTCTCGTGTTTGGGTATTATTTGAGGAATTGGAAACGGTGGGCCATGAATTCATTAGGTAGAAGAAGAAAATTAGGTGTTGGGTTTTTTGCTCGAATGAAAAATGGAAGAGTTTGTGTGACAGGCAAACCAGGTGGGACTCGAAAGCTGAACAATTCAGGATGAGGCTAATTCATCGAACTATCGAGACCCTTGCAATCCTGTTTATTTCTTTCGCGAGTCGTTCTGTCACTGATTTATCGTTCCTTCGGAAAATGCTTTTACCATTTGAGGGACGTGCTAAACTGGACGAACGAAATGTATTCAAGACGGCTTATAAAATACAAAAGTGGTGCAAATCAATAACAAGGCGTCCATTCAGTATAATTTTCTATCGATTTATCCAGATAAAATTATCAAGTTTATTTGTTCAATAAGTGGTAAAAAATTGTCGATCGCATCGAAAATCGAAAAAGAACAGCATTTATCGAGGCACACTTACAACTATATTATATTCTTTTGATTTCACGTTCTCGATAACATATTCGAGTGATCATAGAAAGCCCAAAATACTAGGTTTCGAGGGACATAAAAAATCCCAAACTAATTTTTTGATAAATTTCGCCACTATTCGTCGTACTTTCGAACACACGTAAGCTCGTATCCTCTTCGACTCTTTTAGAGAGTCTCGTTAGCAGTCTCGTTCACGATCGAAGGAATCTGCAGGAATCTTCGAAGAGGATTGAACTCCTGCATTGAAAGAAGAGAGGCTTCGCGTCTCGTTACTCATCGGATAACGATTTCTCGGTCTGAACGATTTTTAGCGACCTGTCGCGCGGCGACCCGGTCTTCGATAACTGTGCACAATGAGAATTTTATCGAAGAATCGTCTGGCGATTGCGTATATCAATAGCGGGCACGCTTGGCGAGGTTTATCAAGGAATAAGCGACAAACACCGTGTGCCAAAACTGGGAAAAAGATACGGAATAGAATTTCGTAGTTTCGGTCCGAATAGAGCGCAGCTACGAAGTCACCGACATGAAATGTGTATTTCCTCCGTATTATGTGCGTAGTTTCAGAAGTTTCCGACGTTCTAGTGAATTGTCGAGATTGCTTGGCGGATGTCGCTTTCAATTGGATGAACTTCATACTCGAGGACGAGGAAAGAAGACACCCGTAGCGCGGAACGAAATTTTTTCCACTCTTTTATTTTTCTATCTTTCTTTAAATTACTTGTGCTTCAAAAAGTCTTCGTCGGCATTTCAATGAACGTAACCTCTAGACGATTCTATTTCGAATTATTTTTCGAACGTACATTATTCCATTTCGTTTACATTTGTTCGTAAAAGTAGTCACGAAAAGGAACAGATAGCTACAGATATAGTTTAATATTATTAGCCTTGCAGTATTCAAGAATATATTGCAATATCCTATATAAGAAAACCAAAACGTCATATTACATCGACAAGGAGGCAAACCTTTCTGGCGTTCGAAAAGCAATTAGAAATCCTCGCGTTATTTCGAAGATCGAAAGGTGCTGGGAACGTTTCAGCGTTGCACGCTGTTTCGGAATAAAAGCTGAAGAAGTGACGGAGTGACTGCGTGGAACGTTACAAGCACCCCTGGCAGTTGAAAAATATTCCAAGCGTCGGGCGCGCGTCGACGAACTCATTTCCGGCGCGACATGCACGCGGGCGTGATGCGGCTCACCTCGTATGACGGTCGGGCTGATGGCGAGAAAATGAACGCATGCTGCCCCTGTCCCTTGGCCCATCAGCGTCACGTTGTTGGGATCGCCGCCAAACAGGGCGATGTGTTCTTTGACCCAGTGCAACGCCGCGATCTGATCCATCAGACCGTAATTCGCGACCCTCGCCTGGGTCTGAGGCGCCACGTTGGCGTTCAGGAAGCCGAGCACGCCCAGCCGGTAGTTCATCGTGACGATCACTTGGTCGGTGTAGCTGGCCAGGACGCTACCGTTGTACGGGTTTCCGCTTCCCCAGTCGTAGCTCTCGCCGTGAATGTACAGCAACACCGGATGCCTCCTCCCGCTGTCCACCATCCCTGCAGACAGAAAAGTGTCCATTCATACCCACTGTCGACTACATAAACTCACGCGTCTTCTATTTCACGCTGGATAATCTTCAATTATTCTCGTGTCATTCATTTATTTAGTTTACGAAAACGTGCAATAAATATAGGGTTATTAAAATTGAGCGTCACATCTCTCAAGGACTGCGACGCTAATGTGATATTTTTGTTATATTCAGAGGAACATGACGTAAACAGTCGTAGACATATAATTCCATTTAAAATATTGCATCTAAAAAACGGATGAAGTAGTACGAGTCAACGATAATTCTGTGTAACTGTCGTATCGGGCGTCTGACCTCGTATTGAATCGACTACTTCGGAGTTGCAATCGGTGGTTAACCATCCCTGTAGATAGAGAGGTATCCATTCATACCCACTGTCGACTACATAAACTCACGCGTCTTCTATTTCACGCTAGATAATCTTCAATTATTCTCGTGTAATTCATTTATTTAGTTTACGAAAACGTGCAATAAATATAGGGTTATTAAAATTGAGCGTCACATCTCTTAAGGACTGCGACGCTAATGTGATATTTTTGTTATATTCAGAGGAACATGACGTAAACAATCGTAGACATATAATTCCATCTAAAAAACGGATGAAGTAGTACGAGTCAGCGATAATTCTGTGCATCTGTCGTATCGGGCGTCTGACCTCGTATTGGATCGACTACTTCGGAGTTGCAATCGGTGGCTAACCATCCCTGCAAATAGAGAAGTATTCATACCCTCTGTCGACTATGTACAGTCACGCGTCTCCTATTTCACGCTGAATAATCTCCAATTATTCCTGCATAATTTATTTATTTAGAAACGTTATACTAGAACGTAAGTGTTCTCGAATGGGAACATCGATCGTGCGTTAAATGACTGGCTTCATACTGGCTTAACTACTGCATTATTACGATGAACAGTTAACTATGCGTATGGAGTGTTGATTGATAAATGAGTTCGACGGTAGTTCAGGCAGAATAATATTGAGTTATTAACGACGAAATACCTCTTTAAAATAATTGTTTAATTTGGTTGAATTAAGTAGTATAGACCGACGCTAGTGTGATATTTTCGTTATATTCAGCGAAGGGACGTAACATAAACAATCGTAGAGATATAATTCCATCTAAAATATTGCATCTAAAAAACGGATGGAGTAGTACGAGTCAGCGATAATTCTGTGCATCTGTCATATCGGGTGTCTGGCCTCCTGTTGGATCGACTACTTCGGAATTGCAATCGGTGGTTAAACGACGACACGCGTATAGAATATTCACTGAAACCTGAATTCAAGACAAGTTCAGCCGATGTACCCAAGAGTATTCATTATTCACGCATATGCACCAGGGTGTAATTGTGTATAGTTACTCTCGGAATTCTAAAGCGGATCCGTATTACTATTGTCACGGAGCAGTAAAGAATACCCTGGTGAGGTATTACGGGGAAAGAGAGGCGACAGCGTCAACATTACTCATTACTCGTACGAGACGATGTCTTGGATAATAGTGCAACGACTTAGCGAAGACGCTCAACAAAGAATCGTCTGCTCTTAGGCGAGGGAACGGTCAAAGAAAAATTGTTCGGTTTAACTAGCGGACCGCCTAACTTTCCTCGCTCGTCCCTTTCAAGGTCTAAAGCAGTCTTTGTTCCGGCGCGTTGTCATTTCGTTCTTCGTCGCGTCTCGTCTGAACCAGGTAAATCCACCGAAGAACGCGCCAAGGGGGTGGCGTTCGTATCAAGCGGATGGGGTTGGGGCCATTGTTCCCACGGAGACTGTCAGCCATTTACAGTCGCGCGAGGAACGCGACGCTGGGAGAATTAACCTTGCGACAGGAATGGTGGGCATGACGGAATATTCTGTTGAATATGACGGCCCGCTAATGCTTCTTCTGCTATTGTTACCGTGCACGTTTCTCTGTGACAGGTCTGCGCGGGGTAAACGCGAGGCGACATGTGTCGATTCGTATGTGAGATCGTGTGAATTGTCGCTTCGTTGGAGGAATATAATGAGGAAATGTGACTTGCACGGCCGGCGTCTTGATTAGAGGGAGGTTGTTTTATCAAAACTGACATGGATACCATAATTGGGCGACGTTCTTTAAATCATCCACGCACGATTCTACTTTGTTTTTCAAAATTCAAAATCTAGTATATGTTATTTAGAAAATATTTCATATTAAATCAAAGATCCCCCACTTTTCACAAGTAGAATATATTTGATTTTCTTTTTAATTCGTCGACAACTTTATTATCGTAAGTATCGAATGCTGGGTGCTCTGTGTCTTAATTTGGCCAACCGAATGGAACTTAAACATATTAAAAGTCCCCTCGAGCATCGTGTTATCCATCTTTCTGAAACACAACCGACTCGATTGCCCTTATCCTCGTTCATTGATTTCAACGAAAGGAAGAAAGTTCGCCACGGGGTTGGAATCAGAGATGCCAGACGGAGCCCCCGGGTGCACCGGGGACAACTTATTCTACTTTCTCACACTATGCCAGATCACATGCCCTTTTTCTCGATTCTCCAAAGATGCCCGCAGTAATTTCGGACCGTCTCTTGGGAGTCGAGAGAGAAAGGCTCACATTTACCTTCTCGTAACGTACATAGCAATCATATGACAAAGTTAAATGAAACCAACAATTTTTCGATCTATTATATTTGGCACGTAATCTACCGCTGTACGGAACGAACTACTTCTCGAAAAGCTTGACATTCTGGTCGCCGATAGCATCGATAGCCCATCATAAAGTAACATGTACTTTTGAATTTTCCTACAGGCCTCTGCTGGCCTCTGCTCACCGCTGCTGACCACTCCTGATACTTCTGACAACGTATTACGATTATGACTGGCTACAGCCAGCCTCTCCCAACCTCTGCTGCCTTCTGCTGGCCTCTGCTGACCACCGCTTATATTTTTGACAACGAATAACGATTACTACTTACTTCTGCTGGCCTCTGCTGACCACTACTACTATCTACATGTCTCTACTGGTGGGAAACTTGAGTTAGCAGGTAATGTCATAAAATTGTTTTACCCAGTTATACTCCATTTTACCTGAAGTATAAGTGAAACGTACGAGGTACAAGATACGACTACATGTACTTCTGAATTCCCCCACAGGCCACCGCTGGCTTCTGTTGGCCTCTGCTGACCACCGCTTATATACCTGACAACGTGCAACGATTGCTACGGACTTCTGTCAGCCTCTGTTAGCCTCTGATGACCGCTGCTGACCGCTCCTGATACTTCTGACAACGTAGAACGATTACGACTAGCTACTGCCAGCCTCTCCTAGCTTCTGCTGGCCTCTGCTAACCACTGCTTATATTTCTGACAACCCACAACGACTACTGCTGACTTCTGCCACCCTCCGCTGGCCGCTGCTGACCACTGCTGGTCTCTACATGCCTCTATTCGTGGCTAACTTGAATTATTAGGCAATGTCTCATAAAACTCTTTTACTAAGATACACCCCCTTTCACAAAGTACAAGACACGACTACATGTACTTTTGAATTTTCCTATAGATCTCCGCTGGCCTTTGCTGACCGCTGCTGACCACTCCTGATACCTCTGACAATGTATAAAGATCAGTACTTGCTACTGCCAGCCTCCTCCAGCTTCTTCTGACCTCTGCAGACCGCCTCTTATATTTCTAGCAACCTACAAGAATTACTACTGACTTCTGCCACCTTCTGCTGGCCTCTGCTGACCACTGCTGGTCTCTACATGCCTCTATTCGTGGCTAACTTGAATTATCAGGTAATGTCTCATAAAACTCCTTTACCAAGATACACCCCCTTTTACGAGGTACAAGATACGACTTCATGTACTTTTGAATTTTACTACAGATCTCTGCTGGCCTTTGCTGACCGCTGTTGACCACTCCTGATACTTCAGACAATGTATATGGATCATTACTTGCTACTGCCAACCTCCCCAACTTCTGCTCTCCTCTGCTGACCACCGTTTATATTTCTAACGACGTGTAACGATTACTACTGACATCTGCCACCCTCCGCTGGCCTCTGCTAACCGCTGCTGACCGCTCCTGATATTTCTGACAACGTGTAAGGATTACTACTTGCTACTGCTTGCCAGCTGGCCTCTGCCAACATCTCCCGACGTCAGTTAATCATCGCTGACCACAGCCGATCGTTGCTGACAACTTGTGATATGATATAATATAACATAATATGTTTGTATGTATCAAAGTTTTGTATAATGTAAATCTATGGCAATAAATGATATAATTCCAAAGAATTCCATGTGTTCTCATCATTTTTACTTTTCCTTTCCTCTCGAAATCATTCCCATAGTTATTAAGATACGTGCCACCTCTTTCTCTACCATCCCCTCCTGATAACAATGTCTAAAATTGTCCAAAAACCGTCAGGCCTGACCTATGGTCGATTAGAGATACTTATTCATTCATTCAGTAAACGTCAGCTCCCGTACTAGCTGCCAGAGATAAAAATTTTCTAGTCTAAAATGGACCTGGAACCGTCAGCGCCATAGCTACGGGTCGATAGGGTAAACGCCAGCTCCGCGTACTAGCTGCCAGAGGCAAAAATTTTCAAAGTTTCGCGGAAAGTTTTCAAATCTGGCGCCGCCTAGGCTTTCTCACAAGCGCTCGCTCGGGCCTTCGTTTCTATATATACACTCGTTAACCCAACTCTAAATGGGCCATTTCATGACATGCCTTCCTAGCAGCAACATCTCCCAGCAGCAGCGGAGCCGGCAGGAGCTGGTCCTCCCCTGGAGGGGAGGGGGGTGGGAGTCCGGCCAGGTCTGGCTGGCGGTCTCCCACCCAGTGGGGGGGGGGGGGGGTGTCGCTGCAAAATTTTCGGGATGTTCCTTCCCGAAAATTTTCTAAGTTCCACAGCTGGCAGGAGACAACAACAATGGCGGATGACGACTACCAGGAGAGAGGAGAGGGGCCAGCGACGATCTTCCAGAAAAATTTCTAAGTTCCACGGCTGGCAGGAGACAACAAACACTTGGCGGAAAAATTTCAGAGTCCCACAGCTAGCACGAGGCACTGGCGGTTGACGAAGCTTACCAGGAGAGATGGAAGGCGGGCTGCGATGTTCACCCAGAAAAATTGCAAAGTTCCCGGGAAAGATTTCAGGGGGGGGCCTCTTTAAAATTTTTGCCGAAAAATTCAGGCCGGAATTTTTGCTGTGCCTGAAACTTCCGAGAAATTTCAGGAATTCCGAGAAGTTTCAGGGATTCCGAGAAGTTTCAGGGATTCCGAGAAGTTTCAGGGATTCCGAGAAGTTTCAGGGATTCCGAGAATTTTCAGGAATTCTTAGAAATGACGTCATTTCCAGGAATTCCCAGAAATTTCTGGCGGCGGGAGATTTGAAATCTTTCCGGGGAACTTAGAAAATTTTTAAAGATACGGAGCGTCGATCGAGCGCTTGCCAGGCAGTCTTATAACTAAGGGAATGATTTGGAGATGGAAATAAAGGTAAAAAATGATGAAAGAGATAGAATTCTTTGTAATTATAACATTTATTGCAATAGATTTACATTATACAAAGTTTTAATACATATATATCATGTAAGACGTTGTGAACAAAGGTGAGCCGTGGTCAGCAGGGGCCAGCAGTGGTCAGCAGGGTCCAATAGAGGTTGGCAGAGGTTGGCAGAGGTTGGCAGAAGCAAGAAGAAGCCAGTTGCAATCATTATACGCTATCAGTAATATCAGGAGTGGTCAGCGGAGGCCAGCAGGGGAAGCAGTAGCAAGTAGTAATCGTTGTACGTTGTCAGAACTATCAGGAGTGGTCAGCAGCGGTCAGCAGAGGCCAGCAGAGACAAGCACACGCTGGCAGAGATCGGTAGAGGCCAGCAGTAGAAAGTAGTAATCGTTATACGTTGTCAGAAGTATCAGGATTGGCCATCAGTGGTCAGCAGAGGCCAGCAGTATCCAGTAGTAATCGTTATACGTTGCCAGATATATCAGGAGTGATATCTGAAATAATATACACATGTACACTCATACATAGGAATAATAAAGAAAAATTTCTTGTTTTTCAATAGCTAAAACATGATCAGGGGATCTTGGAACGTGTATTTCCATAAACGAAATTTCACAAAATTTTTTTCCCACTATGGTACTTTGATTATGTTAGCTTACATAGTTCGGGAAGTGAAAATGCCTGGTCAGTCGAGATTCCAAATCGTATGGCGTTGGCGTGAGGTCGAATTTCAGTTGTTCAAGAGCATGGAGGCAAAATGTCTTTCTGTCTCGACTCCACGATGCGGTCAGAAATTACTACGGTCAGCATCGGAGAATCGAGAAAGAAGGCATGTGTCGGCTACCCTTTGTCGACTCTCCGAAACTCTACGAGTTCACGTACGCGTGATCTGGCACAGTGTGAGAAAGTGGAATGAGGTGTCCCCGGTGCACGTGGGGTCCGTCTAGCATGTCTGGTTGGAATTTGAGTAGCTCGCCTACTTCTTATCGCGGGACACCGATCCCTGTAGCTCCATTCTACCGACAATGGTAACGTCCACGAGTAGCTGAAAGAGCGATAAAGAAAGCGTCACGAGAACGACCCTTACCGAAACAAAGACCGATGTTGACCGTGTGTCTGGTCCTATAGAAAAGTTGCAGCCAGCTTAAGAGAGATCCCACCCTCCGCGGTGAGGTGGTTGCCAAAGGGGATTCAAGCTGATCTTCGTCTACGCGCTTCGAAAAATAACCGTACGCCAGGCTGTTCTGGAGCCATCGAATAGACGAAGGCGACGTTACAACCTACTCCGAGTGCACCTTTAATTCCCAATACAGCGAGAAGAAATGTTGAACCAATTCGAGTACTTAGCAAAGTGTACGATTTTAGAAACCTTCCCTCTTCGAAAACTTTTCGAGTCTACGACGATGTAATCATTCTATACGAGAAACTAAATAAAAGATGTGGAATAATGTTCGTTCGTAAGAACCTTCGTTTTTCAAGAAATTTATTTTAAAAACGCACGATAATATTACGTATTACCATCCGATCCTTTAGTTAGTATTACTTTCCGACGATTTGCTAAACCATTTTTCCTTACAATATATTCCTCGTGGTTTAGAAATACTATTTTGTGATTGCTGAAGCATCGATTACACCGAAATTTCGGCGAGAGCGCCATGAGACGATTGCTGTGCGAACGTATGCGCGCGTACACGGTGTCGAATGAATTGTTGCCAGTCGAAATGGAGGCTTGGTATCACGTTTTCCATTTAACTCTTGTATTTCTAATTTCGTGAACCATGTACCGCACGGCTGGGAAGCGGAGGACGGAAAATTGTAAATTAGAGAGGAACGTATTTTTATTTGCCACGCACTGCGGCTGGTTATTAAATTTAGCTGGTTCTTCGCAGTCGGGCGTTCCTCCTTTGACGTTTGTTCGACACGTATGTATGAATTTTATATCGATCGTGGCCATAGAACGAGGGACGAAACAAATTCCGACAAATTTTTTCGTTTTATTGTTTTCTCTACTGACGCGTTTAAAAATACCAATATATTTTACAATATTTTGGTTCAATTTATTTGACGCATTGATACGAGTATATGTGCAATGTCCGTGAATCTAATGTTGAGACAACGAATTTGCGAACGAAAAATTTGCGACTCTTAACAATTGGTTGCTGTCGCTTTCGTTCCTCCGAAGTTCGTCCCGTCTCGTTTCGATTTACCAGCTCGACGAGTGCGCTAAGTACTTTCCACGGGCATTATTTCATCACTCTTAACAGGCACCGTGACGGTCAGAAGCTGCGAGCGGACTTTCGTTCCACTTATATTTCTCCCTTTTAATCCACGCTACTTTCAGCTACGTCTTCGACAGTGTTCCGATGTATTTCATTGGATCAATGAACAAAATCCGAAGCTTAAAAGCTTTCGTGCAAGCTCCACGAAGAAGTGCCGCGATGGAGAAAATTAGAGAGGGTCCGACGGCGACGATACCGGCTGCGTCATAAAATTTTCTCGAGTCACTTTTAGCTTATTCGACGGAAATATCGTTCTGTGCTCTGTTCCCCGTTCCTAGATTTTCGATTCTTCTACCATGAATGTTTAAACAATTTATTAATCGTATTTTTACTCGTTTCGTTAGTTTTAAATTGAGTTTGATTAAAAAAGAAGCTGCATACTTTATCTTACATTATTTAAAATCGAGTGGATTGAAATCAGGCTGACGAGGAGCTTCGTGTGCCTAATCATTTTTCTGCTCGAATAGACTAGGCTTAGTGCATTCAACGCGTTAGTATACTTAGCGAAAGCATAATGTTGGAGTCGGAACAAGAGACAGGCTTGAAACAGCAGTAAGCGATATATCTGGCGAATACAGTGGATGAGGTAAAACTTCGTAGTTCAGTTTATGTAGCTTCCTTAACCCTAATCCTACCGGGCTGGGACTTTAGGCCATAGAACAAGTTTGAGTAACTGTAGGGATTACAAGTAAATTTCTATACTACTGACACTTCATGTTATGAAATATACGTATTAAGTTACGATGCGTATAATGTGTATAATTATTACCCAATAAATTTACTTTCATATCTTGCTGTTACTCAAACTTGTTACGCGAGTCAAAGCGATTTAAATTATTTTTTGAAGAACATCTCCTATGTTACGGACTCGTTATATCAAACAACAGATCAAACGATCCTCGCTAACCTGTCCGCGAGACGATCTTTGACAAGTTCCCTGGGCCATTTTTCCCGAACATAACCCCTTTTCCGCTCCTAATCTCCTTCAATTTCGACTACGCGAGCTTCTCTTTGATTCGAGAGCCGATAACGAGTCGTGACGTGGATCGTTACTTCGGGCAAATCTGCTTGTTTTGCGCAGTTTTAGCTACCCCAACGAACCACGTCGGAACCCTCTCGGGAGTAACTTCAAAAGGGACGCTTAGTTTAGCCCCGGCTGCTCCCTTACGCGAGCCAAAATATTCGCGGTGCATGCGCAAGTTGTCGTCAAACGACTGGCACGCAGGTGCATTGTGCTGAGACCACGCAGGGAAGTGCAACAATGTGGCTCCCAACAGAGGCTCATCCCTCACCCTCGTCCCCGACAGTCTGTTAAAGCGAAATTAAATTGTAGGCTGCGTTTAAGTAGCGGTCTCTCGCTGACACTCCTCCTACCGCAAATTTAGTTACTCGTCAAACGCTTCGAAGCCTGTGGCGATTTGTCAGAATCGCAGCAACGGAGGCAAAGGTTACGAAATTAGCAAAGGGAGCTAAATTTTAGTCAGCTTTTCCAATTGCAGTATTTTTAACAATTCAAATATCTGGATTATACCCTGATATTTAAAAGACACATACGTAGTTTAGATTTCTAACTCGTTCCTGCTTTCCTCAGATCCAGATTTTCCTTCCATTAGTTACTTATCGCTTTTGAATAACTCTTTAACTCGGTCCCAGGAATTCTATCCCTTTTCCACGCCGTGGTTTCTTCGCCCTCTTCTGAAATTATCCAAGGATCTTAATCAAGTAAGTACTTCGTAGCAAAGTGGCTGGTGAAATTGCCGTAGCATTCACCCGGGCTCTTTGCCATGGTCGATGCGTCTCTTGCATAAACATAGGTGAGTTTGTTAATGCAGTATGCGTGCGCCAGTCTGACGCGTGTGTTTCATACGACATTACAGTTTAAATGGCATTTACAGAACAGTGCGGCGCGACGACGACGAATGCAAACTGTCGATGTAATTTCTGGCGATTTTTCTTTTTCCGAACGTCTTCTTTACATTGCAATATGAATCGTTCCTTCCCCTCTGTTCTTCATCAATTTATACGCAATGTAATACAATATCATTGTAAAATTTCTCCTGTTGAGATTCATGGAAGGATGGCAGAAACGTTAAATTGTAAAGAATACTTTTCTGCTGTTCGCTCCTATCGAATAAGGATCGCATTCTTGTTACCGATATCTTCGATAAGGAACAAAAGCTCACAATGAAGGAATGTAAAAAACGAAATACAAGTTCCTTGGATTTGGCTGTTGCGCGTTTCTTGCGCTAGATCGGGAACATTGGAAACGGTTGCAACGGGAGAAACAGAAAAAAACTGTTCTCTTTACGGAACACAATGCGGAGCAGAGAATGAGAGTTAACGGGCAAGCAGGCTGGCTTTGGTAACTGGCCTTTGTCATCCAACGGCAAAAGACAAATAATCGCGGCCTGTCTTTTATCTTACCACCTACGAAACCACGGAAAGCCATTCGAAATTTCTCGTCTATTCTGGACGCCGGACGTCCTCCGGATTTCATTCCTTTCAGCCCTTCGCCGCGACTACGATTGCGCTCCACCTTCTCGCCGCGAACTACAAAGTAAGACGAGCAAGAAAAGTGGTTTTCAACGGGGTTGGGAAAACGAACGAGGTCCCTTCGAGGCCGACAAATAGATTCAACGGTCTTCAAAGGCTGCTTTTCGAGTGGCGTTCTCGAGGTTCGTCGCGTCTCGCGAATGTGTCGAACGTTTTCGAACGCTCCTCTCGTCGTCCTGCCGCGCGAAATCGCACGTGTTCGTCCAAGAGTTTCTGCCTTTTGTACCGGGACCGTCGACTTTTTCGATTTTCGTTGCTTCTGTTCTATCCGCTCGAGGATTATTGTCGCGAGTTAGCCACCGAGCAGACTTCACTCAATTGTCCTTGTCTCTATTCCTTTCCCTCCCTCTTTCCTAGTCTGGATGGACCTCCAAGACGTGAGGTGGCCCGTCAACACTCTCCTCCAGCCACCACATCGGTGGCTCATTTTCAATTGAATAAATAATTTATAATCCAGTTTTATTGTACACCAATTTTATTATCAATAAGAATTGCTGAAACTTCTTTGGGTGCATAGTGTAAAAGTAAATGTTAAAATAAACATGGAAATAGCATAAATAATAATAGTTGTTATAGTCATCAGATAGGGGATGAAATGCCCTTTAAAATGAGCGTTTGTGCGAGTCGATAGCTTTATTAGTTCCGGAGATATGACAATTTTTGTTTCAAGTCGAGCGTAAAAGTAAATGTTAAAATAAACATGGAAGACAGCATAAATAATAATAGTTGTTATAGTCATCAGATAGGGGATGAAATGCCCTTTAAAACGAGCGTTTGTGCGAGTCGATAGCTTTATTAGTTCCGGAGATATAGCGATTTTAGTTTCGCGTCGATGCGGTGGCTAGTTCCGGAAATATAAGGGTCCGAAGCGTTTGTTTACTACGGCCTTGTCAAGGCCGTTGACCGCGCGCGCACATTGAAAGTAGGTCAGTCGGCCAGATGGTCACGCGTCACGTACGAGAAAGAGAGGTCCGGCGCGACGCGTCAGACGGAGACAGCGATAGTCGAATTAAGAAAAATTACCTCTTACATAAATTACGATATCTCGAAAACGAAAAGTCCGATCGACAAAAACCAAAAACCATTTTAAAGGGGAAGGTTCACCGCTCCCAACAGTGGTTTAATTATTAATAAAATACTAGTAGTTTCGGAACTGCATGCATCTAAAGTTTTAGTATTTTTAATGCGCGTTAATGGGCTTTCGTAAGGCGGAGAGCGGAACTTTAAAAATTACGTTTTACATAAATTACGATATCTCGAAAACGGAAAGTCCGATCGACAAAAACAAAAAAGCATTTTAAAAAGGACGGTTCACCGCTTCTAACGATGGTTCAATAATGGGTAAAAGACTAGTAGTTTCGGAACTGTACGTATGTAAAGTTTAACTATTTTTGATACGCCGGTTAATTTGATCGATCGTGATAGGTTTAGTATTAAGTGTTATGTAACGATGTATTGTATTGTCTTTGCTTCGCCGTATGTCTGTTCCAAGGAAGGAACAAGAACAATGATACGTTTAGTTTATTTAAAGGAAACCTGCAGATATTATTCGTATAATAAAGCTGTTTTGAGCTTCTGGATTATCTAACTGATCTAGCTTTGAGGGATTTTCATCTCTTCAACCCATTAAAAAAAGACTCGAAACGAAGAAAGTTTATATCCAATTCGTAAATTAAAATTGAAAATTAAATATAGTACAGTTGCTAGGTCGAAGTTTTACCTCTTGCCACTTTTGACCAAAGCTCGTATTTATTCAGCTGTATCGTTTCAACCTAGACAGATACGTAAGAGTATTTACGAATATCCCCGTATCAAAATTACTTCGTCAATCTTCGTCTGCCGGGGGATGTACAAACATCCTATCCCAACGACGGAACATCGTCGCTCGATGAAAACGGAGGGGTTAAAACATCAAACGAGGGAATTTCAGAAATTACCTAACGATTTAATTTCCCGTCGAGAAGCCTACGGTCCTGTGCCCGAAAGGAACACGAAAATCATCAAAGAACCTTGAGAACCCTGTCTGATCCAAGATTTATCGAGTGTAGAGAAAGCAGGGGCGCGAAGAGGCATGAAGGGATCGTCTGGCTAACATCGTCTCGTTAATCAGGTTGAAACCTGATGGCGAGTACTCGATTCTCTGTGCAGTATTACAGGGTGTTTCACGAACAAGGATACAAATTCAAGGGTGGAAGGAACTGTAGAAAAATAATTAGAAGATGAACCATGATTAGGGAAACGTTTACTGGTAAGTCATCGTTTCGTGTATACGTACGCGTAATCCAATTTTTAGGGCGAAAGTGCCTGGATCTGTTCGTTTTTACCCGCCTTTTTGCCGAACATGCTCGGGATACGTATCTCGCAGAGGTTGATACAGATTGACTGTCTCGTTTTTCACTCGTGTTGATCATTTGTTACTATTGACACTTACGGTTTTTACCGACAACTAAACAGCAATCGATGTTTCGTGGCGCGATTTACTACTGTGCGTAGGATTTTGTTTTCATGCAACTGTCTCGCTACATTTCGACAAATATTCCACAGACGATCGATAAATCGGATACTGTTACTTAACGATGTTAGAATAAATACCATGAAGCTAGTGTTATAGGCATAAATCTGATTCTCCAGATGATTATCACTTGCCAGCAGAGGAGTATGCTCTCTCACAAGTACTCGACTGACCACCAACTCCTATACAGGGTGTTCGACCACTCCTGGGAAAAATTTTAATGGGAGATTCTAAAGGCCAAAATAAAACGAAAATCAAGGATACTAATATTTTCGGTAAAGAATTTTTTTCTCGAAAGTGTAAAGGATTTTGGAGGTATGTGTGTTCACCAAAAATGAGTGTAGTTGACCCCCCAAACTAAAAAGAATTTTTTCAGAACGATTTGAAAAATTTTTTTTTCATCGAAAAATTTAGGCAACTACCCCCTGTCGATTTTTCTTAAAAATTCGTTTTTGATTTCTAGTAATTTTATTTGACACCCTACAGAAAAGTTGTGTAACACTTTTTTGTAGGTACCCATGAGCTCTACTTCAGAAAAAAGTTTCATTGAAATATATTCACTATTGTAGGAATTATGGCTGTTTGAAAATTGGACCATTTTTATGGGGTTTTCCTCATTTTTCGTGGTCAAGGATCAACTTTTCTAATATTTTTGGAATTTCTACATATTCTATAGCAAAATACGCGTCGTTTGCTTTTTTAAACATTAAAATCCGTCAATCCGTTCAGAAGTTATGACGTTTTAAAGATTCGCATGAAAATTCGGGCTAACATTTCTGACCAGAAATTATATTTTCAGTAAGGAATTTTTTTCTCGGAAATGGTTAGGATTTCTAGGGTATGTCTATTGACCAAAAATAATTGTAGTTAACCCCTACAACTGAAAATAATTTTTTCAGAACGATTTGAAAATACTTTTTTTCGCCGAAAAATTTCAGGGAAACATATCAGTAATATGGTCAGACATTACATTTTCGGTAAGGAATTTTTTTCTGGAAAACGCGTAGGATTTCGGGGGTATGTCTATTCACCAAAAATGACTGCAATTGACCCCTGCAATCGAAAATAATTTTTTCAGAACGATTTGAAATTTTTTAATTTAATGTTTCAATAATTCTTTAATGAAGCTTCAATCAACAAATTCATATTCTTGATTTTCGTCTTATTTTCACTCCTCGACCGACTACTCAATATCCCAGCGTCTAAGACATACAGCAAGCCCGCCACAATGGAATTGCAAATAAACTTCGTTTAGGTCTAGCTTAAATATCATAGATGTTTCCAACGACTCAAATGTTTAACACACGTTATGACTATCACAATTATTACATGATCGCCGGTTCGTAAGGAAATTGAACCTTCCTCGAAATCTCTAGAGTAGTTCCATCGTCTTAGGTCCGGAGAAAGGGTCAAAGAAAAGGGCGAACTGGTCACGGGGTTCCGGTTTAACAGACTTCATAAAAACGGGGGCTTCTTCGTTGCTCAGCCGCTTCCATCTCCCTGTTTAGTCCGGTCGTAGCTCGCGCAAGTAGCGCCTGTATATTTGATGAGACGTTCTCCGGGCATCCTTTCAGATGGCAAGTTTGCCGGTATTAGCATAGTAAACATGGATTTACGTTACGCCTATGCATTCCGGCGCGAATCCACACGACGAAGGGATCACGGCCAACTTAGACGCGTATTCGCTCTGCGCACTTAGGCATCTTGCACTCCCCTCCCCCGCAGTATTCACCGTGTTCTACCCAGAATCTCCTCTTCGGCACGTATACCATTAGCGTGCGTCTCGATTGTCGCGTCGCGAACATGCGGTTTCGACTTTCTTTGTGCCTCGATTCGAGAGAAAGCCACGCGTCGTCGTCGAGCTAGGAAGCAGACTGCCGCCATTTCTAAGTCGCGATTGAGGTGGCTTTTCTTGTCACCGTTCTTCGTAAACGCTTTGAGCAACGCATTTGCGCAGTGTTTTCGCTCGAAGGACTAAAATTACCCATATTTGATAAGTTGGCGCTTGTCGAATGATAAATTCTAAATTACGAAACGTAGGGTCCAATTTCATTTACAGCCTTAGCATGTTCTCCTTGTACCCTCAAAATTTCACTAATCGTTACTGCAAATGTGTTTGATAATTCCAACGTATATCCCAAAAAATTATTTTCCCTCCGAGGAAACAGTTTTAAATCGACCACGAAGAACATTCTCTTTCATTCGTTCGAGTGAATTTCTTCGTTGGAAAATCATCCCTCCCGGATTACGGAAAACTTTAGCACCGATCGATCTGTCGTGGCGGTTACGCGGGAACAAAGTGCAGCCTAATTTGCATAGAAGTTGCAACGACAAGATGCAATGTAGGCTGCACACATGCCAAGCAAACGCTGGCAATCACGTGGGACGTCATCTTCACAGTGTCTTTATCCTTGATTGGATGCTGTCCCGAATCGATGGTACACCCGAACCAACCAGTATCTTCCGACTGAATCCCCTTACTTCCTCCCATTTGCTTTCCTCGAGCAGACGTACACCGTGCTACAGGCACTTACACGTCCCTAACTCCACGAGCATCGAGTAACATGTCCGTACACACATGCAACCGATCGCGTGAACGTGCACCGACGTGCACTGGTATCGATCCTGAAGGGTGTGGAACGATCACGTTCGCAGGCGGAGTCGGAATCGATCCGTTTTTGGTACAGAGTGGCGATTTCCTTCGAATCGTTTGTCGTTGATGCGATTCGAGGCGTCGAGCTCGTTGATGGCGGATCGAAACTACCCCGTAAATTGTTAATTTGATCGGACACAGTTCAGAAAGTCTGACAGAAGCTGTGGCAAGCAGACCCCTGTAGATTAACGTTTCTCGAACCTCGTATACACGGAAACCGCGAAGCAAACTATTTGGCAGACCACCTACAAGTAGATTTAAATTAATAATTAAAATGAATATACGTATAATTAACGCGATGTCTCTTTTGGAAAACAAAACTTATATTGCATGTGTAACGTTCGATCAGATATATTTCATGAGTTATAATATTGTTCGACGTTTCTCTTTAAATATTGTAACATTTGGTATAAATTAATATCAATGTGTTCTTTTCAATAAACATTGCCAGCTTTCGATTCAAAATATATTCTACGTTTCCATTCATTTTTTATATTCAAATATTTTACTGTTAATCAATATACAGGGTGTTCGGCCATCCCTGGGAAAAATTTTAAAGGGGGATTCTAGAGGCCAAAATAAGACGAAAATCAAGAACACCAATTTGTTGATAGAAGCTTCGTTAAAAAGTTATTAACGTTTAAATATTCCGCCCGTTCCGAATTTTTTTCTCGAAAATGCGCAAGATTTCGGGGGTATGTCTATTCACCAAAAATGATTGTAATTAATCCCTGCAACCGAAAATAATTTTTCCAAAACGATTTGAAATTTTTTTTTTCTATCGAAAAATTTCACACCTCGAATTTTTTCCCAGAAAGTGGATAGGATTTCGGAGGTATGTGTATTCACCAAAAATGATTGTAATTGACCCCCGCAACCGAAAATAATTTTTCCAGAACGATTTGAAATTTTTGTTTTTCGTCGAAAAATTTCAGGGAAACATATCGGTAATATGGTCAGACATTACATTTTTGGTAAGGAATTTTTTTCTCGAAAGTGCGTAGGAATTCGAGAGTATGTGTAATGACCAAAAATGATTGTAATTGACCCCCGCAACCAAAAATAATTTTTCCAGAACGATTTGAAATTTTTTAATTTAATTGTTAATAACTTTTTAACCAAGCCTCCATCAACAAATTGGTATTCTTGATTTTCGTCTTATTTTGGACTCTAGAATCTCCCATTAAAATTTCTCCCAGGAGTGGCCGAACACCCTGTATGACAGGCTGAAAGTTAAATAAAGATTATAAAGTAAATGCATTGAAGTTTGTTCCAGCGGAGTTTGTTGAATAAAAAATTGAACCAAGTGGAATTTCCCAAATTGCGATCCTTGCTTTGATATACAAAGCTTAGACGACAAATAATTGTGGGGAGGAGTGTACATATGCGTATATTTCCATGTGTTACTATACCTAAAGATACGTGCAGATTGCACACGGAGACTAAGATCAAGATTCCCTATCAGTAGTCTTATCTAGTTAAGGGCGTCTTACCGCATAGACATATCACGCGATGCGATTTCCATGGCAAATCCTTCGAAACTAATCCGAACTGATCTCCACTGTAGCTGGCAAACGCTTCTGAGTAGACACCATACTTGAAAACGATGATTACTTTATTTTCCTCGTTAGAAACGCGTTAAAAATGTAGATGTTCGTGACACATTCAGATAATTAAAACGTTACAATAATTATGTCTGGATTAGGGTCGAGATCTGGTTTAACATCTGAACCTGCAGTGCTTAAAAAAATGAAAGTTTAGGTTATGGTCTCACTTAAGCGTGCGTAGTGTCTATAGCGTTGGCGAGCACAGTAATTGTTTGCTAAATAACCGCGAACTTTCTGCGTGCCTTAAGAGAAGGATTCGTTACTAGACGCAGTGGTCTCTGCGAGCGAAACGAGGCCATAAACGACCACATTTTGATACAATGCTGGCAGCCTGGTCTCGCCGTACGGGGGAAGAAACTTGGCAGCCGCGCTCGATCTCCCTTAATTGGGGTCGCGTAATTTAAGTTAAGCAAGTCGTAAAATTTGAATCGTAATTGCGTGCATCCGTTATGCACCTATACCTCTGGCCATATTTTCGCGTACGTGTGTAATCGGAAATCGTTTAACGGCAGGAAACAGCGGCTGCTTGGTCCTCTAAATTGTTTCGCCTCCGTTGCGTTTCCCTTCGTTCTTTTTTTCCCCCCCTTGTATCGCTACGCCGAAAAGCAGATATTGGAAGCGCACGTTAGTCGATCGGAACTGTGCTAATGGTGGAGCTCTACTTGCTTTTTAAATATCCATTCGTGTATACAAAGTGGTCGAGTAACTTCCCTGTTTCCACCCCCTATTCCATAAATTTTATTTTGTCGAGTCACACGGCCATTTTCAAAATAAAAATGTGAACCTTCCATCAAGAATTACGAACGGAATTTCCTGGACAAAGAAAGAAAGAGAAAGCATGTATTTAAGCGTGCTAATTGAGGATATCTCTAGTAACCATAATGTTGGATTTTGTAGAGGATTTCGCTGGGAACTTTTAACTAATTTCGCCGTGAAATTTAGTAGTATTCCGCACTAAAAGCAAAGCGACTGAAAAAGTTCCGGCGTCGCAGAGAAGCGAAGCAAACCTTCTTCATTTGAAGCTTGGACAGAGACGTACCTTACCTTCGGTCCAGCTGAATTACAACTTTATACTCATTACTGCTTCAGAGTTTAATAGCTTAGCATCCGGTAAAAGTAAACTACCTTTCGTGAGACTCTTTGAACGCCGTTTCCATCGTTCAGCGGTTCTCAAGTTCCTTTCACCTCGAGCCTAAGTGTGCATTAACTATTGTAGCTTGCAATAGAGGAGACTCTGGGGCAAGATACGCTTTTCAGTCTTCAACTTTTGTAAATTTTAATTTGCTTCATCTTTAAATTTTCCAATTTAAAGAGATTTATCCCTTTTTATCCCTTTAGAATTTTCACATAACCAACTTCCTATACTCCCAGCGACATACAGGGTGTTCGGCCACCCATGGGAAAAATTGTAATAGGAGATTCTAGAGGCCAAAATAGGACGAAAATCACGAATACCAATTTGTTGATGGAGGATTCGTTAAAAAGTTATTAACGTTTAATGTTCCGCCCGTACTGAATTTTTTTCTCGAAAATGCGTAGGATTTCGGGGGTATGTCTATTCACCAAAAATGATTGCAATTGACCCCGCGTTCGAAAATAATTTTTCCAGAACGATTTGAAATTTTTTTTTTTCGTCGAAAAATTTAGGCACCTACCCTTGTCGATTTTTCTTAAAAATTCATTTTTCATTTTTAGTAATTTTATTTGACGCCCTACAGAAAAGTTGTCTAATACTTTTTTGTAGGTACCCATAAGCTCTACTTCAGAAAAAAGTTTCATTGAAATATATTCATAATTGTAGGAGTTATGGCTGTTTGAAAATTGGACCATTTCTATGGGGTTTTTTTCATTTTGCGGGGTCAAGGACCAACTTTTCGAATATTTTTGCGATTTGTACATATTCTCCATTAAAATACGCGTAGTTTGCTTTTTTAAACATTAAAATTGTCCAATCCGTTCAGAAGTTATGACGTTTTAAATATTCGCATGAAAATTCGAGCAGACATTTCAGGCTAGAAATTATATTTTCGGTAAGGAATTTTTTTCTCGAAACTGAGTAGGATTTCGGGGGTATGTGTAATGACCAAAAATGATTGTAATTGACCCCTACAACTGAATATAATTTTTCCAGAAAGATTTGAAAAAATTTTGTTTCGTCGAAAAATTTCAGGGAAACATATCGATAATATGGTCAGACATATTTTTTTTTAAGGAATTTTTTTCTCGAAAGTGCGTAGGATTTCGGGGGTATGTGTAATGACCAAAAATGATTGTAATTGACCCTCGTAACTGAATATAATTTTTTTAGAACGATTTGAAAACATTTTTTTTCACTGATGAATTTCTCCACCTATTCGAATTTTTTTCTCGAAAATGGGTAGAATTTCGAGGGTATGTCTATTCACCGAAAATGATTGTAATTGACCCCCGAAACCAAAAATAATTTTTCCGTGAATGATTTGAAATTTTTGAAATTAATTTTTTAGTATCTTGGAAGCCTCAATCAACAAATTGATATTCTTGATTTTCGTCTTATTTTAGCCTCTAGAATCTCCCATTAAAATGTTTCCCAGGGATGGCCGAACACCCTGTATAAACCAGATCACGTGGAATGAGAATAATCTCACAGGTATTCTAACTACAAAGTACCTTCGATTCGTAATATTTCCTCTGATGATATCGATGCTCATTACGCCGATCGTGAATGGCAAAGGGGCCGTATAGGTTAATAAACGAAACGTCGTCGATCACGTCGACTGAAAGGTTCTCTCGTTACAATGCTTCCGATTATTAAATTGCTCGTTGATGTATGCGCGGAGCGCGATTAAAAGGGGTATTCATGTGGGTAACGACAGGTAGATAACAGGCTTCTAGGCATTATATGGAAATACGGATAACGCGATTAAGAGCTTACCATCCCCGTGTATCGTCGAATACGGTTTACGAGTAGCTGGAGCGACGGTTCCGTGTTCCTGAACGCGAAAAATTCGATTCTCGATTCCTCGTCCAAGTTCTTTGAAGGAGAAACGCCCGCGACCGCCTTCGAAACCATCGGATCCGATGCTTTCTTCCACTTTATTTGATTTCCTATTGGATCTCTATTATATTTTTCTAATTACGAACGTCGAGGTGCACCGGCAATTTTAAAGAAAAATATCTTCGATGGTCGCGTAACTGTGTTTCGACCTAGTCGACGACAGAGGTAAGCAACATTTTAGTCGAACCAACGATATCGTATAAAAGCATCATACCTTTGTCATGAAATATAATTTATGTGTTATGAATATTTGTTCGTTATTTGTATGTTTTATCTAGGTAAGAATATTTACCCTACCTCTGGTCGATGAATTAAAAAACGAAAGAAACGTTCTATTCTTTTAAAAGCAAATATCCTCTCGCAACAATTTTATCCATTTTCAATAAATTCATAACGTAATCTCGTTGACTCTGCGACTTTGTTTTCAAACAATTCGAAATATTCTATTCTTTGTGAAAATTAATTTGGGTCCATCAGATCAGATTACTCTCTTACAATAATAAGTTAATGAATATGTTGATTATGAATACTAAATCTACCGATGCAAATGACATACAATACCTGATTGAATTTAATACGTAAACGCTCAACCATTCGATGAATCCCAATTTAATTTTTATCGATTAATTCAACGTAATAGATTTATGCTCCTATTTACGTTCCATAGCAGGATATAAAATACCCTAAGGTTAAAAACCTTGAGTTTGCAGAGAAACGATGGTGATAATTAATTAAATAGTTCTAAGGAGTTTAGACCGTTATAATATTTGTTTTACAGTATGATTGGAGCATTGAATGTTTGAGTATTAATTAAGTTTACCTTAGAGTTGATTGGTATTTGTATCGATGGAATTATTATTGATTGTTCATACATTAATTGACGTATTATAATCGAGGACAATATGAAGCAGAGACAGGGGATTCCAGAACCGAATATCTATCCTATTGAAATACGAAAATGACTCGAATATTACCAATTGCATCATAGACAGTTATTTATGTTGTTAATGAATCTATTAAAATTCTTTTATCGCGGGTAACCTAATTCTGCAGGCATAGAAGGTAATACACTTCAAATTCAAACAAAAAAAAAACAAAAAAAAGTCGAATACTTTTTTCTCAACTAACATTCGAACACTGAGATCTTGGAATTTTATTCGCAGCGTTCGAGTACTCGTCGAATATTTCAGCAACGAACCGTTCGAGAATAGAACCTAAACTATTTGCGCGGCGGAAAGTTTTCGGCGTCGAGACATTCGCTCGCAAACAATTTCGCGTGTCTCAGACAGGTTCACGACGTTAAATCTCTGGCTTGTCTATCCTGTAGCTTATACGCGTGAGAGATCGCAGCTGGTTACACCCAAATCTATCCAACTACGCCCTTGTTTCTAATGCTGCCCGCGCCAGGATCTATTCCGTAAACTCGCGTCTCACGAAACATTCCCTCTTATCCGCGTCGATCGATCTTTTCACGTTGGATTTGATTTACTGTCTCCGTGTCTCGAGATGAAGGGGTTACTCCCCCCAGTTTCAGTCATTTCAGCTTCGCGTTAGATAATAAAGCTTTTCTATCCATTTCAATGTTTTCATTATTTAATATTTGTTATTGTCGAGCTCACGCTCTTTCCCGCGGAATTGAAAAGTTTTACCACCCAGCCTCGCGTTTGTGATTCGAAAATGTCTTGTTTCGAGAATTCGGAAGTATCTTTCGTCGTAGAACTGCAGTTCTGGAACGTTTCGCGTCCAAGTTTCGGCACCAACGATTCCTGATTGCGCGGGAGCATTTGTTCCAAAACCCGCAAGACGTTTGGTAAGACCGTTGTCGTTGGCAAAAGAGCGAAGCAGCTGCGAACTCTGAATAGAAACTTCCGAAGACGCAATGAACGCAATCTCCCTTCCTGTTTGCTGTCTACCGACGCATGTCTCTATCAACCTCTACTGCTCTACGAAAACACACAAAACTAATTAGGTTACCAGACGCTCGCAATACCCTTCCAATTCTAATTACCATCCCGTCGTTCTAATTAATATGCTCGTACACTTAGTCAATGCTAGTCGTACGAGGGGAGAACAAGCTTCGTAGAAAGTGAACCTTTGTTAGTTCTCACGAATGTATTTCAAATAATTTTACGCAAAGTGTGAGACTAAATTTGAGTTTTTTAAATACAGCAATGCTTGGATAACGCGCAGTGTAATGCAAAGATGAAACTTTTACCGATGCATTTGTGAGACACTTCTAATAGAGTATAAGATCTTATTTTAATCAGAAAAATCTGACAAATAGTAAAGGTTCCATTAACAAAAAATAAATGTTTTACATTGCGTTATTGAACGAAAATCTCGAAAGAAAATATTACGATCGTCGAAATATTTGACGAACACTTTTTAGATTGAAATTTTGAATCCAGCATTGCTCTTTAAAGGTCACTCGTTATTCGAGGCTCCGTTTTTCGTCGTTTGTAGTCTCCCTAAAGGCACTAACGAGAGATTCCGAGCAGAAAGCAACGTGTGGCAGGTTTCTTTCGAACCAGCAGTCAGGATACCGCCGCTGCACGTGCTACAGAGACGGAACTTCCGCGCTGACAATGAAGGGCGCACGGATGACCGGGTTCGCAGACTGTCGAGGCGGCTTTCGATTGCCAAAACCTCAGGCTTATGCGCGTGGAACGACACAGCTGGCTAAATCCGAATCCGCCAAACCGCGCTTTCTCGTCGTTGAATGTCCCCCAAGCGAGGTGCGAGGCAGCCACCCGTTCGAACTCGCGTCGCGAGGGCGAGAAGAACAACCGCCATTACTACTTTCCTCAACTGTTTAAGCAGAGATTTCGGTCTAAAACTTTTAAAAATTCTATCTTTTCTTCAGGCTTTGCACTTCTTTACTGGTCGAAAAATACCCAGTTAATAGAAAATTTCAAAATTCTGAAGATTAATAAAGTTAGAGGCTCCCGGAGCGACAGACGACGATTGGATTTACCTCTCGCGGTTAAATTAAAAATTAAATAACGTGAAATAACGATGCGGAAATGTTTGAAGCAGCTGTGAATTTAAATTGCTGTTCTAACAGTAAGCAAAAAAGAATGAGTACAAAGAAACAAATTTTTCAAGAAACTTATTTTACTTATTTCTTCTCGTCAAGAGTAGTCTGACGTTCTTCTAGAAGGAGGTTTATTATAAAAATTTTCCATAGCTTGTTTGGGTCGAGTTTTAAATTAAATCGTTGCTACGTTTAGAATAAAATAGTAATAGTCAAGACTAATCATACGTTCTCTGTTGGGGCAGTTTCCAAATTAAATCGTTACTACGTTTAGAATAAAATAGTATAGTCAAGACTAATCTGACGTTCTTCTAGAAAGGGTTTTATTATAAAAATCTCCCATAGGATCTTATCTGGATCAAGTTCCAAATTAAATCCTTGCTACGTTTAGAATGAAACACTAATAATCAAGACCAATCTGACGTTCTTCCAGAAAGAGTTTTATTATAAAAATCTTCCACAAGTTCTCTATTGAATCAAGTTCCAAATTAAATCGTAGCTACGTTTAGAATAAAACACAAATAATCAAGACTAATTTGACGTTCTTCTAGAAAGAGTTTTATTATAAAAATCTTATATCTTCTCTGTTTAGAATAAAATAAGATCGACTGCTGCTAAATGCCACGTTGGGCTATCGTTTTGCAGTAGTTTCGAAACAACACGGCTAGCTAAATCCAAATTCGCTAGATCGCGTTTCTCTGTCGTTGAATGTTCCCGAAGCGTGGCGTAGAACTCGTGCGGCGTATACCAGGGGAACATCATTGCAACTTTCCTGGCTGCGTTTAAGCGAGTTTAAGTCTGGTTGCACGCTGTTCCTTCGTGCTCGTTGTGCAACCAGTCGATGGGAATCGCCGATTCGGCACGTAGATGAGCGGGGATTAAGACGGGTCGGGAGTTTCTTGGTTCCGTTAACGACACGACCACGATACGTCGAGATTCCGCGGAACTGCTGTCGAGCAATGATATTAGTTTGTTCCTTTTTTCGTTAACGATAGCAATGTGTCGACTGTGAAGTTTTAAGTACGTTGTAATCGAATAATATTGGGGATCTTTGTGAAACATATCACCGTGTAATGAAAATTTTTATTTTTATTTAACGATGAATACTTCATATTTTAATATAATATTTAAATCATTTCAGTTTTCAATCCCAGAATGATCGAATCGCAGTCTACGTAAATTCTTATCCAGCTCGAGGCGTCGTAAAAGGTTTCATCTGTCGTTGATGTAAACTGCTTTTTCGAAACGGAAGCTTTCACTGGATCCTCAGGTGACACTTGTAGGTACTTCCGGGAGGAGTTCAATTCCGTTGAAAAGTTTCAGCGCGGAAGCGCAGCTTGTTACGTTTTTATATTCGATAAACGTTCGTCAAGTATTCTGCTATCGGTAAAGGTACACACGCGCAAGTATACGCGAACACGCGCGTGCACATCGTTTCCCTACGCTAAAGTTATCAATTAAGGGAGTATGTTAGTGTTTTTCGAAGCAAATATTTCAAAATTTTTAATAGATCGTGATATACCTTTCAGAATACGCGATAAAAAGAGAAATAAATTCGAAAGCAAGGTCGAAGGTGCTTTATCAAATGCTACTTGGTTGAAATGGTCACGCTTGTAGCTAGTTTCGTGTCACCGAATTTTAACCCGTGTGCTCTTGTTATGTCTGAACAGTGTGAAACGAATAAATGTCGACGAATGTGAAAAAAAAGTGGAGCATATGAACATGCTCAAATATGTTCGCGAGTCGTATTTGCGAATAAAACGAAAAATAATTCGAAGAGTGGAATCGAAAGAAACTGATGTTTGCACGTTTCTACAAATTTTCTGTTCCAATAATTCTGTAGAATTTTACTCCAAAGTCACAAATTATTTTGAATACTTTTTCCAGTTGTTTATAAATTGTCGGTCAGTTAGTTGCAAGGAACTGCGTCCGAGCTACTTCGAAACTCGTGCTTTGACTGTAATTCACTTTGATGCCTCGAGCAATTCCCGTGATTCACAGACAACAGCTCCCGTGTCTTTTACTCGGGGGTTAAAAGAATTCCTTAGTGTTTTTGCTACGTGTCGAGGAAGAAACGAGGAAAGAAGGTGAGAAATTTCGGGAGAAAGGATCACCAAACTACGACTCCATTTGCGAACTCGAGCCACGTTGTCGGTGGTTTTATAGCGCGGACCTTAACCTCGTCAAGGTCTTAACAAAAAGCATCACGTGCATGGCCGACACGGAATGGAAAACGTCGTAGGTTATTTTCATCGTTCGTTCGTAGAGTGGAGAAAGAGATTCGCGAAGCAAACGTTCTCCCGGTGATATGACGAGTTGGATGCATTATACAAAGATCGCGTGACGTTGTAAGCAAAGTCTCAGACAACGAATCTACGATTTCAAAATCGTTTATCAACAGTTAATTGCTTTGTTTATCAGTTCCGAAGTTCCTTCGATAAGCTAGCCAAGTCGAGGAACGAACAGAACGGTTGTGATCGATCGTGAGACTTGTAAATGGCGATTGGACAGGCACAGATTTATTATTGAACCGGCAATCGACTAGGTAGAATCAATTTCGAACTTCTCTTGGTTTCTGAACCACTCGAAGTCAATTATTCTGAAGTCAGTCAAACCAAATTGGCGCGGTCGACAAGAATCAGCCACGCTGTTGTATATTAAGAGAACCTTGGATCTACGTTGGACGTGTTTCAACAATATCCATTGATGGAATTGAAATTCGAAGTTACAGAACTCCACTAAACGTTCTACTCGTTGATTTCCGATTAGTTTTATAAAATGGACAATACTAAAAAATAGTTAAAATTCTCCAATCTGTTCAGAAGTTTTTTAGTTTTTCGAACTATTTCACACCTACTCGAATTTTTTTCTCAAAAGTGGGTAGGATTTCGGGGGTATGTCTATTGACCAAAAATGATTGTAGTTGACTCCTACAACTGAAAATAATTTTTTCAGAACGATTTGAAAAATTTTTTTGTCGCCGAAAAATTTCAGGGAAAGATATCGGTAATATGGTCAGACATTACATTTTCGATAAAGAATTTTTTCCTCGAAAGTGGGTAGGATTTCGAAGGTATGTCTATTCACCAAAAATGATCGTAGTAGACCTCCACAACCGAAAATAATTTTTTCAGGACGATTTGAAAAAATTTTTTCCGCCGAAAAATTTAGGTACATATTCGAATTTTTTTCTCGAAAATGCGTAAGATTTCGACGATATGTCTACACACCAAAAATGATTACAATTGAGCCCCGCAACCGAAAATAATTTTATACTAATACTAATACAGAAAATTAAATCGACAATGAGTAAACATTCTCGATGTCAAATTGTAACGCATATTTCTCGATATAGAGTTGTCGTGGTACAAGAATCTCGGCTGTAGGAGTGGCCAGCTGAACCGAAAACGGCCAGACGACGTTCTGAAAGAAGATCGTCTGGATCATCTTTCCCACGGCCATTTCGGCCGATAGAAAAGAGACGCGATAAGATCGAGTATTGTCGGAGTCGCAGACAATTCTTTGCTTACAGAGACTCGCCGGAGATCTCTGGTTAGTCATCCCCCTGCTCTGTCCCTTTTAGACGATAAAACGGAACTATGGCGGAAAGATTGCTGAGTGCGGCGTCAAACAGAGGCCACTATCTAGCTGAACAGAGGACAACCGAGACTGCTACTTTTGCGTGGCTTCGCGTGGTGAGAGATTACCAGAGAAAACTTGCTGGTCAACGGGAAACTGAAAGCTGGACAGATTAAACCAGCAGATAAATACACTCTTTTCGCGGTTCGCGGTCCTCGCGATGTGTCAGTTTATTCGAAACGTTTCTTAAAATAATTCAAGGCTAGACTTTAGTCTTTGCACGATACTTATGATATTTGCATTTTAAATAGCAATACATAAAAGTTTCATCTTCGAGAGATTTGAGGGTTGAAAATAAAGATACCGAATCCTGGATCTCCCACTAAATCATTCTTACAAATAAAACACAATTTCAACAGACTCTGAGCCGCAGTGAAAATGTTTTAAAATTAAACGTCAACTTCGTTATTTCAATCTTGACTTCAGTGCATATTTTTAAAATATTCTAGTTTCAATTCGTGTAAAAGGAAACAATTATTTTTTTAATTTGTTATAATCGTTGATGTTGTATGTTTCGAACAGACGAATCGAGTTTCAACAAACGATTGGGAACCGTTTAAAACTCACCGTGGAAAATAATAACCACGGAATAGCGTGTCGCGTAATCGCGTATCTAGAAATATAAAACTTTCGATAGTTATTGTGTTATTTCGTCGTCAATGGTATCGACTGTCGTCGCGTCGGTGCAAAAAAGCTCCGGAGCGGATCATTGTGCGAATCCTCGGACGCGAAAGCGGGGATCCGTTCAAAGAGATACGACAGGAGAAAAAAGACGCTAGGAGATCCTGGAGATTGAAAGCGTTCCTCTGATCTCCCCTGAAACGGTATAACCAGGATTCAATCCGAAACGCTCACAAGGATTTAATGTTCATTATAGGGGCCTCCAT
The DNA here is from genome assembly GCF_051014445.1 of Colletes latitarsis. Taxonomy (NCBI): domain Eukaryota; kingdom Metazoa; phylum Arthropoda; class Insecta; order Hymenoptera; family Colletidae; genus Colletes; species Colletes latitarsis. The sequence goes on from NC_135138.1 coordinate 31,483,973, forward strand.
CCACGGCGTCTAACGTGTACACGCAGGAAAATCACAAGTCGTCGAATAAAAGTTACTCGGTATACAGAGAATCGAAAAATATTAATTAGTCTCTGGTGAATGTTCAAATACGCGGTGTTATCAAAGAACTAACTTTCCGACCATGGATGCTAGTGGAGTTACAAAATATGTAATCGAGAAAATACTGTTATGTGTATTGAAATCCCTTTTTAATAGATAAGCTAGAAAACGATAGTTCTTTATATTGAATCTTTTCAACAGAAACTACTCCTATTTCTTTCTATTGAGTTTTGTGAGTGATTTTCTATTTCGACTGATACTAATGATAGCCATTGAAGAATATTATCCTTTCTGTTGTTTTTGTTTAGAGAATAAAAGTTATTGGGTATACGGAGAATTGAAAAATATTTGTTGAATGTTGAAATACGCGGTGTTATCAAAGAACTAACGTTTCGACCATGGATGCTAGTGGAGTTACAAAATGTGTAATCGAAAAAATACTGTGACTCGTATTGACATCCCTTTCTATATTGAATCTTTCCAACGGAAACTATTCCTATTTTTTTCTATTGAGTTTTGTGAGTGACGTTCTATTTCGACTGATACTAATGATAGCCATTGAAGAATATTATCCTTTCTGTTGTCTTTGTTTAGAGAATAAAAGTTATTGGGTATACGGAGAATTGAAAAATATTTGTTGAATGTTGAAATACGCGGTGTTATCAAAGAAATAACGTTTCGACCATGGATGCTAGTGGAGTTACAAAATGTGTAATCAAAAAATACTGTGACTCGTATTGACATCCCTTTCTATATTGAATCTTTCCAACAGAAACTATTCCTATTTTTTTCTATTGAGTTTTGTGAGTGATTTTCTATTTCGACAGGTACTAATGATAGCCATTGAAGAATATTGTTCTTTCTGTTCCTTGTATTTAGAGAATAATCAATGGAAAGTACAATCGTGGACAGAAAATTTCGATCGATACTGTATCGAGTAAACAACATGACAAAGCTATGTACCCGTCGTCATTATAAGAACGATGAAGCACGCAAATCCCGTCGGGGTGGTGCAGTGGTATAATTCGACGAAAACAACGTCGGAATTGATTCATTGAAAACTGATAATGGGCCGGAATAAAAGCCGAGAGGAATAATTAAAACGCGTTTGCGCGGCTTAGTCGGCGTTCGGCGAGCTTAACAGAAGTCGGCAGCTTTTGTTTCGCGCCAAGGGCTGGAAAAATGGGGGTTGCGTAAGTGTCGCTCGGTTGGAAATTGAACGAAGAATCGATACAACGGGGAGATTTCACCGTGATATCCTTGCTGCTTTTTTCCACGGAACTTTTTCTTTTTACTCGTTGTTATTCACTATCGATACCATAAATGTCCAATTCGATTCATTTAACATTGTTGCAAGAGTGCTCATCGCACGATTGAAATCACTTGCGTGGACCGCGGGAAAATGAGACACGTATTTCGTCAAGTTTAAACATATAACAAAATTAAAGCGAACGAAACTGCGGAAAAAGCTAGTTCACAAGTAAATCTAGAATTTTCACTCGTTATTCGAGAAGTGAATTGGACCCAACTGTACGCGCAAAAGCAAAACCTCCAAATGGACAGTGGGTATTAGTTTCTATTGTCAAATAGCGGGGTCGGGTGGTTTTCCACGGAATGAAATAAAAAGTGAAATAAAACACGCATCGTATATTCCACAATCAATGATTCTTCGCTAATGTACCGCAGCACGTCACAATGAAAATATTTTATCGAAAACCATTATTAGTTTAAACATCAAAACATTTTAAATCGCTCGACACTGCATCACTTGATTGACGTCAGTTCTTTACTGTGTTTTACACAAATACATACGTGTGCAAAATGCTTCATTGAACTCGTACGATAAATAATGAATTAACTATATAATTCGATGTTCAAAATATTCTTTCCCTCCTTGACAGGCCACCATCAGTTTTAAAAACACTGCTTCAGATTGTATCATGGGCACTCGAAAAACTAAGAGGCTTCTTGTAAGCCTTGACGTGAACGTAAAAATGTTAAGAAACGCTAGTCTGTCCGTTCATTCGACACCAAAAGCGGATTGCAGGGAATTATGTCGCCGACGGCGTTCACCCTTCAATCAGCGCCGCAAATTCCATCGTGACGTGCGTGTGCGCGAAATTGTGTTAACTTCGCTGAGTACGTCCTCGCGGCGTCATTGACAGCGTTAATTGAGTTAAAAGTAATTATCGGCCTGCTAAGTACGCGGGCACGACCGAATGGGTGTCGACTTTTCGCTCGCAATCAGCTCCAACCTCAAATTTTGGACGAAATTTCAAGCGAGCGGAATGCCGCGGCGTGGATCGAACACGGATATAATGGAATTGCCTGGAAATAATCATCGTAAAAGATTCTTGGGTGGAACGCTGAGAATGCCGGTCGCGAGAACGACGAAACGTTTTATGCCGCGCGTTTCGCAATTTAGGTTTTCTCTGAGCTTCAGGTGTATGGTATGCGTTACACGTAAAATACACGAATGCAAAAGTTTCAATACTATCAGTAAATTTCTTACGACGACCGTAAATGTGCTATAAACGCAACAGGATGTAATGATTTCCCATTTTACGAACGAAATTTTACGAAACATTTCTATCCATACATCATATTTTTAGTAAGGAATTTTTTTCTCGACACTGCGTAGGATTTCGGGGGTATGTCTATTCACCGAAAATGATTCTAATTGACCCATACAACCGACAATAATTTTTCCAGAGCGATGTGAAACTTTTCAATTTCAGGGAAACATATCAATGCATGGTCGGACATTATATTTTCGGTAAGGAATTTTTTTCTCGAAAATGGTTAGGATTTCGAGGGTATGTCTATTCACTAAAAATGATTGTAATTGACCCATACAACCGAAAATAATTTTTCCAGAGCGATTGGAAACTTTTCAATTTCAGGGAAAGATATCAATGATATGGTCAGACATTATATTTTCGGTTAGGAATTTATTTCTCGAAAACGCGTAGGATTTCGGGGGTATGTGTAATGACCAAAAATGATTGTAGTTGACCCCTGCAGCCAAAAGTAATTTTTTTAGAACGATTTGAAGTTCTTTCATTTCGTCGAAAAATTTCACACCTTCTTGAATTTTTTTCTCGGAAGTGGGTAGGATTTCGGGGATACATCTATTGAACAAAAATGATTGTAATTGACCCCAGAAATCGAAAATAATTTTTCCAGAATGATTTAAAGCTTTTCAATTTCATCGAAAAATTTAGGCACCTACCCTCTGTCGATTTTTCTTAAAAATTTGTTTAAGACAGCACTTTTCAACCTGTACGATATTCACTGTAACGTATGTGAAGTATTGCAGTTATTAAAATTGTATTTTCCATAACAACTACTCTTTTTTTATTTTAAAAGTTGTGGACGAGTGTTCTAGAACGCTCTGTACATTAATTGTGTGTGTTCCGAGATGATGAAAGCTCGGTTTTTGCTTTGAAATATCTCGTTCGTCGTATGAATTCGAGACATAGGCATGGCAGGACAGAACATTTCGTGCGCGGAATTCGTAATAAGACGGCTGGCACGCTGGCAATCGAGTTCGAGACTGGAAATAAATAGAGGCAACGAGACGGGAGACAAATGGAGGCACGGATAAAAAGCGCCCCCCGCAATCAAAACAGCGACGCGAAATAAAATCAGCGAACCGGCCAACGAATGCAAACGCGGGCCAGAAAGTTGTGTAAATTGATTACTGAATTATTTATCGGATACTTCTTCCCCTTTTCAATCCTCCTTTCAGCGGACTTGTTCCAGTCTTCCGAAGAAAGGAGGCGTTCATCAGGTTCGCGGAACAGAACTCGTTTTTCCTACCCGGTAACCGCGGATGAATGAATTAGGAAACGACCTTCTTCCTTTTCAATTTCCCAAATGGAAATTTTTTGGGGTAGGATTTTCTCGTTTTCGTTGAATGTATTAGTACAAACGTCGTTTCGGGGATTTTTCTGACTCGAAGTGGTTATTACACGATGGATCAGCTGTAATAGAGTTACTCCCACTCGTATTCGTACATTATAATGGCGATTCTTAGAATGTTTTTTAGATTTTCCGAATTATTTCACGTATAAAAGTATATTTATTATCAACAGAAACTCAACAATTTAAGAGATATTTTATTATTCTACGGCACTGAAACAAGTACTTTGATTCTTGAATAGACATATTTAGTGACTCATTACATTTAATCAGATCTGACCTAAATTCGAACTCTTTAGCGCTGATTAATCCACCGATAAAATATTATTAAATTTTGTACGGAAATCTGATATTGTCATCTTCCGCCCACACATGTTTGCTTATTTAATTGTTATTTATAATTTACAACGTACGATTGGAGTAACCCAAATATTTAGCAAATAATTAAATATCGATTTTCAGTATATATACAATTTGTGGGGATTTCAATAACCAACGAGCACTATTGTTAGAGAATGAAATTTAAACGGAAATCAAAATTAAATGTAAATCAAACATCGTAAATAAACACCGGCAAACATAATTAGTCATAATCAAACAGAATCGAAGGATAACATAGCTGCGATGAAACGTTAACAAAGACGTAATTAAATGTTAATAATCAGATAGTCGATATCGAAGAAAAATGTAGTAGAATATAGAGAACAATCAATCGCGACACAAAAGGGCACGTTTCAAGGTAAACAAGAATGTATTCAGAATGCAATCACATCGCAGCTTCCTTACCATAGAACCACGTACAATACAATCCTCAATTAATGAACCTCGATGCATCAATCAACGGAGAAACAAACCTCAATACCAATAACATTATTCCTCGTTAGCTTTTACTACTTCGTGGATGTAAAACGAAATCATTTTGAACATAAAACAAAAATATCTAAAGACCGTTCCCTCTGGGACCCTTTTCCAGATATCGCGTGGTTTGTTACATTTGTAACATTATTCGAGACGGCGAAAAGAACCACGTGGCTGAATTTATCGCTCGGCATCCGATTTATTTTGCGTGTGTCTCCGTTCAAGACAGAACGAACAAATCGTAGGATAGTACGTTGTTGGTCGAATCGTAAAGAAATAAAATTGGTTTACCCTTTTTAAGAAGAGGGTGGCGGGCGGTGGCCTTGATTACTGGAGAAGAGGCCACGTAGCTGGATTTGGAGCTGAATTTGGAGCTTTCTCGGCCCTCTCGAAGCCTTTTGACGAGTCCTTTCCTGTCCTTAGACGCTGATGTTGACACGATCACGGATCCGTAGCGAAAGAGAACCGCTCAACGCGAGGCTTCGCGAGCCTGGCCGCGCCCCACCACCAAACCACGCGTATTGGCCAAAGGCGCGTTTAGAGCAGGGTTTCTCAAATTTCTGAGATGCATTATTGTCTTTGATTTAACACGAATAGCGTTTAAGTAAAAACTTTCTTAATAAGAGCAAAATATCACAAGTATTTCTTTTATCTCACGATATAATATACGAGGGTCGTCTGAAAAGTTTTGAGCCTAACATAGAAGCTAGTATTTTTCCGGTTAAATATAGCTTTGTTTTTCAACATAGTCTCCTCCTAAGTCACTTTTCTCAGCGATGCTGTAACCCTTTTAACCCTTCCAAATAGTAGTTGATGTCTTGCCCTGGAAAGTAGGCATTTGCTCCTCGTTCGATGGAAGTCTCTCTCCTCCAAGCGATATTTTAAGCTTAGGAAAGAGGAAAATATCGCTGGGGGCCAGATCTAGTGAATACCAGTGGGTGGTCAACCACTTCGAAACGTAATTCGTGAATTTTGATCATGGCGACCGCCAAAGTGTGAGTTGCTCTATATTTATAAAAATACTGCCAAACAACTGAGCGTCCAAAATTGCTGAAATTTTCACAGGTATTTGTCAAAGCATATACCATTCTGCTAGAAAAATGGTTCTGACAAGAAACGCTACCTTCATGCCGAGGTTCAAAACTTTTCAGACAACCCTTTCTTCTTCTGAGAACTAGCTTGTTCACGGACACCTTACGTATTCCAATTTGAGAAACACTGCATTAGAGTATCGTTAACTTCTTCCTCCTGCTTCGGCGATGAATTCCTTCGATACGTTTCGAGGGTCGTATTCATATGCATGACCCGCGGCTGATCAATTTCTCGATACGAGTTCGATTGCCTCGCAGTCCTTGGCTCTATGAATATTGAGCTCGGCCCAACTGTATCCTTTGGCTTCGTCGCTAGAACTTCCCTAATTGCGACTCTATGAATCCCGATATCTGATCATCATACGCTGTAATATGCGTCGAACTAAACATTGAAACGCTCGTTAACGAATATTGTTCGAGCTTGGCGTGTCCGCACTGACACCGCGTGTAAAAGTAGGGGGGAATGGAACATGATGGGGATGCTAATTGTTTTCGCTTGAAATGTAACCTCAGAAGTCATCGAATTAATGCACCGAGATATTCGAGCCGTAATATTCATCGTTATTATTATGTGTAGCGAAAAATGTTTCATATTAAGTCGAATGGTTTCTAAAGAGACGCATTCTAAGAGTTGGAAATAATTCTTTCATTTCGTTTCAACGCAGAATACACGTTTATTTAATTATAAAACTATTTAACCATCGAAAAATGTTAAATGAAATATTCGACGATCGACGTATCCGTTAAACGAATCGACGATTTTCACTCGCGAGACTGATTTTATATTTTGCGGCTTTGGAAATATTCGAACCATAAATCGATTCAAATATGGAATTTAATTTCAAAAGATTTGAAATTATTCGAAATTTTATTTAATTTCATTGCTCTGCAAATTGCTGGACCCTATCTGGCTGAAACGCTATTAATTTCGAACGAACGGATGCACGAAATAATTTTACACGAATTGTTAGTAACGAAAAATTAAAAAGAATCTGTCGTAGTACGCGACAGTATTCTTGACCAGCAAAATTTGTCTTCGATATTAATGTAGAAACAACGAGGCAACAGAGATAAATTTTTACCCAGTTCCCTGTTTGCACTGTTGACAAATTCAACAAAATTCATATTGCTCATGACAAAACAAAGGATACCATAATTTTAATAATATTTACGAATGTAGGGATGAAATATTCAAAAAAGTATTTATGAAAATGTACAAATTATTAATATAATAGAATTCCAATTATCTGGCATGCTCGGGACGTGGACAATGCGATATAATTAAATGTACTGAGCAGTTGGATTATAAAAGAGCAACAAGAGAGAGAATTTAATTTTAAAAGCTACCATGTTTAACATAAAAAACAAAATATATGGATATATTGTAATATAAATTTATATAATTTCAGTTTTCAATAGGAAATAAAATTAGAAACCTGGCACATTTCGAAAATTAAGACCAAAAGTAGAATGCATTTTAAAACAGCGTGATTCGAAGAATTCGTGCAAAAATAGTGTGAAATCCGTTGGGGGAAAACAATCGTTCGTACAACTGATTTTAAAAATTTCGAACACGATAGACAATTTTGTTCAATTTAGCTCTACAAGGCTATAGATACTATACGTCTAATGTTCTTAATTTAATTTCGCTGCACGGTTCGTTTTCTTGACCAAACCCTTTAGACTTTGATACACGCACGACTATTAGCTTCACTCTACGAACGCCAGGCATTCGATAGGATCGAACCATCCATCGATTGTCGAGTAGTTCACGCTGTATCTCGCGAGTTCGAGGCATCGACGACCGCCGTGCAGCAATTTTCAGTCTTCCAAGGTAATACTGGTTGATAGAGGCGAGCATTGCGGGATATGCAGCGGCTTTTCCATAAGCGTGACGCTAGTCGGTTCGGTTCGCATTACGCTCATAATCCGCGACACACTTGCGAGTTTATAATCGACTCATCTGACCCGGAATTCCGAATGCACGCTCCGCTAATCCCGAATTACAGGCTGCTCGGATTATTTTCGCGCTCGAGGCTCTACGGAGTCGAACACCGCGACACGTGACTCCATGTTTCGTTGCTTTGAAATTCTAAAATACGGCTCTCGAACTTCGAGGTTTCAAATTAGCCGTTTATTTCGAAAGTGGCGTAAGTCATAGCTATCAATAACATATTATTTCTTAAATAACGTTAACTATGCTAATTGGAATGATAAATTTGACACTCTTAAAAACCCAAAAACATTACTCTACCTGTATTTTTAAATTTGATCCAACGCAAACCCTTCAATATCTCGATTCGAACATAAATGGACTTACGTCACTTTCGAAATAAACGGCTCAAATATCCAGAAATTCCAATATAATTTGCAAAGTTTGCTTCGCAAAGTGTCGACCTTTCCTCTTGCAACAACCGGTACAACATTCAATGGACCGTTCTCCTTCCCGTTCTCTATTTTTCTCGCAAAGGGTGCAAAATATCTTACGGTTTATCGGAAGAACCCCGGCTGAACTGAAACCCGTATACATTTTTTATCGGACTTGATGTTTACGCGGCTTTCTATTGTGCTCAGCGTCGATTGTTAGACAACGATTAAAACCGATCGTTTGAAAGCGGACTCGGTTCAATTTTATGCTTCGAGAACCGTGGAACGTTATTCACCATCGCTGGGACGACTCCTTCGGGGGATAAAGGATCGTTCGGGGCGTGGGATCGCTTTCCGTCTGCAATTAATTAACTACGGAACGAAATCTGCCCCTCTCCGCGTCTTCGAAGGGATCCCCTTTTTTTGCGCTATTGACCTTTCGCCACGGAGCGCGTTCTTCCATTCTGGCGAATTAAAATTAGCGATTCGATAGCGTTCGTCGATCCTTCGTTTTATTTTGCTTTTTGCCTCGCAATTATATACACCTCGCACCGTTCGTACTACCAACGATTATTTTATTTTCTTTTTATTTTAATTCATGTTTTACGTCGCATCGACCTTCGGGTCATTAGCGACGACTTGGTGCTGGGATTCCCTTCCTTTGGTGTGGTTATATTTTCTGCTAGATGTTGGAATCCTTTAAATATTTCAGGGTATTTTCTATACGGGGTGTTCGGCCACCCCTGGGAAAAATTTTAATGGAGGATTCTAGAGGCCAAAATGAGACGAAAATCAAAATACCAATTTGTTGATGAAGGCTTTGTTAAACAGTTATTAACGTTTAAAGTTCCGATGGTACTGAATTTTTTTCTCGAAAACACGTAGGATTTCGGGGGTATGTCTATTTACCAAAAATGATTGTAATTGACCCCAGCAACTGAAAATAATTTTTTTAGAACGATTCGAAGTGTTTTAATTTTGTCGAAAAATTTTACACCTTCTCGAATTTTTTTCTAGAAAGTGGATAGTATTTCGGGGGTAGCTCTATTCACCAAAAATTATTGTAATTGACACCTGCAATCGAAAATAATTTTTCTAAAGTGATTTGAAACTTTTCAATTTCGCCGAAAAATTTAGGCACCTACCCCCCCCTGTCGATTTTTCTTAAAAATTCCTTTTTCATTTTTAGTAATTTTGTTTGACACCCTACAGAAAAGTTGTCTAATACTTTTTTGTAGGTATCCATGAGCTCCACTTCCTTCCAAAATTTCAATCCAGTATATTCACTACTGTAGTAGTTATGGCCGTTTGAAAATTGGACCATTTCTATGGGGTTTTTTTCATTTTGCGGGGTCAAGGACCAACTTTTCGAATATTTTTGGAATTTCTACATATTCTCCATCAAAATACGCGTAGTTTGCTTTTTTAAACATTAAAATCGTCCAATCCGTTCAGAAGTTATGACGTTTTAAAGATTCGCATGAAATTTTCGGGCAACATTTCTGGCCATAAATTACATTTTCGATTAGGAATTTTTTTCTCGAAAACGGTTAGGATTTCTAGGGTATGTCTATTGACCAAAAATGATTGTAGTTGACCCTTACAACTGAATATAATTTTTCCAGAACGATTTGAAAAATTTTTTTTTTCGTCGAAAAATTTCAGGGAAACATATCGATAATATGGTCAGACATCATATTTTTTTTTAAGGAATTTTTTTCTCGAAAGTGCGTAGGATTTCGGGGGTATATGTAATGACCAAAAATGATTGTAATTGACCCCTGCAACCGAAAATAATTTTTCCAGAACGATTTGAAATTTTTGAATTTAATTGTTAACAACTTTTTAACGAAGTCTCCATCAACAAATTGGTATTCTTGATTTTCGTCTTATTTTGGCCTCTAGAATCCTCTATTAAAATTTTCCCAAGGGTGGCCGAACACCCTGTATGTTTCTGTGACATCATACAGGTGATGTTATCTTGTATTTTTGTCTTTGGACGTATCTTTTGCTTTCATATAGTAGATGGTTGGTCGACATAATTTTGTTACAATAGGTTACAGGTTGGTGGTTCGATTTTTTCATCAGCTACTCGTGTGTGAGTTTACAGAGTCCTGTTCGTAGCCTTGAATGATTATTATTATTGATGGTGGGCGATGGTTGATAAAAATCTTATTTCTGTTTTCCTAGACGAGATCCATAATGTGTTCCAACCAAGGAATTTTATTTACAAGAAAAACGTGTGGTCCTAGCTCAATTTCTAAAATAAAACGATAATATCGTACTCGTCGAATTGCACGGAACAAATGTCGAAAAAAGAATTGTCTGCGCAACTCTCGACAGTTGTTTATACTCACAGTTTCGTGGGAAGATACTGAACATACTGTTTAGACTGCCCAGACAATAGATTGCGTGTCGTTGAACGAACTTGGTCGTCCATTTACGCGTCCAACCGGAGGATTAAGTCCTTCCTCTCTCCTTTCCTCTTTCGAGGCTGCATATTTTTGCCATGCCGGGCGATTCGGTTGTGCAAACTGCAAGGCATAGTATACGAGAGGCGCGCATAAAGCGCTGGATCGTTATGTATGCCGTGACTCGAGCAACGATCGAATTCCGCTCGATCTTTCAGCAGCGCCGCAACCCCGGCTGCCGATTGTTAGGATCTGAATGGAGAAAAATTGGTCGCCGTTCGCCGGTGGCCCGGTCGAGCGGACGCGCGCCGGCAGGAAACTCCGCGAAAAAAAGAATCCATTGTCGCGCGGCACGTGTAATTCATAGTGTGGCTTCCCGTTCTCGGGCCTGGCCCTCGTAAATAGCATTTTTATTTCTTCGTTATTTCCAGACCGGGGTTCGATGCTCCCCGCCACGCGCTGGGTGGACCGACGAAACGAGAAAAACCAGAGCACATCAATCGCTTGTAAACATGTAACAATTTTCGGGACGAAGAAACACGTGTACCGTCACGCGTACACTTAGCAAACCTAACAATAAGCGTGCATGCATCGAACACCGTTTGATATTTTCCCATACGAGGCGTCAACGAGCATCGGTTCGCCCGGAAAAATATATTTCGCCTGGCCAAATAACGAGGACCTCGAAATTAAAAAAAAATTGTTACGCTGGTAACAGTTTTATTTCTATAAACTCCGAACAGAAAAGTTTATTCGTATATCCATCAACAAGGGAGATATTTACGCGTTTCAATTTAAATGGTTCACCATGTATGTTCTCCCTGTGCACCATGCTCGTACTGAATCACTTCCGGTCAGTTCAGTCCGCGCGCAAACGAGCGCGTGGGACAACTCCTGCCCACCGAGGCGGACGATGATCGTAAATAAATTCGTAATACGTTAAATCGTTTTTTTTTTTTACTATTTCGATGAACTTTGACGAGACCTTTAGGGCTTAATTATGAAACAAACGATAGATTTAAGTAGCCTCAAAATTTTGCTTATTGTTATTTTTTAAATATACTTGAAAATTAAACAAAAAAGTCACGACTTTCGACCTAATAAATTCTAATAAACCCACTCACTATTCCAGTGCAAAATAGAAAAAAAGAGCATTTTTTATGGACGGACTAAAATATACTCGGCAATCTGGAACTAATATTGATAACGCATATAATCTGTAACTTCTTTTTAATTGGAATGGCTAGCATTTTTTCGACCGAAAAGCTCGACGAATTAATTGGAATATTCGAAAGATATTGCAGTATTTGCTCAACCGATTTACGAATTAGCATCGAATAAAATTCTATTCCGTTTTCGAGAGATTAACTTCCATATCGTGTTTCGTATTTCAATTCATTTTACGACTGCTGCGTTTCGTCCATGATAAAACTCGATATAATAGACTTCGTAAATTCGAAGAAAAGTTTTCGATCCCCCAAATTTCTCGCATTTTCGTTGCTCGAATACGACTTCCGATGTTTTCTACTGCGAACTGTTTAACTACTTGAGTAGTCACGAGGGTTCAAGGACAATTCTCAACAAGTTTGTCCAATTTGAGCTGAAAGTTTCGACGATCTGAAACTTCAAAGTCTGAAAGATTCGATCTACTTGAAGTCCAGCAAGTTCAACAGACTGGAAGTACGTGTCGTTAAGGCAGTTATGCCTTCTAATGTTTAATCGCACCTTAGGGTCAAACAATATCTAATCTTTTTCAAGTACGGATGCCCCAGCTCGCGTTTAAGAATGAATTCCACAGTCAGATCGAGAGATCTATCGATTTAAATTGCATAAGTCTTTTAATACAGATTAGAGTATGAAACTCTGTTTATCGTGGATCGAGATCAGGCTAGCAGCGATACGATCCCCCGCGATTTTACGACATTCTGTGCAACGAGACACGACTGCTATCGATAATCTGGCAATATTCGCAGAAACGATTAATTACGATAGAAGGGTGATTAATTATATCTACGAGTAAAATCAATTATTCCGAGATCCTGGACGAATATCGTCGTATAGCAGAGCCGTCGACTGACTTTTTGACGGACAGTCGCGTTTCCCACGCGAGGTTGAGGACTCGTGGTCACGGTGGGTTGATTCCCCGTGAAATTCATGCGAAATGACGTTATAATAATTACGGGCGTTTAATACGCGCCCGTGCCGCTGCGTATGAATTTTAATTAGCCGTGCGATATTGCGCCCGCGTTACTCTTTCACAGGTATCGCGATGATAAATTAACGGCAACGCCAGGACTCCGTTGAAAAACGTAATGAAAATGCAGTCGGCGTGTGAACGGCCATCAGAAGGTAAATGAACGTTTCAGCCTGTGTTCATACGGTCGATTAAACGGTGATTTTAAAAAAATGGGACGATTAATATTCGGTCCAGGGACGGAAACACAACCGAAGCCATAACAGTTTTGGGACGATTAAATATAACAATAGACCCGAAGCACCGCGGTTGAAAAGGATATACTTAAATATTTTTCACAGAAACCTCTTCAGAAATAAAAACAAAAATTAATAAACGGTGCATTAAATCCTCTATTATCGTAATTTTCTACGATAGTAGAAAAAGAATAATATTAAATCAGATCGTTCTAGTCTTAATTTTAGACACTTCTCTCGGTAAGACTGATGGTCCGAAGATACAAGAGAGTACAGCATATTCAGGGATCAAAGTCTGTAGAATTCCCGTAGAACCAGGATGATCGATTTCTCTGAAACAAAATCCATTAGCCCGACAAACCACGATCGTTTTATCACTCATCTGACTCGACTGCATCACGGTCAAGTTCCCCGTAACCTACTAACTTCGAAAAGCTTCGTCGAGCTCCAACGCAAATTCAATCAAACCGTGCTTCGCGGGGCAATTGATGAAAGGGCTGATTGCATACCGAAACCGTTTCGATCGCGTGACCTGGCCCACCGTTTTCGATTGGCATTATTGATTAGCGGCAAAATAATTTTCAAGCCGTGCTGATACATCACTGCCTGTCTGTGCACAACCTCGATCGATACTGGTACCCCCCGTTGCCCCTTAAACGCGAAGCACGCATAAATTTCCCTGGAGTTATTCGGGTCGAGCCGGCTGTTCCTGTAGGCGATGCGCGCTTTAAAAGTCGCTACGGAGCATAAATATGCAAGTTCACGGGCTCCCTTCGGCGGAAATTAATTTCGAGACGCCACGATCGACTTCTGCCATAGTACCGCGCGCTTCATAGTAAAAAGACCTCCAATTATCTTTACTGCGACCGAACAAACTGAGGCGAGTCTCTTAACCCCTCGAATCGTCCACGAAAAAGAAACTTTGTTTTCAGACAATTGGAAAGCACGATTTGTCGTTGAACTTATTTTTACGGTCTCGTTAGAATTCAAGAGTCCTGTCTGGATTTATTTTTTTTTTCAACATCTAATCTTGGGGATTATTTGGAGAGAAATAACAGCGTATGGTTAACTTGTGATAGAGAAACACGTGAAATAATAGATAAAATTGCTTTTTGTGGCGAGATCACTTATAGATCGCTCGTTTAATAGAATGAATGCCTATTTAGTGACGAGAATACTTGTGGTATTGATACGATGAATCGTCTGTAACAGCACTTGTAGATTCAAAGGAACGAAGAATTTTCTTCGAAATAAAAACGCTTATTATAAATTTGATAAACGATTCTCTTTCCAAACAGAGACCAGAGAGTAGGTTGAAAATTCGTATGCAGTGTCATATTTGCATGGGGGAACAGGTTTGAAGAGCAAGCTAATAACAGAGTAAGGTAATAGAATGTGGAGTACGAAATGGCTTTGCTCTTTCTAGAATTACACCATAGAGATATACATTTTTGTAATAGTCACTTTGTAAAATTTCTGGTGTACTGTAGACGAACAGCGACGAAGAAAAATTCACCGTAAAAAGAGAGATTTGCATTAGTAGGACACGGAATGAAATTTTCATAAAATTTTTCAGTTTTACGGGCAATCCTCTCTTACGTTTTCGTTTATTTATCCCTAATTACACAGAATTTCTACTCGAATTTCGCGTACAAGGAAAACTGTACGCGGTACGTTCAGTTTCTGCCCGTTTCATTGGCACGAGTTTGAAAGAAAAATAAAATGAATTGTCTATAAATGTGCATTTCTCGCATTAAAAATCCACAGCTTTGGAAGAGAATTTCGCATTGCAGGATTCTATGCGGTAGCAGCTTTTAATTATAAGAGAGAACTCGTTTGGAATGTAAAACTGAACGGAGATCAAAATAATTATAAATAAATTCTACGTATTATTGGTAAAGAGAAGCATATTTTCATTCAGTTTACATCTTCTGATTATCATATTTTAATTCCCTTCAGTGGGAATCGGACACTTTTATCGATTAAGTACCCTATCGATTTCAATTTGATAAAATAAAGACTTCTATTCAAAATATTCACCGCGGTAAACGTTAAAGCTTGAATTTTCAAGCGTCTGAAAATATTAAAATAATCGAGCAAACAATATTATGAAATAAAGGAATACAGGTATTTCAAACAATAACGAGCTAAATAATACTTTTGAAATGCTCGCCCTAATCGTTAGCGAGCTGACAATTATTTCACCGGTATTCCTGGGAATTGACTGGTCTATTTCATGCAAATCACCTCTTTCCCGTGACACGTCAATTTTTCCTATTTGTCGACTCGTTATTATGTTGGTTTTCACCCAATCCTGTTACGTCTCATTTCCCCCCCCCCCCCCTCAGTACTGCTTTCGCGGAACGAAATGAAATTATATGGACGGCAACGACGCGCAATTTAAAACGTCATATTCGCTAATTTCGCGAATTAAAACTAACCTGCCATCTACATTCGTTGTGGCGTTTCACCTATAAAGAAGTACGGGTTCGCGTAATAAAAGTCTTTATTCGATTGTCAGCCGCAACGTGGATTTATGAGCATATTAAAAACTTCGTCACTGAATATTTTTACTAACATCGAAACGTTTACGAAACGTGGATTTTCAACAACCTCCGAAAACCTGAATAACGCAATAAGAATCCGTTTATAAGATACGCGTGAAATCGTATGCGATTTGGCTGGCGCGTCTGACCATTTCTCGTCTTCTCTACTTACGCTGACAAAGTCATACTTGCACAGGTACCCAATGAATCTTCGAAATCGATTCTATGTAAAACAAAACACTGTACGAACAAATATTATTTGACATGCAAACGGTATAATTTGTTATGCAAATAATCAAAAAAGTTTCTATTAATATGTTCTGTACAATCTTCGTTAGAAATTTACAGTAGATTCTTGTTTTGCAGTTTATAAGGTTTCGATGATGTTTTTGAAAGAAAATTATTGTTATAAAATGTATGACGTTATGCAGATATAAGAAAAAAAATGAATAATGGTAAATAAACAAGATCCTCTATTTATTGACAGACCGGTTAAATCCACTGAATCGCGGCTAACACCACCCCCAATTGTCGAGAGCCTTGACAAACTTTTTTTTGAAATTTTTCTTAGGGAAGTCGCGTCCTTCGGGGAGTGTTTCAAAAGATCCAGACGCCCCGAGAGCGTTAGATTATGCCGAGTACCCGTCATGCATAACTCACTCGAAGCTGGAAGAAGGGGGCAACTTTTAATTTCCATAAAACCATTTCCCGCACTCATAAAGTTCTTCCCTTTCGCCTCTGAAGCGTTCCCGAGGATGATCAACGCAACTGAGGATAAAAATTCAAATTTCGCCCGTTATCTACCCGCGATTATGATGTTATTAATGTTTTTCGTCGACCTGGCTAGGCGTCTTAATTCACTGGCGGAGATTCACTGGAAGTCTGAAATATCTTAACTCGCAGCGAGGGTTGCTCGAGACACAGATGAAGACAGAGTTGGGCATCGATCGATTAATGGAATTAATTTAGGGGAACTTTTAGCTAGAAATAACTATCATTGCCCATTCTTCATACATAACACTGTCATTTCTTCAATTCGTGTAAGGCTATTATAATTTGTATATTACAAATTTTAATTATATTTATTGAGCCAGAAAGGAAGAAATAATATATTTACTATATTGTCGTCAAATGCAAATAAATAATTTCCGTCTAATATTTAGCGTGTCGTGACGCAAAGTATTTCGTTTAAAATTTATTTTCATATATCCAAAGTCAGTTTGTCATCCAGGTCTATGGGTCTACATATATTTAATTAGGCGTGTGAGGTACGCGACAGCGAAAACGAATTTATCGTAATTAAATCGCGTACGAACGAAATGTATGATTTTAAAATCAGAGACAAATAAATTGCGTTTGATATTATTTACCTACAATTAGAATTTATGCTGTGTGATAAACAGGGTTTCAATTATTTATTTAATAAATTTCTCGATACAGAGAATAACAAGTGTTAATGAAAGGGCCAGAAAGAGAGAAATATTGACAGTAAAATACAAGACAATTTAAAGAAAATTTATAAAAAAGATTTAAAAGAGAATAATGTTACAAATACCGTAAATACATTATCTGAATAATGAGTATTAAAATTATATTTGGTTTAACGATTTCAATTAATTATTTCTCAAATTTCTCAAAATTTTTTTCGTATAAATATAATATTCCTATATCTATGCTTGTTATTACCATGTACGAAGTGTATTAATTTACAATTTGAAAATCTTTTACGTTAAAAATAAATCAACAAATATCATTTTGCATTATCTATAAATACTTAATATACGATAATTTTTTAATTAACTAGGCGATATTGCATTAAAACCAAGAGAGAGCATTAATTGTCGGCCGGAGTGAATCAATATCTACCCTTTAAGAGACCTGTGTCTCCACCATTTCATCTCGCGGACGAAGGTAGTCTTTTAACGCACCCCTAAATACTCTTTGTTCCCAACTTCCACCCCATCTTCCTTCGCAAAACCAACAGCCATGAAACCAGCCGGCAAATTTTTGTTTCTTAAACTTCCAAAAGCCGACCTTTAAGTCTGAGATTCCGACGGAGGGGGTGGGTAGTGTATCAGTTTTTAATTAAAGTCTCGAGGGTCTTTTTTTGCAGATTCACCGAACGACTAGCTCAACAGTTACTTCCTGGTATTATGGATCGGCGCTGAACTGCCGGTTAAAGTGTTTCAAGAGGGATTACGAAGACTCCTGGCGGTAGAGTGTTTCAGAATTTAAACGGAATCTCGAGAATTAGCGTGCGAATTGACTTGCGGGTAAACAGAGCGCCAGGCGAGAATTGGAATTTCCACAGTGAAAGGTATTTCAGTGTTAAATTCTCTCTTCACTTTCTTTGAGAACTCTTTGTTTCGAATATAACGTTTGCCTAATCCGGTGTAAAAGCTCCAATCGTTGCACTTTGGGCACCACTCTGATAACACTGGATTGCTTTTTTTCAATCCCTCCCATAGTCACATGTATTTACGCACTAATTCAGTGAATAGTTCTCATCCATGAGAAGAGTTTTTAGGTCGATATGGCAGTCAGATTGGACCACGAAAATCCATAAGGTGAAAACGTCAACAAAAATCTGTGTATTAAGTGTCGAGTATTCAAGAAATTAATTAAAATAAAGCCGAAGACATTGAAAATACATGTTCAGTACAAATATAAGTTATTACTAGGCTAACCAGGTAAAATTTTTAATTAAGAGCGAACGTGAATGTTTAATTAAGGTTAAAAGCAAACACACCAAATAGTTAATAATAATTAGTGTTACTGTAGTATACATTTATATAATAACGAACTCAGTTCCGGTTAATTGGTACACATCGAGCTGAGATAAATTTGGCTCTATTAAGCAGCCCCACATACGCGAAGTTTGACGTAAATAGTCGAGTAAACAGAAAAAGGAACACTCGACATTTCATTAATTATATATTCGAGTAGCAAAATATCACTGCATATTTAAATGTTCTTCACATTGAAGCGAATTTTTCCTTATCCTTGACATCAATATCGTTAATTATATATTCAATCGTATCAATTTTCTTCAGTAATAAATATTTAATAAAAATGACTTTCTAGCTCAAGTTTCAAGCTGAGAAATTAGCGTACGTATTCGTACAAGCTTTTCAAATTTTCATATAGAATGCAACAAATGTAACTTTGGTTGCACGATCGATTTAATTTGGAGTCTGTGCATTCTGGTATCCTGGGAACTTAATGTCCTGTGGCATCCAGTCCCAAGACCAATGTAGCAATGTTTACGCTAAAAATCGTGCTCTGGATCAGTGAATGCAGGCTCGCGTACGCGGCACCGACCTAAATCTCGATACAGAGTCAGTTACGGTTGACCGCCGGACTTGGAAACGCTCTTTGGGTATCGACAAAATCGTTAGTCCCTCCGTGATCCGATTTACGACACAACAAATCTCTGCCTCCGCACCCGTGGAAGTTCCAGAGCTTTCTCGTTGATCTACTTCCATGCTCGTTCCACGTTATTGCCGTTCGTTGGCCGGTAACGAGGAAACGTCGGGACGTCAAGCGTCAGGACGCGTGTACCTTCCACGTTTTGCAAGAAAGATGCGCTTGTAACCCTTGATAATTTGACTACGAACGTCATCTGACCATTACACCGATTTTTATCGAAATAATCCACAGTAATTTACTAATGTTCCCAAAGCAATACACGAAAAGGAACATCTTACGTGGATCGTTTCGACCTAGAACGAAAGAGTTCCCTCGCGAGTTTTATTAAACGATGCGATTTAATTTAATATGTACGATTAAGGTTTTTCTAAAATCGCGCATCCTTGACTCTAGGAACTGTCTCGAAATCTGTTCGTAAATTGTTTTGTTTGGGTAACCAAGACTTTCCGGAATCGAAACACTTCGAAACTGAAACTGCTACTTGGAAGTTCGAAGGCAATATTCGCGAAGTTTACCAGCTCCTTTCAACGCCGTGGACTGAAAATGGTTGGCAACTTCACACCGTGTTATCGAGGGACAAAAGTAACTGCGTGGGAGGTACCAGCAAAATGGTCCCTCCGTTTTTGCTCCGTCGTCCCAACGCTTCCTTTCGAATCCTTTGTCCTAGCGACCGCGACTTCTGGTGCTCATTGTCTTTCTACACTTCCCTCGAGCGGGGTTCTTGCATTCCCGTTCTTGTACCTGACTCTCGACTCCGAACTCGTCACTTCCGTTTCTGCGATGTTCCTCTTCGTTTCGCATTGTCCCGACGCAGAAACTTTTGCGCGCGCCGTTCCACCGGTATTTCCACGTTCCTCGGCCGAGATGATTCACGCGTAAAAATATAGGAACAGAGCTACTTCCTAACCTGTTAACTGACCAGGAAGAGTCACTTCGTCGCTCGAAAACGATTCTACACTGAGAGGAATTAGTGTTTGGTACTGCTTTCGATTCATAGAAATCACATTAAGAGTTTCTTATACAGGGTGTTCGGCCACCCATGGGAAAAATTTTAATGGGAGATTCTAGAGGCCAAAATAAGACGAAAATCAAGAATATCAATTTCTTGACTGAGGCTTCGTTAACAAGTTATTAACAATTAAATTAAAAAATTTCAAATCGTTCTGGAAAAATTATTTTCAGTTGCAGGGGTCAATTACAATCATTTTTGGTCATTACACATACCCTCGAAATCCTACGCACTTTCGAGAAAAAAATTCCTTACCGAAAATCTAATGTCTGACCATATTACTGATATGTTTCCCTGAAACTGAAAAGTTTCAAATCGCTCTGGAAAAATTATTTTCGGTTATATGGGTCAATTACAATCATTTTTAGTGAATAGACATACCCTCGAAATCCTAACCATTTTCGAGAAAAAAATTCCTTACCGAAAATGTAATGTCCGACCATGCATTTATATGTTTCCCTGCAATTGAAAAGTTTCAAATCGTTCTGGAAAAATTATTTTCGGCTGCAGGGGTTAATTACGATCATTTTTGGTGAATAGACATACCCCCGAAATCTTGCGCATTTTCGAGAAAAAAATTCAGAAATATTTTATATATAATAATTTTTCCAGAACGATTTGAAATTTTTGAATTTAATTGTTAATAACTTTTTAACGAAGCCTCTATCAACAAATTGGTATTCTTTATTTTCGTCTTACTTTGGCTTCTAGAACCCCCTATTAAAATTTTTCCCAGGGGTGGCCGAACACCCTGTATATTTTATTTATATGTCATCAATTACCTTGCGACTGAAAAGCGCTCTAGTAGCTAAAACAATGGTTATGTCTCATGTTTTCTTTGGAAACAGGTTAAGTGCCTAAGTGCATTTTGAATAAACTGAAACAGTAAAGCGTCTTACGAGAGCTGCTTCTTGTCGTGCGGTCCAATAAGTACGTCGAGTAAAAATAAAGTAATCTTAATTTATTAATATTAAGAGGCGTACTTTTAAACCGTGAGTTTTATTCGAAACTAAATAATTGATGCTTTTTAACGTTAATAAATTACGGTTCTTGAAGAAACAATATCTCCTTTCAATGTGATTTTAAAAGATAGGTTTTCAACTTCCCAAAGCATCGTTCTAGAACGTATCAGTATCGACTTCGATAACAATCACCCCTTGCCTTACGATTTATCTTGAATACACATAATTATTTAGTTAATTTAATATTATTTCAGTTTTATTGAATTCACCAAATATGATATCTAAACATTTTAAACATTTTGACGAACCAGACCAAGGCTAGTAGACCAAATTCATCATTTCAGTAATACTAAAATCAAGCAATTTACACCGTAAAATTTCGCGAAACGCCGAGTCGAATCCCCGAATAAAATTGCCAGTCTCTTCGAAACATCGGTTTGATCGATCGCGGAAAGCCTCGAGGCTGTCACTTGCACCCCGCAATCCCACCGAAAGATGTTAATTTAACACCAACGATCACCGAGGCAGCCTGTAAACTTCTACGAGCAACGCCGAACAGATTTAAACCAATCTGGCCAGGCTTAAGTGGAAAGAAGGCGAGGTTATCTCGTTCACCCCGGGATCCACTCGACCCGTCTGAACCCCGGTGCCAAAACTGGCGCTATAAAGCTCGAAGACGCCTCTCCCGGGGACAAAGATTTAAACGGGCATTAGCCGGCAAAGTGTCTCCGGGTAATAGGTTAACAGTAATGAAGAGATATCTGCGAGAACGGAGCGAAGAAAGCAAGAACAAAAGGACGGGCGTCGGGGTTGACCCGTTGGAAAAGTTTCTTCATAAAACGCGGCGGGGGCGGATCTCGTCGAGGTTTCCCTAAATCGTTCGACCGCGGGGCGCGACGACAGTCGTAACGTGGACCCGGTTGTATCTCAGCGTTAAGTCGAAATCAGTGTTTAGTAGTTTTAAATCAGACGCGAGCCTCGGTCGTTTCGCAGTGGCCCTCTTTTACTTTCCCCGCGACAGCCGACCCGCGCTCGTTACTCGTCTTTATTATTCTTTATTCCAAGTGGACCCTTTTGCACGGCCATCCGGTACTTTCTCACAGCGCCTCTTTCATTCCTCTTCCGCTGACCCATCGCACCGAAAGCATTCTCTCGTCTCCACGGTTTTTCTTACCTTTGTCTACTACCTCCGCTGCGGTTTCGAGCTTTGTCACCGGTGAGTTTCAACTTTTCCTCGAGGAGGGGAGGGATGGGGGTCATTTGATTCTCTCGGAGAGTTCAGCGGTGAAATAACTTCTTATACCGGCTACCGACATCTTTTATCACGGTTCTTTTTTTGCGGGATACGTTGCGGTTTAGAGCAGAGGGCGAAAGTAGCTCGCGACGGAAATGGTCCAAGTTTTAGTCGAATAACGAACAACGAACGTATGGCGCAAAATACTCCGTGAAACTGGGAAATACGAGAGACGTCAGATTTCGGTACGCGTTATACAATCAGCTATAACAGGGAATAATATTTGACGAAATAAAATTAAGAGCTAAAATAAGAAGAAACTTAGCAACGTAATAATTTGTAAACTCGAGTGAATAATTGAGGCTCTGAAAGAACGTTTTTATTTATCGCGAGAGAGCAGAGTAATACAATGTATTTTTATTTATCCGTTAGTGCACTCACGTTTAAAATAATCTATCAAGACCAGAGACTTGAATTTATAAAATTATCAATAATATCTATAGGCATGCAAGCTATTATTTATACTTTGTGCACAACACGCACGTCCCACGTTTTTAATTGTTACCACGATTAACACAGCTGTGGTTGGTGACGAGTGATCCATGCCACGAGCACGGTAATTGATAACCAACGATCCATAATGTGAACACAGGCATCTTAAATAGACTTAAACTACACGAACTAACATTAATGCATCGTTTGACCCCCGGAAGAAGCTAGAGAAACGCTTGAGAAACCTCAATCAGCACCAACTATCAACCTACAGCAATTTACTTACTATAACTAAATTTATAACTTGTATTCAGCAAGCAACGGATAAATTGTGGTTTATTATTCATTATCCAACATTTCATAGATAATAGTATTTATAGGTTGAAGGAGTTGCGGGAAACATTCACTCCGATTATGGAGGGTAACTAGAATGCTGTATAGACAAGGTAATTACATCGAAAACCTACTCCAAAGTCGATTTTGCTCAAAGTCCAGCAATCTAGCTGAATAATCTAACACGTATACGCTACAGAGGGTCGCAATGTTAGCTCTAGATCGTTTATTTAGGAAGCTCTCAAGTACGCTTAAAATAGCTTCAGTAGCAGAGCCAAGGATTTTAACAATTTCAACGTTGAAAATCGAATAAAAAATAGTAAACAAAAAATTTGAAAATCTGGGATTGCACAGTTATATGTTTCAATCGTAATAAAAAATTTATTTCGATGCACCGTACGACGGTGTTGCAAATTCGTTAAAATACCTTCTGCATCTTTGCCGTGGTGGTGTCGTAACCCCTTTAGTCGTAGCTTGGAACTCCGTAATTTTACGGAAGGAGCCTCGAACGTGGTATCCTTGGAAATTCGGTGTGACAGGACTGAGAAGGGACAATGAAGTGGCAATTCGATTACACCGTGGCTCACGATTCACGCGTCTATAGTGCATTTAAATGGAGCCCCGTCGACCGTTTCAGGCTCTTCTCAGCCCGTGAGTTCTCATTTCGCGGCAGCGACGCGACGCCGGTCGTCGTTCGCGTTTATTATTCTTTATTCGGCACGGCGCGTCTCCATGCGACTCTCCATCCTTTCGAGCCATTCTTCGCTCGCGCGGCTTTTTAAGTCCACGCTCTTCGTTCTCGTCCCGGGGGTTGTCTTCACGGCCGATATGGACAAACGAATCTTTGTGTTCCCAAGCTACAGAGCGTCGTTTCTCGTTTCAACGGTAAATACGCGACAAGCTCGTCGGAGGGAACGAAAGGCGTCCGTTCGCGACGATTTCGCCGTCGTTCGTTAGTAAACTGCACAATGAGATAAACGAGTGCCGTTCCACCGACGCGATTTCATTCGCAGAAAAGCAGAAATAATCGAGTAATCGGACAACGCGTACTGATTGTCGGGTACACGGAAATCGTCGTGCTTCGATTATTGAACGAACAAGTTTTTTTTTTCACGTTCCAGCTGGAACGTTTTAGCGACGAGACGCTGCTAACGTGATTCTTTCCTAACGAAGCATTGAAGGATCGTCCCCCCCGTTCGTTCGTGAAAAGGAAACCAGTAATTCAGTCGCGAGCTTCGGAACCAGATACGGACGAATAAAGAACTACCTCTGAACTTTGTTTATTTCCCACCACGCGACGAGGAAATACTCGATGGACGCGTTAAATGTACGAAACGATAGCTGTGTGTGCGTAACTTCCGGGAACGTTAAAATTTCGATCTGTCACGTTGACAGAATATTCTACGCGGCGCTTTAAAAAAAGATTTTATGAAACTGTCTGGTTGGTGTTCTCCCTGAGGAATTCAATTCGATACGAGAATTGGAAACGATCTGTCAGAGAGAATAAACGAAAAATATTCCTTTCAATAATTAAACTTGCGATCCCCTGAAAATGCCACGTATCGATCGAAATTTCTGACGCACGTCCGTAATGATTCGAACCGTACGTTTTCCAAAATGCCGATAGGAAGAGGCTCGCCTGCAGGCAGCGCGATACAGACGCACAAAACAATTATTCCGAGCGCACAATAAACAATTGTGCCCGGTAATCGAAGTGAGCGATATACACTAAAGCTCGTCCCTGGTAAAGCCAGCCCTGAATAGCGAGAGCTGGCTGCCCAGTCCCGATTGTTTGTATCGCATATCTCAGAATTGAAAAACAAAACGATGAAAAACGGAGAACCGAATGGCACGCGTGACAAAACGCTGTCTCGCGTAGTCGCGTAAATATTTTTTCAATCGTCGAAACAATTACAGCGCTGATGCGGCAATTTTCTGTGACAAGTGGCAATCGTTGGCCGTTTTCCGCGAAAGTGACTGCATTGTTTAACTCTTTTAAAGCAGGCAACGTCTCGTCTTTTCTGAAATCTTTTGAAAATGTAAAACGCGTTTAAAGTTTCATATAAAATTTATGAAAACGTTGCTTGAATAATGATTGAAATTTTTATTTTAAAAAATGAAAAGAAAAATAAATCGATGTTTTGGCGTCGCCAGAATGACAGCAAAGTCGTTTGAGTACGTTCACTGTGGCCGGGAACGTATAATAGAAACTGTTTGATCGCGCGAGCCACACAAAAGCGACGCGACGCTCAGTCACACAAATGTTTTTTCTAGCGTCGAAACAATTACCTCGCCGATACGGTAATTTGCGTGGAAAGCGGCGATTGTTGGCCGTTTTGCGGCGATTACACGAAAGTAGTCCGGTTTGCGATACGCTGTTATTGTTTGTATTTATTCGAGCAGCGAGCGGTCCTGTGTTTCTCGGTTAAGCTGCACAGCCCGGCCGTGCATAGAGGGATGGCGGCGCGGAGGAGGGGTGGTTGAGTTCGCTTGGGTATGAATTAATTAGGCGCGACGCACGGGCAAACAAGGGAGAACGTAGGAAAACAGAACGCGATAACGGTGCGCGTTATTTAATTCCTGAGCAGCAACTTATGCAATTCTCCCTATACGTTGCTAACTTCATTTCGTCGACGTGTATCTGCGGTCTGCTTGAATATGCAAGAAACGAAACATTGCTTCAGTCGTCGCTGAAACTTATAACTCGCTCACTTTAATATTCCATAAGAGATTCCGTTCCGTCGTGCTTGTCTTCTCGATCGTCGCGACGCTCCTACCGAGTGCACCAAGTCTGATGTAGAGTTACGCAGATTTATCGAGACGAGATTATGCTCTCATTTTCATCCTTGCACGTATTTTATATTTCTACGAGTGTTCTCACCGGCATACGAAAGCCCATTCACTCGTATTAAAAGTAATAAAAGTTTGGACGCGTGCAGTTCCGAAACTACTGGTGTTTTATAAATAATTAAGACATTGTTAGAAGCGGCAAAGCTTCCTCTTTAAAATGGCTTTTGGTTTTCGTCGATCGGACTTTCCGTTTTCGAGATATCGTAATTTATGTAAAAGGTAATTTTTAAAGTTCCGCTCTCCGCCTTACGGAAGCCTATTAACGCATATTAAAAATACTAAAACTTTAGATGCGTGCAGTTCCGAAACTACTAGTATTTTATTAATAATTGAACCACTGTTGGCGGCGGTGAACCTTCCCCTTTAAAATGGTTTTTGGTTTTTGTCGATCGGACCTTCCGTTTTCGAGATATCGTAATTTATGTAAAAGGTAATTTTTCTTAATTCGACTATCGCTGTC
Organism: Colletes latitarsis; assembly: GCF_051014445.1. Taxonomy (NCBI): domain Eukaryota; kingdom Metazoa; phylum Arthropoda; class Insecta; order Hymenoptera; family Colletidae; genus Colletes; species Colletes latitarsis. The sequence goes on from NC_135138.1 coordinate 31,510,429, forward strand.
TTCGTCTGACGTGTCGCGCCGGACCTCTCTTTCTCGTACGTGACACGTGACCGTCTGGCCGACTGACCTACTTTCAATGTGCGCGCGCGGTCAACGGCCTTGACAAGGCCGTAGTAAACAAACGCTTCGGATCCTTATATTTCCGGAACTAGCCAACGCATCGACGCGAAACTAAAATCGCTATATCGCCGGAACTAATAAAGCTATCGACTCGTACAAACGCTCGTTTTAAAGGGCATTTCATCCCCTATCCAACGAATATACCAACTACTATAATTTATGATCCCTTCTATGTTTAATTTCACATTTACTTTGATGCTCGACTTGAAACAAAAAATGTCATATCTCCGGAACTAATTATGCTATCGACTCGTACGAACGCTCATTTTAAAGGGCATTCCATCTTCTATCCAACGAATATACCAACTACTATAATTTATGCTCTCTTTTATGTTTAATTTTACATTTACTTTGATTCTGTATTCCTAAAGAAGTTTCAGCAATTCCTACTGATCGTACGACTAGTGCACGATAAAACTGGATCATAAATTGTTTATTTAATTGCAAGTTAATCTAAATTTAAATACAGGATGCCAGTACTTTTTCTTAAATAATTGTTTTCTCTAGAACCAACTACGGTATCGCCTTGGAACAAAATTCGTTTTCAAGTTTTATCTTCTATCCGATGAAAATTAAAAAACTTTTTGACATAAAAGAGGAGAATATCTTACGAGTAAATATCAAAACACAACTTTCTGGCCGTTAAGTGATTCTTCTCTCCGTTGAATCCCGAGTCGCCGCAAGCATGTCCAGATGCGCAAAATTTTCAACCGGTGTAATTACTCGCATGATTTGGACGGCGCGGGCAGCAGAAATTATGAAGACGTTCTGCAAAGTCGGATCCCGGTTTTCTCGTTCCCTTCCGACTGGTCGTTAATTAAGAAGCTCACGTGCAATTACTCCTGCCGGAGCTCTCCCGGTCTCCATGGAAGCGAAGTAGTTGGGTCCGCGCGTGTACAAATTTCTCACGGCTTTCGGTGTTTCGTTAGAGACACGCCGGGTTTCATAAAATAGAGCAGCGTACTGGATATACGGTAACGCGTTCGCGTTGCAGCTATTTCGATAAAGCTTGTCCTCGACCAACGAGGCACGTTTGCGCGATCATGTATTCCATTAGGCTTATCGACGCTGTATTTCTTTCGTCGAGCTGTACCAGTGTACGTTCTGTCTCTTTAAGCTTTGTTACTTGTCAAATGCAGGCTATATACAGCCAAGTGGCTCGCAGAGTTATAATGACACTCGTAATGGTTATGAATAGAAATGCAACGAGAACGAGCCCGTGGCTTAATCTGGTGCACGCGTACCGTACGAATCTTCAATATCGATTTACAAAAATGTCACTTTGTATTTTCAACTTATTCTTTCCATGTAGATTTCCCTTCTGACTCGTACCATCAGTATGCATTATGTTAAACGGTGCGTTTCAGTTGTATATTTTACAAGCATAGCGCGCAACGACAGGAATAGGTTATGGAATTATCGAACACTGACTATCCCTCTGGCTAAGTGTCCACGAAGTGTTTGCAGTTCCATTCCGTAATGGAGATTAGGCAGCCATTTGGTATTGTTCCAAACAATCCCGATGACACCCTCTCGTAGTTCTAATAACGGTCATCGACCTTTATCTGCACTGCGACAGCGTTCGATTGTTTTCCCTTTCAACTGATTCGGGAAATTAGCTTCGCGCCGACTACGTAACTTTTTTTTTCGTTTTGCTCGAATAACAACGGAACTAAACCGAACCGACGCGACGCCCCAAAAAAGTTCCCTTTAATTTTTATTTCACGGCACATCGCCGTTAAACAAATAGCTACACCCGAGATGTGAACGTTCATGCTAATTAGAGGGGACACGCAAGTTGATGCTCCTTTTGTTTATTGTACGTTGAAACGAATTTCCAATACACGGTTTTACGATGATACCGCGAGATTTTGAACGAAATACAACTGCAGGAAACAGGTTTTCGGGGATGAAAACGTTCATTGACAAACGTGAACGAAAGGTATAATGAAACACAGTATACTTTGTTCGTGTGGTTACAAAAGAATTTTGACGGAACCGTTTCCTTAAAAATAGTTTTCGTTCGCCGCGCGATTCATAAACCGCGCTGACCGTTTTCTTGCCAAATATTTTTTTTACCCGTACAGACAGCCGCTACATGAGCACTGTGTGTTTTATTCCACGAGAAAGATAACAACGCGATTTCAACGTATTCGCGTCGCATTTTCGCGGGGTCAGTTCTATCGATTCGCTGCATTCCAACTTGATGAGACATAATACAGTTCCGCGCTTATTAATTTTAAAAATTAATCTGAATATTAACGTTACTTGAAATGAAGCAACATTGACGAATCGAAACATTTAATTAAACGCTTTCGCGAAAGACATTTGTCGACTTCTCGACCAAAAACTAAGGGATATCGAAAGAATCTTATGCACCACGAAGATCAAACGCGATGTTTGAAATGTTTTGCCGAACACTTAATGGAATAAAAGTGAGAAATAAATCGACAACGCAGTTAATTACTATTCATTCATCTGACAAATTGAACCGTCTTGAACGGATCCTGGAAGGAAGATTCAGCGAAGCGCGGAAGTGAAACATCGTCGATAATTACCATAATTACCCTGCAATTAGGACCCAGTCATAGCGGAAGACGACACAATACGAGGAAGATTATGGAAACGATTAGTTATCCATCCACCGATGACGTCGTCCATCAAGGATAACAATAGATGGAGGACATCAGGTGTCAATATAAGCCTACAAATCTATGAGGAACAATGTATGCGATAAATAGTGCTAGCCTACGCAGGGACCTAAATAGGGACCTCTATTCTTTCATCGTCAGATTGATAGACGAAGCGTACAATCGAATGAAAAGGAAAAAGTGCATCTATCATTTCGGGGTCAGTGATTCAAAATTGAATAAACACAATTAACCCACTGGCAAGAATACCATTTATACTATATTTCTCACATTGTAGTCTCGCGTATAAATGGACAAAATTCGCGAGACAAACTGTACAACGAGATTAATATTCCGTCGAAAGCCATTTCTCGCAAGACGATTTCGTTGAAGCCTGGTCTCGCCGTCAAAATCGAACTTCCTGTTTCATTGAATTTCGTTTCCTAACGCGACTGAACGACGCCCAGAGTAGAAGCAAATCCCGAGACTTCGAGCGTTTAATTAATCCGTCGGGTAAAAGAAGGGGAAAGAGATCGCGGCGAAGGAGAGAACGAAGTACAGAAACTACGTTTCACAATGGCGCGGCGGTACGTTCGCTGCAAAGGCTGCTTTAATGCCGACCTTTCTTCGGCTCGTAATTCACAAATTCCAATTAGCAGGCCAGCCAGGGGCAGGTTAACGCTAGAGGACCGGGTGCATTAACCCGGGAGTACGTGCTCGCCTACGTTCTGATGGTCGTTGCCAGGCTTTCTTCCGCGAGCCCCGGCATTACTACGGTGTAAGGAAGTTTCAAACTTCCGATGCGGAAATTGCCACCGTAAGAATGGCTTTTACTGGCCGCTACTTTCCCCCTGCGGGTATATCGATGCTCTAAAAGAAACGCGCTTCCGGGACTTAGGGCAACCTTGCAACAGGTCCCTCGATATCCATAATCTTGGGTGGGTATAAAGGGTGTTCGGTCATCCCTGGGAAAAAATTTTAATGGGAAATTCTAGAGGTCAAAATAAGACGAAAATCAAGAATATTAATTTCTTGATTGAGGCTTCGTTAAAAAGTTATTCAGAAATTAAATTGAAAAATGTCAAATCATTCTGGAAAAATTATTTTCGGTTGTGGGAGTCAAGTACAATGATTTTTGGTGAATAGACATACCCGTGAAATCTCACGCACTTTCGGGAAAAAAATTCGAACAGGTGCCTAATTTTTTCGGCGAAGAAAAAAATTTTCAAATCGTTCTAAAAAAATTATTTTCAGTTGCGGGGGTCAATTACAATCATTTTTGGTTAATAGACATACCCTCGAAATCCTAACGATTTTCAAGAAAAAAATTCCTTACCGAAAATATAATGTCTGACCATATCGTTGATATGTTTCCCTGAAATTGAAAAGTTTCAAATCGCTCTGGAAAAATTATTTTCAGTTGTATGGGACAATTACAATCATTTTTTGTCAGTAGACATACCCCCGAAATCCTACGTGTTTTCGAGAAAAAAATTCAGTTCTGGCGGAACTTTAAACGTTAATAACTTTTTAACGAAGCCTCCATCAACAAATTGGTATTCTTGATTTTCGTCTTATTTTGGCCTCTAGAATCTCGCATTTGAATTTTTCCCAGGGGTGATCTAACACTCTGTAAAAGAATCAATCTTTCTCTCGTTCGCTCATGAAACTCCAGTCAATATTTCGTTTCATTATCGATAGATCGACTATGACTAACCTTGTGGATTATCATTATTATTCGACCAACTGTATATATAAAGAAATGCAAGTTGATACTGTTTACACTGACTTTTCTGAAGCCTTTGATTCTATTAATCATTCAATCTTAATCTTCAAATTAAAGGCATTAGAAATGAACAGTTGTATGCTTTCTTGGCTGTTCAGTTTTTTATCAGATAGAGTTCAAATAGTTAAATTCAATAATAATTACTCAAGATTCACATTTGAGACCTTTCTTATTTATAATATATATTAATGAGATTTCTAAGGTGTTCCAACATTCGAAATTTTTATTATATGATCTTAAGATATATAAATGTGTTTATAATCAGCAAGTGCTGTTCACTGTTCACCAAACAAGGACAAAGAATTTAGAAACACGAACCCGAAGACACCATCGCGCAGAGAACTCAGGTGACTACGATCCAGAAAATATAGCTCGAAAATACTCTTCGAAACTCTGAGGATGATAACATAAACTGTAAACTACTTCTAAAGTTCCGCGACACCACAAGCAACAGATAATTAAGTTTCTCATAATAAATAATCTTTTTCCTACAAAGATACGACAGTTTTGTGAAAGCTTTTCCTCGCGCGCTCAATCCAATCATTAACTTCATGGGACGAGAAGATACCCAGCCACCCTGCAAGTACTAAGTGGGTTATAGGGAAATTCATTCCCAGACACCGCGAAAGATACCCAGGAGACGCCTCGGGAAAAAGGCTTGATTTTATCAGTCGAGACATGCAAACCAGACGTGTGCTTGACTGATAAGTATCAACTTCAGAGATTGCTCTATATATTTATACCATGTTTATACGCAGAACACAGAATCGATTCCAAAGAAATATTATTTCCAGTAACAAATTGCTATAAAACGTTACATTGAAACATCAGAGACACGTACACCAGACAAGGATACCAGTAGATGCGTGTGTATTTTAATAATCAAAAAAATATGTAGTAATATCTATTCTCTCTTTACTATTTTGCAGAATCGAGTCCCTAAAGACGTTCATAAAATTGTATAGATGAAAAGATCGTCAAATATCAGCGAATGTTAGAAAAGAATGTTTCTCGTCCTTTCGATTTACCCTCCACGAATCACACTTTTCGTCCAGCAATTTGTCTTTTGTTGTTTCAGTAGCTACGTTGCAGCCGGATCAATTTCCGGTGATCCAAAAAAGTACACGCTCGGAGCTTGAAAGTGGAATGCGAAGAAAAAAGCTCGAGATCGATGGCGAGCAAGCTCGCTGAAATTTTTCGAATTCCCTGTTCCGTATGCTCCCCAACTATCGATCCCTGTACGGATCTTTCGAGACTTGTTGCTTATGTGTATCAGGCGATCGTAGAAAATAATTAGGACAGCTGTGTGATGCACTGTGCGGAATTCCATTTCACAAGAACGGTGTTCAACCGCGCCAATGATTCTACTGTGGCGTTCCAGAAGATATATCCAAACACTAGTGTTAAAATAAAACAATCATTGTATAAGAAAAGGAGCTCAGGAAGTTTTAGGCAAAAGTAGAATTCATTGGCGTGGTAATTGAATACATCTTGCATTCGTTTACGTATTTCATTGAAAATCACAAGAACCGATTTTATGGTATCGTAAGTTATTTGAAGAAAAACTGTAATTTCGAGAACAATGGTGCACTTTTTGAACTAGCGATTTTACAACCATACGGTCAGAATGGTATTCCTGAGGAATGCAATTGCTTTCGAAACGATGCAAGAAGATCATAGATCTTTTTTGCATTCACGGAACGGGCATAATATTACGGAGGAATGTAATTGCATTCAAAACGACGCGACCGTAGAAAATCGTAGATCATGGCGCTTGAAGTTCAGTTTTGTTGTAGTTTTGGCGTGACAAATTCAGGTTTTCAAACGCGTAATATTTTCTGACAGACTCAGATGTCGAGTGGACGAGCGGAAACGGAACGGTGAAATTCATAATACCGCGGCGAAACATTCACGCGAAGCACGATCGAAATTTATTCGGGAACAAGCTACGAAATTATCAGAGTTCATATTTCGGTTAAGTTTCGTGAATTTAATTGATTCGCGAAGACGAAAGGAAGTTTATCAAAGAAGAAATGGACAAATAAATCGGGCCCGTTATGATTTTCAATTCTCCAAGCACGAAATAACGTTTTCGTTTCGCGGATGTTTCGCCGACCAAATTCAAGAGTTCAGTGAGATAATAATTTCAGTATTTTGGAATGAGTACTCTCGGTTTCACGGCCTCCTAGCAAATTAATTATGTAACAGGTTTCTCTTCCGTTAATTAAAGATAAAATGCAGAGGGATGCATTCAAAAAGGAAATTTTTCGTTGAAGAGTTTCCCTACTGCAGATATTAAAATTAATAATTAATTATTTCCTTAAAATGCAGAGGGATGCATTCAGAAAGGAATTTCTCGTTGAAGAAAATTAAGAAAAGTTTATTTTTTATGCATTTCCCTTGTAGCTGTAGCGTGTAAACTATGTTTAACAATATATGAAAAAATTGTTAGTACAGTGCGAATTTGTATGAGATGACGTATCAATAATTCTCTCGTATCATGCATTATTTGATAAAACATCAGACGTATTGTAATTCTGGAATGAAGTTTCGAAAGTTCTAATTTAATAGAGAAAATTACAAAATATGAATGTGAAGATCACTCGTTTTACGTACTTTAGCAGCAAGGAGACAACTTAAGATTACTTTGAATGAAAAAGTAGGGGCGATCATCCCGTTAAGAAATTAAAGAAACATAAAAGAAGAAAAATTCTAATGGAAATACGGGACTTTATAGGTTGACGATTCGCGCAGACCGTGGAATGTGTTTCTTTCATATGCAGGTATTATTTGACGGAAACTTCGGAAAAATGGAAGACGAGAAAAACCACTGGAATCGCGAGATAGGCGCTAGCAAGAAGTATCTCATTAAACCGATCGCGCATCAAGACATAGAACGCTTTGGTTTCTCTGCCCTCTTTTCCCTTTGTCCTGGGTCAATACAAAAGATGTACTCGAACTTGTGTTTCATCTCGTTTCTCACCATTGTTAGCTTATTTTTATGCGATGGGGCTTTCATTTCTGCTTCTATCGTCGAAGACACGTTTCAGTCTGTTCGTAGGTGTCGAATAAATTTATAAGACCGAAGAACATAAAAACAGTTTCTCTACAGGGTGTTCGGCCACCTTAGAGAAAAATTTTAATGGGAGATTGTAGAGGCCAACACAAGACGAAAATCAAGAATACTAATTTGTTGATGGAGGCTTCGTTAAAAAGTTATTAACGTTTAAAGTTCCGACCGTACTGAATATTTTTCTAGAAACTGGGTAAGATTTCGGGGGTAGGTCTATTCACCAAAAATTATTGTAATAGACTCCCACAGCCGAAAATAATTTTTCCAGAACGATTTGAAAATTTTTTTTCCGTCGAAAAATTTAGGCACCTTCTTGAATTTTTTTCTCGAAAGTGGGTAGGATTTCGAGGGTATGTCTAATGACCAAAAGTAATTGTAATTGACCCCTATAACTGAAAATAATTTTTTCAGAACGATTTGAAAAAATTTTTTTTCGCTCTAAAATTTCAGGGAAACATGTCGAAGATATGGTCAGACATTATATTTTCAGTAAGCAATTTTTTTCTCGAAAGTGGGTAGGATTTCGGGGGTATGTATAATGACCAAAAATGATTGTAATTGACCCCCGCAGCCGAAAATAATTTTTTCAGAACGATTTGAAATTTTCTAATTTAATTTTTTAACTACTAACCTACTAACGAAGCCTCAATCAAGAAATTGATACTATTGATTTTCGTCTTATTTTGGTCTCTAGAATCTCCCATTACAATTTTTTCCAGGGGTGGCCGAACACCCTGTATAACCGTTCTGAATTACAAAGAGTTTACCATTAGATCCAAAATCACGACCAGCTGATCAGCAATGTGGTTAACTAACTTTTCGTTACATTCATCGAGTATATTTCTTTATGTACTTTCCTTGCGTGTTGAATAATCGAATTAATAAGCGAAATTGAACGTTTCACAGAAAAGTATGCTTATTACTTTGGACGTTTTCGGTTGCTCGTCGCTACAGCGAAAACATCAACGGCCGTGCTAATCTAAAATCCTCGAGAGATTAAAAACGAACTGTTTTCACGAGGAGTTCCTAGAACTTCCACATCTTTCATCTCCTTAATTAAAAATGCAACATGATCGATGAGATTGTACCTACGATTCTACAGTAAGACTAATAACTGGAGCAACGAGATCGATTCGAAATCAAACGAAATCATCATTATTATAAATTAGAAGAAAATTATCAATCGTCAGAACATACATTCATCAAGGAATAAACATCACTTTATCTTGTTTATTCCTTGACATAATCACAAATATCTTGAAACACCAACTTAAAAATTAAGGATATAAAAAATGAATTTGCAAAATTTATTTCCAAAAGCTCAACAAATTCTATACTACATAAATGGAATACACATTTGGTTTTCGACAAATATAAAAATCATACTCCCATTGACAATCTTAATCTTGGAAGGCTATGTTCGAAGATGGGGGCAGTCTGTCGGTTAGTCTTAACGTTTCTATTTTTATTTCCTCGCGAGTTTGTGGTATCGTACCAACGACCGAAATTGAATTCGATACGCAGCGTCACGTTCGGCGGATTCGATCAATGCTCTACGAGGAATCGGTTTCCAGTGAAATAAATTTCGATCCGAGTTTCGGAGCGCCACGACCCGAAGCTCAGCTGTTCGACGTGGATTGCGCGACAAGAAGCAGATCGTTGTAAGCCCTGTATAGTCTATTGTAACGACGATCCTCAGCTCCTAGCAGAAAGATTCGCGTTCAATACGTGCCACTTAATCTTCGTCCGCGTCACGAAACCAGCAGCAATAGGAGCTGGAATCGGGAGGACGGAATTTCGATCCTTCCACCACGTGCTGGTTGCTCGATGTTCCGCAACAACACGGCACGCGATTAATTTATAGTTACGAAACATTTCGTGAAACGCATTGCCATCGTTCTTGACAAAAACGAAAAAGAATTGACACGAGGGGAAAGTAAATAAAACGGTACCGTCTTGACCATCTTAAACACCTCATTTGTTATCGACGATAGGAAATGTGAAAATATTATTTGTTCAAGAAGAGCGAATAGAAGATAACTCTGCATGCAAAATTCCAATTTTTTTGAATATAATTGAATTGATAAATTCATCGGATACGCGTGCCATTGAATACAATTTGGCTGGCGAGTTTGACCATTATTCGCTATTTCTACGTGCACTGATGACAGAGTCGTATTTTATTGCACGTGTAACTCAACCCATGAATTTTCAAAACCGATTTTATTAAAAACAAAGCATTATAGAATCTTTATATTTTTTCATAGTATTTGAGAATGATGCTAAAACTTTGGGTTGAAATTTGCTCTTATGACCGCCGTCGGATAGATTAGTTTATAATTACAAGCGATTTTTAGTATTCATTTAGTGCTCATTGCGGATGCAGACGAACGAAATAATATTTAACTAAAGCAATAGATATTCGGTATATTGAATCGCTGTACAAATCGTACCTTGCATCTACTAATTGATCTCTAACCTATTAATATTTGTTCGATTTGCATCCACATCGTAGACGAAATGCACCATTAACCCCGTTGAACTAGCAGGCCAGTAATATCAAACGAGAAAATCAATTTACGTCACCAAATTCGAGCTATAACGATGCAAACATGAACCTCGTCTTAGCTGTACTAGATGCAAATTATTGGGAATTGGGAATTTCCGGTCAGCATATCTAGCTAAAGTAAGAGGTAAACCTTGGCTCCTAATATTGATGGAATAGCGTTCTGCAGCAGGTTAATGGAGAACTATCAATTCGACTGAGATCTTCGATCTGTGAAATTGTGCAAAATGTCGAAGTGTGGTCGACCAAGAAGAAGCTTGAAAAAATCATGCAAAATATATAGAATATTATTATTCTACGTAATGCTTTACGAGATAAAGAAAGTGTACGGTTATGTGTCTAATGTTTAAAAGAAAAATAAAAATTCAAAGTAAAAATTTAATTATTGCAAGAAAAAACAAATAAAAAGTTCTGTAACGATCGAGGTTTGCATAATTATCTAGACAGCCAATGCAATGAGAAAAATCCTCGCCCAATTAGTATATCACCACTAGCAATTACTTTTCCCTCAAATTTTTCTTGTTGCCAATTAACCATCTCTTCCATTTATAATAACGATAGAAACTCACCCCATGTTACTCTGCAAGTATTATTCATACTGAATATTGGCGTATACGTATTTGCAACAGAATTGAAAAATGTGATCAGTATCAAATAATGTATCGATATTTTCAAAGTAGTAAAACGTTATATAAATCAGACATTTACTACAAGCACAGTAATTCAGTTCAGCTCAGCTAAGCCTTTGACAAATTCTATAACAAATTTTATAAACCTGTACATCGAGCTAAGGATATGTTCATCATTTTATTTTTCAATTTATTTAAATAATTAATAAAAACATTAGGTGACTCTTCCAATTGGTAGAGTAAATGCATACTTTGATTTTCGAATTATTTGAGAATCTTCGTACAAAAGATGAAGCAATCGTTATTATTTTAGCGTAATCTAAATCCCTCGCAACTTCTAGTCAACATCGAGCGCCAGGCTAAAGTCAATAAGAGAGTTTCCTGGAAGTTTAAACAAGCATTGCATAAATGCTCAAAGATCAAAGTCAGGAGACGTCTGTGGAAGGGTACGAATTACCTTGACTCGTCAGTCTGGTAAAATATCGAACTCGTAACAGGAATCGCAGTATTTTACGCGTAGGCTCTCGTATTAATTCCCGCTTAAACGAAACGTTCGTGCGGCTTGGGTTAACCGTTTAATTAATGTTTAATTATAAGACACATTCCGGCGGATACGAAGACGACGCTGGTTCAGGCGTACGTTTCGTAGTTTCCTTCATCACCGACAGGAAACTCCTTGCCGCGAACCTCATTCTCGTAGCCTAAGATCCACCCTCATTACGAATATGCCGAGAGTTCAGCTGGGAACGGGTAGAGCGGACCGTATCGCTGGCCAAGGATTTGTATTTACCTAGAACTTCGTGACGTTTCCACCGGTTTAATTAACGATATGTCGAAACGAGACCGCGTACTCGCGAACAATTTATGAAACACAGAATAATTCCGACGCGTTGCCTCCGCCATTATTGTTGCAAGCTTGTCTTCCCCATTCATATCCAAAACATAAAAAGCCCGTCTTTCGATCACGAATCCATTAATTCATCGAGTGGTCGTAGAAAAAGTCCAAATATATTTAAATTTGTTTAATTAATTTATACATGCTTCATAAAATTATCAGTTTTCAATATTTTGTGGTATAAAAAAATCAAGATAAAAAATGTAGAATACAATTCTGTCGTAGCAAGATCTCGAGATAGTTGATTTTGTGAAATATATGGGGCACGTGTAAATTTTCGTGAAATTCGAACAGATCTGAATGTAGATTTTCGTATTCGTATAAAATATATAAAAATAGGTACTCGTATGCGAACATTCGTTCTACAAACCAGTTTATTAAAAGCGTTTTAAAATTAGGTAAAACTGTTTAGCACGATCAAACTTGTCAATAAACTTCCCACGTCATCTGCATAATTTCGCAATCGATTATCGCGATAACAAAATTTCGCGCGGAAGAATTTCATTCTACATTTTCAGGCTGCTTTTGGGATGATGAATTATCCTATTCTCGGTGTACCACGAAATATGGAATACTCTCTATGAAGTTCTAAAATGTATTACCTTCTGGATTATAAATCTACTAACTGCGCGGTCTTAATATAATATCAAACTCTTCGAAATTATATTTTGCTGCTCGATATACCGTAATATCGTAGCGACGTTGAAAATATACGGGGTAATCGAGTTATTATACAAATTTCAACTCTTTACAATGTAACATTACTCGGGAAGGTGAAAAGAACCACGAGGCTGAATTTATTAAATAATCACCACCAAACGTAACTAGTCATAATCAAACAGAATCGAAGGATAACATGGCTATAATGAAACGTTAACAGAGACGTAATTAAATGTTAATAATCAGACAGTCGATATCGAAGAAAAATGTAGTAGAATATAGAGAACAATCAATCGCGACGAAAAGAGCACGTTTCGAGGTAAACAAGAATGTATTCAGAATGAATTAATGAACCTCGATGCATCAATCACGGAGAAACAAACCTCAATACCAATAACATTATTCCTCGTCAGCTTTTACTACTTCGTGGATGTACAACGAAATCATTTTGAACATAAAACAAAAATATCTAAAGATCGTTCCCTCTGGGACCCTTTTCCAAATATCGCGTGGTTCGTTACATTTGTAACATTATTCGAGAAGGCGAAAAGCACCACGTGGCTGAATTCATCGCTCGGCTTCCGATTTATTTTGCGTGTGTCTCCGTTCAAGACAGAACGATCAAATCGTAGGATGGTACGTTGCTGGTCGAATCGTAAAGAAATAAAATTGGTTTACCCTTTTTAAGAAGAGGGTGGCGGGCGGTGGCCTTGATTACTGGAGAAGAGGCCACGTAGCTGGATTTGGAGCTGGATTTGGAGCTTCCTCGGCCCTCTCGAAGCCTTTTGACGAGTCCTTTCCTGTCCTTAGACGCTGATGTTGACACGATCACGGATCCGTAACGAAAGAGAGCCGCTCAACGCGAGGCTTCGCGAGCCTGGCCGCGCCCCACCACCAAACCACGCGTATTGGCCAAAGGCGCGTTTTCACGCACGACATATTACAATAAACGCTTTGCTACTTTATTACTCATTATACCCTCGTGACAATTTTTACTGTATAGCGGAAAATGTAAATTTTGGGGAAACGAATGTCGAAGAATTAATACTGTCTTCGTAGGAGTAATTTTGATATTTATAAATATTTTAGATAGTTTTTATTTGTCAAATACCAATAGCTGAAAGTTTTAAAGAATTAACACTGGTTTCCCTGAATCGTAGGAGTAATTTTGATAGCCATAAATATCTTAGATAGTTTTTATTTTTAAAATGCCAATAGCTGAAAGTTTTGAAGAATTAATACTGTTTTCCGTGAATCGTAGGAGTAATTTTGATATCCATAAATATCTTAGATAGTTTTTATTTGTCAAATGCCGATAGCTGAAAGTTTTATGCTTCTGCGGAAAAGTGAGAGCGTGGTTGCGCGAGGTACGCGAAAGTATACATTTGGGAAAAGGAGCGATTTAGGACGTACTCTGCAAGATGGAAGTTGGGTATTGGAATATTTTATAGTCGCATTTACTTCGTTGCCCTCTGTCTCGGTTCGTTTGCCAACGTGCATGCACGTTCGATTGTTCCAATATTTGTCACATCGCTGTTCCGCAGATCGAAATACATCGTTGCATTTAGTAAAAAATTTTGGAAAATACAGACGAATATCGAGGGATCGGTTACGAAATTGAATGACGTTATTGTGTTTTACTCCCACCCTAGCATTGGACAGGAATTTTTTCGAGTATCGATACTTCAGTATTGTACAAAACATTTATTGGGTTTCGTCCGATAGGTACGCGTTACAAAAATGTGAGCGTTTGTCGGAACATGTGTTACCAATTTTCGCCAAACCAAATTCTGACGTTGCACGCGAAAGTATGCATTCCGTAGTTAGCCGGGAATATTTCATAATTTAAATTATTTTCCAGGACGCTCGGCGTTCCATATCGAACGAGTGGAAGTGACAGTAAGAAATGAATATTCTAAATATTATTTAAATTACGTTCATTTTTGGGAAGGAAACTCGATGTCAGAGCGAATTAAATATTTTCGCAATTTCTGCAAACAATATTTCTACGTTCGCTGTCGGCTCTGTATTACGATGCGAACTAATTAATATTATCCTGCTCTGAAAAAAACCGAAAAAAAAGAAATATACAACACCCACGTAAATTGTGATATTTGTCAATTATTATTATGATTAATAACTCCGACTCCAACCCATCAAACTCTGATTTTTTAAGTCTTAGCAAACGTTTAGATAGATATTCAACCATAGAACGTATACATTTTTCTGAAACCAACAAAATACTACATTCTACGCGAAACAATGGCAGAGCGTGTTTTTGTATTTCTTTTCACAATTGTTCGCAGCCAGGACCGTGACAACGCGGCGTCTTATTAAAAACGAAAAGATTTGCATTATTTAGGGCGAAGGGCCTCGTAAAATTGCAACGCTCTAGGAAGATTTTAAAATTTTTAGCGTGTAACCCGGCTACTCGCCATGAAAAACTTCAAGTCGTACGTTTTTTTCCCCTACGCGAAATTCTCCCTCGCTAACAAATAACATGCAATATTCCGAAAAATAGCAATACGAGAAAGAATTGCATTCCTTTCCTTTGCTTAATTGCGAATCTTAAGGCATTGTTAAATTGCCAAAGAGTTGCGCCAAAGTAAACGTGATTTCAGAATGAAACGGAGTTAGTTAAATTTTCCAACAGTTCCCTCATTTAAGATTCAAGCCGTGTACTCGAAAATCCATTTTCCTCTTTCACGAGTTCTTTTCTGCTCGTAGCAATGTTTTTGCACGTTACTTTGTTATGTCTCAGATATTTGCTCTCAATAATTCTCCAAGCTCGCTGTTTTAAACGTATTAAGAGGCAAGGTACAGGGAAACAAAAACTTTGTAAAAGAACGAAATTAGAATGCTCACTTCAAGGCTCGGTTAATAACATCATATAGTTGCACCTTGCATTTATACACAAGTTTGGTACATTAAAGACGTATTATTATTCGACTTTAAAACTTCAACGTTCTATAACTATGAAATTAATAAACTAGCAAAAAATGGAAACGGGAGAATAATATGTATTTGATTCTGTGGCTTCACTTTTTGTTATTTTATTATTTAAACTTTTCTCTAAGATGCCGCGTTACTCGATAAAACGGAGTACTTCGATGCAAAATGGCGTTCACTCTGCGAAGTTTTTAAAAAACTACATGTTAAAATATTTCATATCAGAATTAGAAAAGGACTACCATATTCGGGGAACAAAGGAAGTATAAAATTCAAATGAAATTAACTTTTATTTTGGGTGTGAGTGGAACGCAATATAATTTTTAAAAATTCGAAAACCAAATATAATAGAATTTTTTAACGTTTTCAAACTTCGTTTCTGAGAATTTCAAAATTGTTTGACTCGAAATCACCAATGTGCTCGATGACCGTAGTATCGCTAGTGGAAAACGAAAACTAAATGGGACCAGTGGGTTTCTAGGCGTCGCTTATCGTTATTTTGTCATCGAAATTTCACTTGTTCTCGGCTGGTGATAATCAATATCGCGGAACGAATTGAAGCACAACGTTGACGCATCGCATTCTTGTTGCCTGCACGTGCTTGATCGTTAATGAAACCGGGGAAAACAGAGGGGAAAAAATGTTCCGCGTGCTTTTCCCGTTCTGTTCGAACCGCCGCGACGTTTGAACGACGAGTCGACGTGGCGTTTAATAAAAGTGACATCGCGATGGAGGCGGGAGGGGGTAGAAACAGAACTACTCGAAACACGACCGCCCGGTTGGTTTTTAGTTAAAGGGGTTGAAGCGTTGTCGGCGCACGCTGGAGAGACTGAATTCCTGCCGCTTTCAAAGCTCTGTCATTGGCCGTTTTCAATTTTCTTTCCCATATCTGTGATCCTCGAAGCGCAGGATTGGAGAGGGGACTCCTAAAATTTCGCGAAAACTAAGTTACCCTTACGAAACACTGACTAATCTACTCGAAGAGTCGAGAATCAAAAGGTTTAAAAAAATCGAAATTTACACCTTCTCAAACTTGCAAGTAGAGATTTTTGCATTGAAAAAACTGTATTGGAGATGGAAACAGTAAAACCAGTAGTCGATACAAAGCTTTGTGGAGACGAAATTATCCAAATATAATATTATATCTACGTGCAAACGAGAATATAATTTTTTGTATTACTCTTACAATGCTTCCATACACTAGTTTGGTCATTTCCATGGAATAATTGTAAGATTTTACCGAAAACTCAGGTGGTTTTATGGAAATTTAAGCCAGTGTATTCTTTTCTTAAATAGGATGCGTTTAGGCATTCTTAAACGGAGAGGAGTCGCGAGAAATTTTAATTAAAGTTTCCTAGGGTGTCTGTGGATGGCAACCGCTGTGCGTTTCTTTATTGTTTTCTTCTAAGAAATAATTCCGATGACCAGAGCCTTCGTTAGACGCGTCGCGAACGGTTCGGTTGAATTTTCTTCGATAAATAGCAAGCAGCTGGCTACCCCTACTCGTCGAGTAATTTTCGAGGCTGCTAGCCCATCGGACGATTAATGATTTCGGATGCTGATATTGATGAACCGACGGCCATGCTTTTCGCGCGAGCTGCGTACAATCGCGGCGCCGTTCGGCAGCTGCTTTCACGAGCCTCGCGATGATTAATATCGCGTCGTTCGACTGACAGCCGAGTCCTTTCTCAACGATCCTTTGGTTCACTCGGTAAGTCGCGGGATCGTCGAAAAATATTTTCGAACCCTCGATTTTCACGAGGATTATCCAACGGTTTACTCCTGCGTTCGTGGAAAATCCTCGGGGAAAGCGGATTTTCTGACACGCTAATGGCCGTCTCTGAGTGTTATTACACGTCTAATGGAATATCGGGCGAGGGCAGAGTGGTTTCGAATTCCTTCTGCGACGTCACGGGGTTGGCCTGAATTACGCTAAGAAGGAACCATTGCAAAGGGTGCAGCGAAACATTGATAATTTTTTACATTTATACGGAATCTCTTTCGCAGATTAGAATGTGCAACGCGGGATACGGGGTTCCATTGTTCGTGCATCTACCTTTGTTCGCTAATTCCTTGTGGTCCGTGACGATTTGAGATTTTCTTTCAGTTTCCTCTTATATCCTAGAATTTATAAATATTTCCATATTTTAGTATAGAGAAACGACTGTCTTGGATCGTTGTCTTATTGACCTAACTTTTAATTGAAAACCACTTTTTATTGAATGGATAATCCAATTTTAAACTCACAATGGCGTACTGTACAGAGCGAACTACTTAACTTGATCGGCTTAATTTATTCTATTACTAGTGGACCGTTTAAAAAGTTTTCTGTTTAGTATACCACTGTTCAGGAAGAACTACATTTTTTACTAACTGCTTTTTATCCAAAAGTTTTCAATGCCACCTTTAGCTTTTTGTAGAGAAACCTATACTGTTTCAGTCGAATAAACTAAACTTTTAAGATTGCCATTCTATTAAAGAGTATGAAATATTCCGCTGGGAACAGCCCACCTGAACATCTTCAGTGTTTTAAGTAATCGTAAGAAGCGTTGCTTGGATAAGTAACTTGGCTTTATAGAGGACATAATATGGTGGAAAGTCTTTCTTTATGGGTGAGGGGACGGGAAAGACTGGAAGATGAATTTCGTTTTTCTCTCGGTGAAACTTCCCAGCATTGTACGGCAGAATACAATGGAGTAAAAAATTTTGATAACGATAATATTCATGATAATTCATTTTAAGACTCATAGTTTCCGAGATATTCGCCTGATAATGTTTAAATTTTAAACACGGTTTTAAAAAATGTACTGTTTCCTGAAGAGGTCCAATAATTACGCAGTTGAAAGGTCAATGGCTGTATATTAAAATTTCATATTACACGAACATTTTCTCTGTTTTTATCGTTCTGAATACCAAAGAGAAACACATCTTTGAAATCATACAAAATTAATAATTACGTACGAAATTACACAATTCGTCATAATATAATAACAAAGTTAATATACGTTAAATGATCTCTGATACGTCGGTGTTAATATGAAACGAATCAGCGACGAACCCACTATTTTTCCCCATTATTTCCAGCAAGAGTTAGTCGCTGCGTTATCGATTTTCCAGCAGACGGACGAAAGCTCACTCCACGAAGAGAAAAATCGCACTCACATGCACATAAATGCACACGCACGTCAAACAGAGATCATGTACGTCCAAACTGTCGAGAACTGAAAGTTGAAGGTTCACGGGAAGTATAAAACGACAAGATAGAAATCAGTAATTTCTCAGATACGTTGCACGAAACCACAGAATTAAAGAATCAGGAATTAAGAAGGTTTATGTTCCTTTCTTGTTTATGTCTTCCAGCAGTAAACTTTATAGAAGAACGTTTAAATGCCATACACGTAGTAAATTTTAATTTCTAATTTACTAAACTCGAAGATAAAATTTATGCACGTGAATCTAAAAATCTTTAACAGGAGGAACGTAAAAGAAATATTTTTTAAAAAATGTGGCTACTATTTCAATAATATAAAACTAGAAAAAACTAGATAAACGTCAGTTTATCTGCTTCACCGATTTCAATATTTTTGTCAAAACAACCGCGCCATGTTGGGAACGAATTCTTTGGAGTCTAAGCTTTTTCACGAACTCGCTATAACAGGGGTTTGTTAAAGACAAACACCAATTCGTTTAGTATTCCGAAGACACGGTGTATTTGTTTTTTCCCTGTGTCACTCTGGCGTTTTGTTTGCATTCAGTTTCAACCGTACACTGTCTCCGCTAGAGCAAGGCGTAACTTGAATTTTATTTTACGGAATCGTCGAGAATCTTTTATCGAACCACGGAGAACAGGAATTTGAATTTAAAGTTCGAGAGTTTCTAATGTTTCTACGTTGTCTTTCTAACTCGATTCGGCATTCAAAAGGCAAGTAATTGTATCTCGTTGCGGAAACGTAGAGAGTAGTACGTAACTTTAAACAAAAGACCCGTAGATTGGTATATCTTTTGAACTTCTTTCGTTGGAACAAGGAAAGCTTACCTTGCGTTTTGAACTTTACGTAGTAATTACTCTGAAGTTTTCAAAGCCCTCTCTGAATAAATGGGATTTCACTTTTATAATCACCGTTTCGCTAAGAACGAAAACTTTCTCCGAATCACGGGAAGATTATTCAGGATTGAATTGTGACATTGACAGCCAAAAGGATTAACAAATTGAATCGAACTAACGGGGGAAACGTTTTGGAAAGGATTAGACTAGAATTTTCTTACTCAATTTCTAATATCTTCTGAAAAGGAAACCTTTGAACAAACTACTACCACTTGCTACTTTCAAACGTATTTTTACACATCAACGATCAATGTTTGTCTTGTCTTTTATAAGTATTCCGTTAATAAAAAAACGTAGGTTCGTCTTTGGATAAATATAAGTCAGGTGAAACCATCAACAGAATTCGTCATCCTCAACTCACACAAGAGAGAGGCGAGTGTCTACAAACGGTGTCGAGTGTGCATCAACGTTGCATTTGCTATTTGAGTTTCACTTGGAAAGTTCCAATTCTACTTCGGGCACGAGTTAAAGTAATTATTTGTAGTTCGGTGCTCGGTCGATTTACTCAGTACGTGATATTTGTTCCATAATATTTGTATGGTGTCGTATGTCTGATAGCTGTAGGTTACCTCGCAGAGTAATTTATTTTTCTCGATCAAGAATTTATCGATATTTTAAACAAAAGCATTGGAAGTACATTTTTATCTTTACACGTTAATAACAAATTCATTTTCCCCTCGAATTCAATGTATTTTGTATTAAACATCTTTCATTTCGCTAAATGGCTAACGCAATGTTTTAAATAGCAGTTCTGAACAAGTTGCTCGATATTTTTGATCCCTTCGGATTTATTCTATCAATACTCGGTCGCCACTTCCGAAGACTTCTTCCGTGGTCCTTTCTCGCTAGCATTAACGTTTCACGGGGGATGTTTGCTATGCATGGCTGGCGAATAAACTCGGAAAGAAGCGCGTACGAGCGCGACAAAGACACGAGGAAGGTAACCGGAGACGGAATCGCGTTATTTGCGCGGAAAAACGAGACGCGACGCTTTCGTCGGCGGCGTAAATTCTTCATCGTTCGAGCGTAGTGACGCGTCGCGCGAGAGAGAAAGACAACACGTGGAAAGTCAACGGGGGGAGGAAAAAAAAGAAATCATAAATCGGACCAACGCCCCGGCCCTCTTTTCACATGTAAATCCCAAGCTGAACAAAACTGCGGCTGAATGATATACCGACGCCAGCCAGCGGAGATTTTATTTTATCGTTCAACGCTCGTCTCCTACGACCTGGCCAGTACTTTTAACGCTGTCTAGCTCCTTTCTTTATCGTCCCTATGGCGCTACTTTTTACTTCCATTTAAGTGCCATTTATATTTAAAGCGTGTACAATAGCACTGCCCGAGACTGACGATCTGACTGCCAGATCTCGATTCCAACCGTTTTGTTAACAATTGCACCGCGAATAAACATTCCCTTCCTGGTAAATTCCATCAGGAATCATCCAAGTATTCCAAATATTTCAAAAGAAGCTTCGATGGTTCGAGGCACACAAAGGAATTTGATATATTAGGAACCAAATTTTAGGATTCAAATATTGTAAAGATATTGTTAACAATTGCACCACGAATAAACATTCCCTTCCTGGTAAATTTCATCAGGAATCATCCAAGTATTCCAGATATTTTAAAGAAGGTTCGATGGTTCAAGGCACACAAAGGAATTTGATATATTAAGAACCAAATTTTGAGATTCAAATATTATAGAGAAAATCACTTGTCTTTTTTCTGTTATTTTAAATACGTGCAGTCCACTAAATAACCAAGTGATTATAAATTCAATTAATCATGAACCATTCGAGCGCTAACAGTTTTGATAACGGTGATTCGAATAATGAAGATTCTATGATAATTCATTTAGCGCACGGTTCATTAATCCATTCGAGTATGTTTCGACACGTCGCGCGGTTACGCGAGTAACCAACGAAGCAAAAGTGCGAAACAACCATGGAGAATGGTCGCCCGTGATTCATTTTCGAAGACAATGCCATTGATTTCGAATCCCGACCGCGATTTCCTTCCTTCAATTTTTGCTGAAATCAGTTCCCAGCACGTCGAGTTTCCTTTCGAGACTGGCGAATAATAATAACTTTTCGCGGTCCACGCAAGAACAATCGCGAATTGGCAGCAATCGCCGACGCACGAACAACTTCTGTTATTTCAATATTCCACCCAGAATTCTCAATTGCAGTAGAACCTCCATCATCCCAGCTCATATATCATTTTAATTTTATTGTTTACTGTCGTTATTGTGCAGTAATGAAATAGGATACAAATAAAGACGAGAAACACATGAAATATAATATAACATACTGGTTGCAGATATAACAATCGATGTTTTATAACTTACTAATTAATTAATTGTTTTTATTTACTCTTGAAAGCAATAACACACTCGTTGGTATAAAACAAACATGGTTTTCAAAAACTCGTTTTACCTCGACGTCCAGTTTCTACTTTTTTTATATATAAAAGTTTATTAGTTTCAAGAGAGAAATATATCTGGCGTATTTATTTTTTATTCATTGAACAATTTATATTCTACGAGAGTATTGAAATGATGGAATCGAATACTAGTGTAACGAAGTTTGGAATAAAGAAGATTTCATCGTATTAGTTTTCATATAATTACGTTGCCCGAGGAATATGCCAGCATTTCGTCGATTTCCAGCAATTTTCACATTCTGGGTGGCGAGCAATGGCAAGAAGGTCCAGCAAAAAGCGATCATTTGGTCGATTCTGACGCGTCGATGAATTATCGGAGCGTTTGGGATTCCAGTCATTGCATTTCGCATGCTTCTGGCCATCGTTACTTCCGGGCCAGTTTCCGTTGCTCGATCGTTCGCCCGCGTTGCGGAGTTTAATTAACAAAAACGAACAGGAGAAGGAAGAACGTTTCGATCCGTTGTTTTGCGGTCCGTTGAAACGGGAGACGCTGAATTTTACAGATCCAAAGAATTGTTGACGCTGCACCGGGGCGATGAGTGAAAGCTTGCCGTCGAATAGCGCGCGAATGACAAAAACGGGAATGGGACGATATTTCTAAAACACGCGATGGATGACGAGGAAGTCCGCGCGAGTGGAAGCACGAATCTGTTACAGATCGAATTGTTTCCAGAAATAATTGTCGCGGCTGCAGAAAGCGCTATAAAATAGAAACGAAGCATACACAGAGCTTGTCATATGCCAGAGAAACATTATTACATTTTGTGAATTCAAAACGATATCGTGCATTCTAGTACCTTTACGTTACGTTATTTTCGAACAAAAGTAGATTCCACGACTTTTAATTTTCTCACAATTATTCACTGAAAACTGGTACCTAATACGATCATCGTTATTTCATAGTTACGTTTACGAAAGTTGTTCTATCAGTGGACTCTCACCACTCGATGGAGGTTTATTAACTTTGATTTGAAAATTTCCCTGTAAATCCGAGGGAAGTCCTTTCCAGTGTCCCTTGAAAGGTTTTGTAGCGCCTTATTGTCAAGAATTTCTAATAAAAGCAGAGAGAAATATTCCTGTCGGCGCGTCCGTCAGGACCGACGCGTATGAATGGCGTCGACAAATGGCTCGTTCTGCGCGAGTCGATCGTATTTTCTTATCGTGGAAATTCTCTCGTCGGCTCAGCGATCAAGCAAATTGCGCGATCGTGAACGAGAATACTGAAAGAGCTCGTCCAAACCGCCGGGGACTTATCTGATTCCGGGGGAAGAATCGTTGGAACGAAGTGGACAATAACTCTTTTTTTTTAAGCAAATAAACGCCGCGCAATGGCGCCTCTGGGTGACATTTGTTTCGACCGTTTCGAATATTTATCACGATCGGAACACCGTTTGCAGGAACATTATTCCGCGTTCTCATTATGTTCATATCTGTTCACACGTTCGCGTATTTCATACTTTCATACTCTATTATACGTAGACAATAGTTGAAAATAGTTATGATATCGAATCCGGTTCTTGAAACAGTTGTAAAGAGCTTTAAATTATTTATCCTCCTGTACACAGAGTATTCGGCCATACCTGGGAAAAATTATAATGGAAGATTCTAAAAGCCAAAATAAGACGAAAATCGAGGATACTAATTTGTTGACTGAGGCTTCGTTAAAAAGTTATAGAACCATATCGGACCATTTTTATGGGGTTTTTCTCATTTTGCGGGGTCAAGGACCAACTTTTCGAATATTTTTAGAATTTCTACATGTTCTACATTAAAATACGCGTAGTTTGCTTTTTTAAACATTAAAATCGTCCAATCCGTTCAGGAGTTATGACGTTTTAAAGATACGCACAAAATTTTGGAGTGACATTTCTGGCCTGCAATTATAATTTCAGTAAAGAATTTTTTTCTCGAAAATGTGTAGGATTTTGGGGGTATGTCTATTGACCAAAAATGATTGCAATTGCCCCCCGCAACCGAAAATAATTTTTTTAGAACGATTTGATAAAATTTTTTCTCGCCGAAAAATTCAGGGAAACATATCAGTAATATGGTCAGACATTGTATTTTCGGTAAAGAATTTTTTTCTCGAAAATGCGTAGGATTTCGGGGGTATGTGTAATGACCAAAAATGATTGTAATTGACCCTCACAACTGAAAGTAATTTTTTTAGAATGATTTAAAAATTTTTTTTCGCTGAAAAATTTCTCCACCTACTCGAATTTTTTTCTCGAAAGTGCGTAGGATTTCGGGGGTATGTCTATTCACCAAAAATGATTGTAATTGACGTGTGCAACCAAAAATAATTTTTACAGAATGATTTGAAATTTTTGAATTTAATTTTTTAGTAACTTGGAAGCCTCAATCAAGAAATTGATATTCTTGATTTTCGTCTTATTTTGGCCTCTAGAATCTCCCATTAAAATTTTTCTCAGTGTTGGCTGAACACCCTGTATAACGTACTATAATAATATATTAATTCTAAGGCGAATTATAATGACACTTTAGACGAGAACAAATTAAAAAATTCTTTTATTGATTAGAGACAGACCTCTTTCTTCTTTCACATATGTACAAAATACTTTTCCACTGTTGGAATTGTTTGTAAAAAAGTTAATGGAATATTCTGACCGAAAAATTGCCGTTGTACCATATTTTTTGATAATTTGATGACCAATGAGTAAAAGGTTAACTCTGTTAAACAGTAATTTTGTAACGCAATGTGAATATTCGGCAATGCAGGTTAAACATCGTTGTTGTTTAATGTATAAAGAAAACATGTTTACAAAATATGGACACATAGAGGCCGTAATGTTGTCAAAAATATACCTAAGTTAGCGTCAAAGGAACTCCATTTCGCTCGACTTTGCAGGCAACGTTCTATTTTCGTTGATCTTTTATCTTGTCTGCGTGGCACGCGATATTTGAACGCCGTCTAATGCGATTTAGAAAAGCCGATAAAAGCGTTTCGCGAAAAATTTTCAATCTGTATGACAATGGCCGCGTATATCGGCTCGATATAGGGTCGAATACATTTGTCTAGGCTGCCAATATTCAATATCACGCCGCGTGTTCATCGTTAATCGCTGCAAGTGGATCGAAACGCGGGTCAACACTATCGCATAATCAACCAGCAAAGCATAATTAATCTTCGAAATACTAGCTGGCAACGAAAGAAATATCGATCTCTATCGTTTGATATAACAATCGTTTTACTTTTGATCGCGATAACTTTATTAATCGGTGTACGCGCCATTTGAATGGAGGCGTTTCCGCCATCCAGCTATAATATTTGTAACGCAATACAAATTAACTGTTTGATCCGTGAATACGATAAACCCGGAAAATGTGTGTTTCATTAATCCTTGATCGAGAAGTATCTTATCGATTATTATTACTATTGATATTAATATGAACGGGGCAGCGGACATTAGTTTGCAATATTTACATTTTCTATGCACAGTCGCCAATAACTTGGATTAATAAAATACAGAAAACTCAAGAGGGTATTGAATGCAATTGAATGCATCCTGTTATTAGTTGTTTAGATCGCGTGGTCTTCGTTTCGAGATTGTTTCGGGACTGATAACAATATTTAACAGTACATGTTACAATCTGATAGATGCTAGTCGGTGCCACGTATCGTTCACTGTTGCACACGCCTGTGATTTCACGTCAGCGTGCACGTTGCAAAGGATACTCGAAGCAGTCGAATTCCAAGCGACCCGACTCTCGGGAAAATTGCATTCATCGCTACGGCATTTCGGATCGAAAGATATTGTATGAATGTAATCGACTATCGAAGTACTATCGAGCGTATTGGAACCACTCGTGCCTATTCACGAAGCGATCAGGCGTGTAACTGTTTCGTGTTGTCGAGCTGATTGTCGCGTTTCGCCCTGGATATTTTTAGACAAATGCTTTAACAATTTTCTCTACACAAAACTCCCGTGTTTACAGTGTCTGATTTTTTTCAATACTTTTTAAAAGCGACTACGTTTGATCGTAACTTTTTTTTCGCCACGAAAGATTTCGAAACATCACCGAAATACGTAGAAACAAACCTTTGATTGCAGAAGGCGCCGTAGTTTGAACGAAAATGATTCCCCAAGTAAGTGTAAAAAAAATGCACTCGACGCAGACCCCCCCTTAGGTACAAAACAATGGATCGCGCGATATTGTATAGGCAATTAACGAACGTTCGACGCCGTTCCGCAACCCATTACGAAGTGATTGGCAGAGAGCGATGTCGGTGTCCAATCATCAACGGAATACAAATGGATGCTCATCAGCGGCTCATCGAGTACTTAATCTCGTGAGCGGGCTTGTCGTCCCTGGCGGCCATGAAAGTCCAGTTGAACTCATTGCATGTGTCAAGCGCGTTTAAATCTGAAAACCGGCTCCACCTGGCAATGATGGTTGCTTCAGAGCGTTCGTTGTCGCTTTTACTTGACGATCGATCGCCGTTCCAACGAAAATCACATAAATAATTCTGCGAAATAATTAATTAATCGCAACAATCAAGAGCCCTCGATTCACATTCTCCAAGATTTCTCCTCAGCTTGAAATTTAGTACGCTTAAACGCGTCAACTTCAAAGATCGTTGATAATAAAAAAAAAAGAAATTCTCGAGCAATAAAACACGAAATTTTATTCGAAGTTTCCCATTCGAACTTCCCCGAGGATCCAGCACGCGATTCGATCGTTATGCAAAACGATCGATCGTAATTTCGCGAAGCTTATCCGACGAGAACGGTCGCGGAATCGGTTACCGATAAGTCGCGAAAATGGCGCCCTCTCCCCTCCGCCCCTTGGCCGAATAGCTGAACAGTGGAGTCTCGAGAAAGCAGCCGGTTGCAAGTAGTTACCAGAAAACTCGACGATCGCTCGCGGAAGTTCGAAAGACGTTTCAGGGGACAGCGTAAAGTGATTCTCGACCGACGAAAACTCGCTCGAGGCTCGCGATGATTTTTGATTCCACCCCTCCGGTGGGTGGTGGCGTTGTAGAGAGTCGTTCGCGAAACTTCCCCTCGAAACGGAGGGGAAAAGATGGGACAAACAGAGCCTCTTAATCGAGCGCTCTAATTTACATGTTGAATGTCCATTAAGGGAACGGAGACCCGAAGAAGAAGGGAAATTGCTAGAAAGTGCCAACGGCGTCGCGGATGTCTAATTAGCGGACCCGTTGCGACTCCAGCCATGCGCTGAATCCGATCCCCGAAGCTTTTTAGGTTTCAATTAGCGTTCGAAGCGAGTTGAAGTTGCAGAGTTTGGATCAGCTTGTCCTGGCGCCGATGGTTACCGGAACTGCTAACTTTCGGGGAAGCTAAGATCTAGCGATGTATTTTGGCATGTTACGTTCGCGAAATTACGGCCATATTTTCGTAACTCTGTACGCGTCGTGTTTGCTTCGAGGGCGAGAACGGATGGGGCTGGCGTTGGGTTTCTCAGAATCGGGACCACCAGCAAGATAAATCTTCGATGCTCGATCGCTTTGGCAAGCAACGCGTATAAGGTTTAAATTAAGAGACCGAGCGCTCGCAATTAATCGGGAACCGTGGACCGCGATGATACGTTGATCGAGGGGGACAGGACTATCGATTTTCTAACCGATTTCACGCGAAACGTACGACTCCAATCTGCATAAACAGGCTGTATATAAATGAAAAATCACATTAATTGTGGCCAATGGACGGTCACGAATAAGTTACACACGCGAGTAATCCCGTTGCAATTTCACGTATCCAGCAACACGATATACCGTGGTAATTCATAACTGGCGAATCATTGTTCAATAAATAGTTCGAATGTTTCATATCCGCGATTCGCGATGTAAAAATATTTTTGCTACCTTAGCAAACGTTTGAAATTTTTAATTTAATCGTACCTTTGAAGAGCGATTTTTCTGCAAAAACGATCGCGATGCAAACAGATATTTCGATTGTAAAGAATCTGCTTCTGGAATTTTAAAAAAAAAATATATAAAAATTTGTATTCCTACTGGATTGAACGGAAATTGCTTGCATTCCGCCGGATAAAAGGTAGATCGATAATATTTATACCTGACCGTAGTTTCTGTGAAAATACATTACTAACATAACAAGTAGCTATTTTGAAACTATGAAATACGTGAAACTGTTATACACTTTAAACTAAAATAAATTAATCGAATAAGAAATTACGACCACGTTATAAAAGCGTAGAAACAACAAGCAGACGTTAATGGTATGCAACGTTCGTCGCTCAATGGAAATTTAATCTTCCAAAGTAAAAATTTAATACGGTACACGAAAGTAAGACGAGCTCGACGAAGTGTAGTTTTCGCAATTTTATAACATCCGTACGTAATTTTTTTCTCATTAATTCTTTGTACTTCAAAGTCTTATGTTTTCCAAGTTTTAAACCACAAGTTTTCTGTTGAAGTTGAAGCGTTTGATAATATTAACGATTAAAATGTTCACTGAAGCGTAGTGTTGGATACAAGGGTACCTTATCTGTTAACAGATGCTGAATAATCGTCGAAATCTTTATATATTCGTCACAATTAATAATTCATACTAGCGGGATCAAAATTTAACGTCAATCCTTCGACTGTTTCCGACTACATATTACCAAATAAATATTTTTTTAATTGACAATCAAAACAGACGTATACATACAATAATTAGGACTCCGTTCACTGACAGACGTCCTCCCACCGAAACGTGAAATTCTCAGTTGACGGTTTATTAATTTTTGACGAACTATGATATTACCGTATAAAATAAGCTTCCCCAGGGACGAAACGAGGCTTTTTACTTATCCAGCTTTCTTGGGCCACGCGCATATTGCCATCCAAGGCTCCGTACATCGATATTCCTGGAGTTTATGAAGGAAGGGAAGTTACGGTTTTTTTTGCTGAATCCCTCAGCTTCCTACGTCTGACGCGTTACGAGACACAGACAATGCACGACAGTGACAAGACATGATTTGAAATTATGATTTTCCAATCACGCTACGGTTTCGAGTACAGTCTAGACAAGACAATCTGTGGTGCATCAATATATTAATAATATAATCAGTCCAATGTATATTAAATTGGTGCAAAGGCAAGAGCCCCCAAGTCAATATTATAAATAGATACTTATCATGGATTTTAAATCGTCGTTTGAAAAAATCTGAATCAGTAAGCTATATTATAAATTAGATTTGGTTAGTTTATATTTGTTCCGAGCATTTTTTCAAGATTAATAAAACGTTATGTCTGTCAGGTGAATCGAAAATGCACATCCCTATTTAATATCTATGTACACGTTATTCAGCCCGGACGGAAGATTCTCCCGAATAACGTCACGAGTTTCCAGACGTACATCGATCGAGAAATTTATGAAAGAAGGGGAAACGTTAACAATGCGGAGCTTTCTGGGTGTAATGAATTTCTTAATAAATCTTCTTGAACTTTGAAGACTTTAACGGCGCAGGCACAAAAGTTTGGATTCATCGGCGAAGCTTTTGTCCCACGGCTGACACTGTTGCTTCGTAGCCAGGATTACATCGGAAAATCTTCACCGAAGAATTCGAGGCGATAGCCGGGAATCCGTATCAGAGTACGCCGTGGAAAAAGTAATATATATTTTTACCCCAGAATTTTCATTACGTGGTCCGCAGAGTCTCTTTGGTTCTCACGGCGAAACGACAAGCTCGGTTTTAGTAACAGAGAGGCTCGGCAATTCCGTAAATAGTTGCTAAAACTGTATTCGAGTAACCAGGATGCTTGCGGCAAGCTTTGACGAAGGAGGAATTCCTCCTTTTCTTGTAAAAGGGTTTACGGCGTTGGGTTCTGTGGATATTTCTTGGAAACTTCTTACTTTGACGGTAATCGTATTCGTTACCCGAATCTTAATCATCTTGGGACACGAGCCTGAATTCGGTCCGGAGCTTTCGAAGAATTTTCCAAGTTCCCTCCATGGGATCGAAATCGAAATTCAGATTCGCTTCGACGGATTTCTATTGGTATTTTTCAACATATTTTTTTAATAATTCAACAGTTATTTTCTGCTGAAGATATAATAAAAAAATGGCTCTTTTTGATATTCTTTTCACGCAACGTTCCGCGAAACTTCGCGTAAGAACGTTGTCGCGATTATCAGAAGCAGTTTGCAATTGCGCACGATCGATACCTCGTCTCCGTTGCTTATCAGAGTCGCGTTGTCGACTTTTCGCGCACTAATTACGTCGTTAGCTGCCTTCTTCCTCGTCGTTGTGTCTCGAATGTCGCTCGTTTATCGTCACTCGACGCCTCGCGTGATTAGTGCTTTTATCCGTGGACCTCGTTGAAATAGTGCACGTGGGAGAGATCGATGAGGCTCACAATAAAGATTAATAACATGACAGATACGTCGAGGACATCGACGTTCACCGTGACAAATTTTTCAATCCACCGATAACACTGCAAGAACGGAAGTTTAATTAGTAGCCGAGCGACGAGTAAAAATAATTTCATAAACCAAAGCGAGAACCACTTTTCGCGCTATAATTATTTTGACGACGCGTTACGAATACAAAACGATCCTCGAATAGTCTCTTCAACGTGAAAAATTCTTTCCTAAATATTTATAATTGTACTTTCTTGCTCTTCTAAATCAATTTTTAAGTATTCTTATATAGCACATATAACCACCCCTTTGTTATACCACTTTTTCACCGTTATTATGATGCACATTTTATTATGCTTGTTAAGGCCGAAACGTCGAGAGGATCGTTATAATAATTTATCTTCCAAGGCGCTTTTTATCGCTCGTAATATGTTTATGAAAACTGGTCGGTAGGAATTATTTTAAGAAACGTTAAAACCACGATTCAATTCAATATTTGATATTAATTTTCCATCTGAATTTCTGTCAAAAAGAATCATCAATGTGCGTTATACAATGAGAACACAGCGTGACTCAGTTCAAGCATAAACAATTGAACGTTCATGCACCAGATAATCCACGCAATAATGTGTACTTACAGTTTCATTTAAATCCACTTAGAAGTAGAATTAGCCAACAGGTAGTCAGACGCTAATGTGTTTGAATAATCGTCGACTAATACTACTTGCCAGTGCATTATGCATAGAGCACAGCTTTGTACTACCATTATTCGACGTAATCCTCGGAATCTTACCGTTAAAACGTATCGTAGAAAATACTGTAACCCCGTTTTAAAATTACCATAATCAGTACGACGTTAATCGTTCGCTGTTAATGAACTAGCGGCGCAATGTATTCTTCCTTCCTCGCTGATTCGATACCGTGGAGGAACGATGTGCATTCTGTTAGAATAACAATATATCGAAGTAAATTAAAACATAGAAAAAGAATATCTACAGTTACATAAATACAAAAAATTATTTGACAATTTATAACCGAATCAAAGTCCCAAGAAGCGAATCAAACCGTGTAATACAAGTTCTCCCAGGCAAAGCATTACGCTTATTAAAGTGTAAATTAAATGTAACTATAGAATAAATTTCAATTGGCCTTCAGCTTCGAGATTTGTTCGAGCTATGTTCTTCCTACTAACGACACAAAACTTTATAACGAGTGTTTTTAATAAGAATAAAATCTCCATTTCCGTTTGCGAGTTGGCCTTCCTCCACTTTCGTCTAGAAACTTGCCTTGAAGTTGTTAGCACTTCGTATTAAAACGAGTTTCAGAAACGCAAGTGGCACTTTGTGAGCAATATACTGTTGCTTCTACCAACTCAGTCGATCGATACATCAATATTAGCAGGGTTATCTATGTCATCAATGTTATCGGCGTAATTAATATTATCACGAAGACTAATGTCAATAGTGTTAACAAGATTGTTGTCATCAACGTTACCAAGGCGATCGTCGACATCGGTATTACTAGCGTTACCTATCAATTAATTTAATTTTGTTGACGACGTCAAAACATTTGTTTGCCAGCAGTGTTTAAAATGGTACTATGATTGCTGTCGATCTAGCAATAAATATGACTAATGCAATGTAATCAGTGATACGAAGCGTAATCGGTATAATCAACATAATGCACGTGATCAATGTTATGAGTGGTATTAGTTTGACCAGTGTTATGTTTATTACTGACATTACCAGTAGCAACAGTACCGTTGCTGGCCTTTCTTTCAAAATGGCTTAGCCATTTTCTTTTACGTTCCATCATTATCTCATCAAAAGTTTGCTTCAGATCTTCAACAGTTCATATTCGGAGCCGAATAATCTTCGTGCCAAGTAAAATGAAGCAACCAACAGACTGGAAATATAATAAAAAGAATCGAAAGAGATGCTACTATTGTTTGGCATGAATAAAAGAAACATTTCTTCGCGTACGCCAGTTTTTCGTTTAGATTTCACTTTATCACGTTACAGTTCAATCGAGCATTCTTATAACGTGATTCTGTATATTTATTTATCAAATTATTTTGGCGTTCCATTTGTGTATCTCTTATTTCTCTTTTCCCAAGCTTTAAAATATACTGTACGGTGCATTGGAGGGTTAAATGGTGCTCATTGATGACCGCCGATTTACGCGAATCGGTTTAAAATCTCGTTTCAAGATAATCGTCATTGTATAAAGCTCACGGTACACGAGCCCAAGCTTAAATATCGAAGCGTTAAATATTAAACTGGAAGAAATGGCGCGAACAGCACGAAGCTCGCTAGCAACCTCTTATTACGCTACTTCCCGGGGGAAACCAGCCAGGAACATCCGCGCGCCGACTCCCATTGCCATTCCGTGCGTAGGCTTCCTTCCATTTCATTATACACAATACCGATAATACTAATTTCCGTAGCACGCGACCGGCAGCTTACCGGGAAGCGTTTGTGAACGCGCGGCAGCGGTATCCCGCTGGAAGGCAGCACTAATTACGGAAGCGAGCGGAGCTTCAGGCAACCTCGGGAAGCCCTCGTTTCCGAGAGACGAACAGCTAGAAAACAGGGAAGGAAAAATCGAGGAATAAGGAACTGGAAACAACGTCCAGACAGGGATGGCGTAGATTAGGTACACAACCTCGATCAAGATGACCAAACAAATCAGTACTCGAGTCGAAATTCAGCCTACATTTTTATGACTTCACCCACAAATATAAATGATTCGAAGACGGAAATACAGCAAGTATGTATTTTCGTGCACAAGAATAATGTTGTACAGGCGGTCTAAGAGAAATTTTTAGTCTTGCCTACCACGACCGGTTGACCGGTTGAACGATTTATATTTGAACCGTGTAAAATTTGGTATCAAATTCTGGTACATAGCAAAGATGAAAGGAGAGAATCTTCAGTTTTCACTGTCTCAGAATAGTGTTACAACGCGTATGAAAATAGTTACACTTTAGATGCGTGCAGTTCCGAAACTACTAGCGTTTTATAAATAATTAAGACATTGTTAGAAGCGGCGAAGCTTCCTCTTTAAAATGGCTTTTGGTTTTCGTCGATCGGACTTTCCGTTTTCGAGATATCGTAATTTATGTAAAAGGTAATTTTTAAAGTTTCGCTCTCCGTCTTACGAAAGCCCATTAACGCGTATTAAAAATACTAAAACTTTAGACGCGTGCAGTTCCGAAACTACTAGTATTTTATTAATAATTGAGCCACTGTTGGCAGCGGTGAACCTTCCCCTTTAAAAT